>NC_091989.1:123258421-123572964 GCF_044704955.1 Pristiophorus japonicus
GGGGATGTTGGCCTGGTCGAGGACACTAATGTTGGTGCGTCTGTCCTCCCAGGCATTTTGTAGGATCTCGCGGAGGCATCGTTGGTGGTATTTCTCCAGTGACTTGAGGTGTCTACTGTACATGGTCCATGTTTCTGAGCCATACAGGGAGGCGGGTATTATTACAGCCCTGTAGACCATGAGCTTGGTGGTAGATTTGAAGGCCTGGTCTGCGAACACTCTTTTCCTCAGGCGGCTGAAGGCTGCGCTGGCGCACTGGAGGCGGTGTTGAATCTCTTCATCAATGTCTGCTTTTGTTGATAAGAGGCTCCCGAGGTATGGGAAATGGTCCACGTTGTCCAGGGCCGCTCCGTGGATCTTGATGACTGGGGCGCAGTGTTGTGCTAGCAAGGAATTGGAGAGCACCTTGCTGCACAGTAGTGGGACCATGAGTTCCCAAGCCAATGTTTCGATCCCTCCTAGAGAGGAGGTCTAGGAGCCTCTGCCATCTGTTCTCCATAGCTAGCATGTGCTCGTGAGTGGCACATGAGCTGCTCCATGCAGGTGCCCATCCTATCCATGGAAGAGCACATCGTTGCCATCGCCTGCAGCATGGTGGTACTCATGTTGCAGATGGATCCTCCTTTCTCTGAACATTTGAAGACAGCAAAGCTGCAAAACCTGGCCGAGCCTCCTGCATTTCTTGCTGTCCCTCCAGGATCGCCCTCTTTCTGGATGGCCCCCAAGGCTCAGCGTCTGCATGCAGCTGAGCAGAGCTTGAAGCATCCTGCACCCTCCAGCAAGGAGTCTCCACTGCTGTCCCTATAAACACCATCTTGTGAAGTGTGAGACACGAGGTGACAACATTACTCTATCTCGCATGGGATCCACCGAGGTGTGTGTATCTGCGCTGGTGCTGGGTGCACTTGGGTCTGGTGACGGAGCACCCTCAGAGGCTGGCGGCTCCTCTGAGGATCCATCTTCCTCCTCCGACTGGACAGTGAAAGGGGCCGCTCTTGATGGACATTTGAGAGAGTAAAGAGAGTAAAGATGATTTAGAAATGTTACATATGTTATATTAAGAATGGGTAATGATACCATTATGAACATTCACTGGCTGCTGACATCAGTCACCATATGAGTGACTGCTGTGTGCTATGTGGCTGTAAGATGTAATCCTGTCACCAGGTTGCTGAGATGTCCCTCTCTCTCCGTCTCCCACCACTAGCAGCTCTGTAACTCTTGAGACCCCCCCAGGGCCACCTCCTCTGCTGCAGTTAAAGTGCTGAAGGATGGAGGGCCACCTCCAGTTGTCTCCCTCTTCCTATTGTCATGTGCTCTCTTCGCCTGCAAGGAGGGAAAGATAAGAAGTTTGAGTGAGAGTGATGGAATGAGTGTAAGGATTGTGTGGGTTACATCTGTAGAGGGTGACTATAAGGGAGTATGGTGCCAATGCCAAATGACCTCTTTCTGTTGTGTTACTTGGTATGATTACATTAGGATGAGGTTGAGCGTGAGGGGTGGTTAGTCAGATGGGGATATGAGTATGTACATAGAGAGGGAGGGATGGGTGGATGTGCAAGATATGTTGGTGTGCGGAATTATGTGCAGGAGTAGGCTTGGGAAGGCAGAGTGATGGGGATGTGTTGACAGGCACTTCATGATGTAGGTGAGTGGCTTTGCACTCACCTTTCCTGATCTCATCAGATCATTGAAGCTCTTCCTGCACTGTATCCAGTTCGTCCGGACCACATCCCTACTGCTGACCGCCTCAGCAATTTGGAGCTAGGCTCGTTTGATCTCTTGGGGAGGTCTCTTTTGCTCATTAGCAGGGAAGAGGATCTCCCTACGTGCTCCGACTCCCTCTACAAGAATATGTAGCGATTCATCGGAAAGGCGGGGTGCAACCCGCTGTCTTTGTGAACTAATTTTTATAATTCTCAGTAACAACACACTCCTCTCCAATCCTTCCTCCACACTCCTAGGTGAAACTTCAAATACGATGTGGCCAAGGCTGCTTTAACTATTCCTGCTGGAAATGAGACATCGATGACGTCATCATTTAATAGGTCCGGGAAATGCACATGTCTGCCTTAATAGGGTCCATTACGCTAAAGTTGCTATGAAGAGCAGGCTAATCAATACACCGCGGCCCGCACGCACCCGACCCGACCCAGTAGGGAAGACTCCAGCCTTGGTCTTTGGAAATGGGAACGTTAATGCTGATGACTTGAATCAGGAGATTCGCTCAGCTGGAAATGCCTCGCCAGCTGGCGTGTCCAATGCTCCCGGAGATGCTCAACTATATTTACAGGGAAAACGTGTTGGATCTTTATCCAAACTGTAGCATTACCTTGGGTCTCCTTTTGACTCTGCCTGTTACTGTTGCAGCAGGAGAGACGCTTCTCATGATAATCAACAACTATATGCGTTTAACAATGTCACATGAATGTCTGAATGCTCTGGCTGAGATGTCCATTGAGCCTGATGTTTATCACAAGTTGAACGTCTCTAAAATAATTGAGGACTTTGTCTCCACAAAAGATCAATTTTCTAATTGATTGGGGTAAGTTTGTCAAGTTTCAGTCACTAAAAAATATATTCTGATTTTGTTTTAGTGATTTTTTTTGTGTAAGTTCTTTTCCAAACAAAGTAGCAGTGGAAGTCAACCAAAGTGCAGGTGGGAGGAGTGCGTGTAGAGACCCTCGCCTTAGCCTCGGCCCAGAGACCCAAGTCTAACAGTCAACCCGAGCAGTTGTCCAGAGTTACGTTGGACCCCGCTCACCACTAACTCAAGATTTATACTACAACTTTACCATCGCTGAAAATGGCAGTTGCAGTATAAACGCAACCTTATTTTCCATCTCCACGTTCCCAACAGGCAGCCTCACCTGCTGAGTGCATATATTGAAAATTCCAGCATACACTGTCCATTATTGTGCATTCAATAGTTGGAAAATCAGGTGGAGCACGCACTGGAATCTCCAATATGCACTCTTGGCAGGAGATGTTCCCTGCTGGAAGCACGAAGGTTGGAAAAGTATCCTTTTGGTGCCGAGGAGAGCACGTTCAACTTCCTCAACTCGCAGGCCAACTGTTTCAACAAAGCCTACTTTTAAGCAGTTGTTCTTTATTGTGTTGGCTCTCCAGCATCTGGTACACTCTGCGCAAATGACTGTTAAAGGTCATTACTGATTCACAACTTGATATTTCGCTTACTTTGCAAGTAAACCACCTTTAGTAGGAGGCTCAGCATTCTATTTTTAATGTTTGTTAAGAGGATAGTGACAATCGTTGATATTTTATTGCAGAAAACAAGAGAAAGTTGTTTAGTGGCAATCTTGTGTCATTTTATGCAGTAAAAGTTGTGTCTATAGAACTTGAAGGACTACATTGACGAATTAGATTCTACTCGACAGTCTGTAACCAGCTGCAAAGAGATGCGTGGAAGTGGGCCGGGATGACTCAGCTGTCCACTTTGTCGTCTTCCTGTACAGGGGCACCTGGCTCCCTCAGTTTCTGTCCTTGATCAGCTGGCAGAGATCATGAGATTAGTCAGTGAGGAACCCTTGCCAAGAGGTTACATCCACGATTTAACTGTAGAAAAAGAACCTGGCTCCTCACACCCCTCCCCCAACACACACCAACAGTTATGAGAGAAGCCATGGCACTAGTAAATAAAACTACTTCAGTACTGGCAGACGGAGGTCTGGAAGGCCTCAGGGTAGCTGAGATGGTTGCTATGTTTTTTGGTTGTTTCTTTCGGTCCTGCTGGTGAAACAGTCCTGAATAAAGTTGGTGGCTTTACCCACGGGAGAGTGAAATCTCAAATATTATAGAGCTGCTTTCAATAGTGAATCTGTAACATAAACATTATTAGTGACCCAAACGTCTGCTCCTCTGGGGCTGCTTTATTGCTGAGGGCTGTGCTCCTTGCTTGTCCTGACTTGTCTGTTTGTTTGCTAATCCTGAGGCCAGCCATGTACTTGGCCAGAATTTGACTTGCTGTTCCTTGGGATTCCCCAATATTTACTTCATTATTTGGTAAACTACCTTCAAGACACAAGTCTTTATGCTTGGAATGGGGTGGGTGGGTGGTTCAAACAAATTTTCTCAGCAAGGAAGGTTATAATGTAATAAGATTTTTTTAAATTTCAAGCAGATGCACAATCATTTGTTGGGATACTCGACGATGTTGTTTGGTATCATCTAGGGATTTACAATATTGACTTTTTAATGCGAATGAAATAAAAATATGATCTGATCAGGTGTTCGATATCACACAATGTTATTAATGAAGTCATGTGTTAGCGTAAACAAGTCAAACAAAAGGCAAAGATCAAAAGCTGCTCAATTGTCATCGTTAGTTTTCTAAATTTTACCGCTGCTCTCTATATGTCAACAGGCATAGTTGATGATACATCAATACTCTGATATAATGTGTGTTCACAAACAGCCATACCTCATTCTATCCAGCCAAAGATTTCTCTTCAGTTTAATGTATTATATTCCTTGTTTTGTAAGGAGAAAGCCTTCAATAGTGATCCCTTTGAACGTATAATTACTGCAAATAATCAATTTAAAAGGCTCTGCCCTATTGTATTAAACATCCTTTTTCATCTAATATTTATTTCAACCACATCAAAGTGATCATACTTTAATGCAGTTGTACATAGTAAACATGCATACATATTGAACACTGGTACAGTTCAGGTTTTCTGTAAAGGTGTGATTCCATAAGCAGAACATAAATGCTGGGACTGGGAGTGGGATAGTGTGCTAAGGGGCGAGCAACTGCCCTCGAATTATGGTGCAACACACGAGATAAGGTGGAATGCCCATCACCTTTCGTGTCTTCTCCTAAAGGCAGTAAATACTACACTATGTGAGACCATTATATTCAGGCTAAAACTACTGGCTTTAATTACAAAGAAGAGAGGAGCAGTAAGGCACTGTCAGAAACTAATGGTACAATACTTAAAACAAAGATAGAATCAATTCACAAGGAATTATAATGTCATTATATTAACCCCAGTCTGATAATCTGCAAGAGTTTTGGATGAAACAGATTTTGGTAGACTTCCCAATACACAATTAAACATGGGTGATACGATCCCTGTGTTGACCGACTGTGGCCAGCTGATTAATTCAGAATATAAGAACTAGGAGCAGGAGTAGGACCTACGACCCATTGAGCCTGCTCTTCATTCAATAAGATCTTGGCTGATCTTGAGGAGGGAGCGGCGTGCGACAGCCTGGCCCAGAAATCGGCGCGATCCCAGCCTACAAGACCATCAGCAGGCCGGGGCTATTAGAGGGAGCAGCGTGCGGCGGACCAGCCCGGAAATTGGCGCGGTCCCGGCCTAAAAGACCATCAGCGAGCCGGGGCCATTACAGGGAGCAGCGTGCGGCGGCATATCACTGCAGGGAGCAGCGCGTGCCGCTGCAGGAGGGCGATGGCTTCAAAACCAGGTCGCTGATTGTAGTGTGGGAAGGCACAGCAGGAATGGTGAAGGAGCAGCACGAATTTGTAGAGGGAAGTGACCGGGGCCCAAGAGAGGCGTGGATCTGGAGCCCAGAAGAGGCGAGCGCCCAGGGGCAGCACGGGCCAGCCCACATTGCGATATGTGTGCACGCTTGGTCCGTGCAGCAGAGCAGGTCTCCAGTTCAACTTGGGTAATCCTTGCCACTGGACCAAGACCTAGCTCTGTCAAGCCCATGTGGTGGCTGGTGTGCAACGGCCACCACACGTTTAAAAAATCCAAGCATAGGCATCTTCCACCCTCCAAGATGTCATTCGGGATCTGGAATATTAGGTCCTTCATTGAAACACATGTGAACTCATCTCTTTTTGGCGTGGAAGCAAGTCATCCTCGCTTCGAAAGACCGCCTATGATGATGATGATGGCTGATCTTGTACCACAACTCCACTTTCCCACTCTATCCCTTATATACTCATGGACTGAGCATCCACAGCCCTCTGGGGTAGAGAATTCAAAGATTCACAACCCTCTGAGTGAAGACATTTTTCATCATCTCAGTCCTTGTAATGTATTTGCTTCATGGGTTCTTTGCTTAAGAATTCATATCAACATATTGCTATTAAGAACTAGTTGGTTTATTAACAAAGGTTTAACAATAACACTACATATTACCAGTTCATCCAATAGGCTCACAACTGCATACCTCATCATTCATGACCTAGGCCCAACCGACTGGAGTTTTATTGAGTCTTGTGAACATCACATTGCTGGCTGAGCCACTCACAATGCAACAGCTCTACAAACCTGTGAGCATCCTCACGGGTGCATACATTACAGCCCTAAATGGCCAAATCCTTATCCTGAGACTAGACTCTAGAAGGGGAAACAACCTCTTAGCATCTAATCTGTCAAACCCTCTAAAAACTATATACGTTTCAATGAGATCATCTCATTCTTCTAAACTCCAGAGAATATAGGCCCATTCTATTCAACTGAACATGAAGACATTAGAGAAATCTCCAGAGCTTATTCCATTTCACAGGCCCCTGAGGGTGGAGCTAACAATCAGACAAGATCAACGACACAATAAAGTGTGCATTGAATGACTTGACTAGCAGGTGTTCCTACCTCATGTAGGTCTCGTATATCAATGCTTTGACTGTATCTAATTTGATTAGCACCTAGGCCATAGCTTCTATATCATGACTAATTTACAGTACTTGATCTGGTTCTATAGCCAAATTGTCTCCAGACCTCCATCTTTAAATTGAGATGAAGGAAATCCTAACTGTAGTTAGTTCATAAAATGGACACATTTTCCCTATTTGATGCAGAATGAAAATTCTGCTTTCTTTACACACACTTAACTGAAGGATATATATGTATATATAAATAAAACACAGATTTTATGTATATAGGAAACACATAAATCTTCTGAGCCAAATCACTATGAGTAAGTGCAATTACATTTTGTTTTTGTCTGTTGGTGAATCATAAAATACTAATCTCCATGACTGACAACAATTTTCCTACCTTTGGAGAGCTTTGTTCACTGCAATTTTTTAATTACAAAGAGATGATCTCACCAGTTCAGCAACCTGAAGAATGATTGAGCACTTTTTGCTGCACAGAACAAATCAAACAATATTCAGACAATATGATTCTAATCACATCCCACGCAGTGAGACCAGTGCTCCAATTATTCTCATACAGTAACCACATTGACGTATTAAGTTTTTAAGGGGCTAACTTAATTGAGATGCTTACATTTTTCAGAAGCAGTTCAATATTTTATAAGCAACTAAAAAGAATGATGTGCTGAAGAGTGATTACAAACAGTAACGACAAATTTAGGTTCAGATTACATCACAAGAGGCATTTAAGTCACTCATAACCATCAATTTAACCTCGAGATCAACACCATGCATCAGATTTTATGTATAATATATGACGTACAGGACAACTTTTATTATTTTTGTTTGTGGGAGACGTTGCGTTAACTAACAGGATGCTCCATGTAATGATGTCCACACTGGAGGATTAACAGTCCTATTCACTGCAATTTCAGAATGACAGCCTACAATTATTATTTAAAAAAACAAGTCTATATATATTATAAAAGGAATAATCTATTTATTCTACATAAGAGGTCACCCTTATCTTCCACATATATGCTGACATCACTATCCCACCACCTCCTCCCTCAACTCCAAGATCATTGGCATTCGCTCCTACTGCTAGTCTGACATTACAACCCAGATACTCAAGATCCTCCTCCAGTTTCAGATTGACATAATGGAAGCTACATTCTTTGGCTCCCAAAAACACCCCTGCATCTCTGCCCTCAACCATCAACCTCCTTGACATACTGCTCAGCCTGAGCTCAGTATTCTCGCTCATATCTAATCGATTACCAAGATTGTCATCTTCGACCTCTGCAACATTACATACCTCCATCCTATCCTCCTCTATGATAAAAATCCTAATCTGTGCCTTTATCACCTCCAAGTTCAATTTTTCCAATGATCCCTTCCTGATTCCTCCACAAACTGTCACTCATCCCAAACACCATGGTCTATGTCCTCACCCAAACAAAGGTCCACACCTCCATTATCGACAAGTTCCTTTGGTTTCACGTTCCCCAGTAAATTTACTTTAAGGTCCTTGGCTTCAAATCCCTCCATGATCTTGCCCCACTCAACGATCTGCTCCAGCTTAATGTCCATGTGCAACATTCCACTCCTGTGTCACCACCTCAATCCTTACATCGGTGTCATTTTTACAGCTACATAAGAACATAAGAATTAGGAACAGGAGTAGGCCATCTAGCCCCTCGAGCCTGCTCCGCCATTCAAAAAGATCATGGCTGATCTGGCCGTGGACTCAGCTCCACTTACCCGCCCGCTCCCCATAACCCTTAATTCCCTTATTGGTTAAAAATTTATCTATCTGTGATTTGAATACATTCAATGAGCTAGCCTCAACTGCTTCCCTGGGCAGAGAATTCCACAGATTCACAACCCTCTGGGAGAAGAAATTCCTTCTCAACTCGGTTTTAAATTGGCTCCCCCGTATTTTGAGGCTGTGCCCCCTAGTTCCAGTGGAAACAACCTCTCTGCCTCTATCTTGTCTATCCCTTTCATTATTTTAAATGTTTCTAGAAGATCACCCCTCATCCTTCTGAACTCCAACAAGTAAAGACCCAGTCTACTCAATCTATCATCATAAGGTAACCCCCTCATCTCTGGAATCAGCCTAGTGAATCGTCTCTGTACCCACTCCAAGGGTAGTATATCCTTCCTTAAGTAAGGTGACCAAAACTGCACGCAGTACTCCAGGTGCGGCCTCACCAATACGCTGTAAAGTTGCAGCAGGACCTCCCTGCTTTTGTACTCCATCCCTCTTGCAATGAAGGCCAACGTTCCATTCGCCTTCCTGATTACCTGCTGTACCTGCAAACTAACTTTTTGGGATTCATGCACAAGGACCCCCAGGTCCCTCTGCACCTCAGCATGTTGTAATTTCTCCCCATTCAAATAATATTCCCTTTTACTGTTTTTTTTTTTCCAAGGTGGATGACCTCACATTTTCCAACATTGTATCCCATCTGCCAAACCTTAGCCCATTCGCTTAACCTATCCAAAACTCTTTGCAGCCTCTCTGTGTCCTCTACACAACCCACTTCCCCACTAATCTTTGTGTCATCTGCAAATTTTGTTACACTACACTCTGTCCCCTCCTCCAGGTCATCTATGTATATTGTAAACAGTTGTGGTCCCAGCACCGATCCCTGTGGCACACCACTAACCACCGATTTCCAACCTGAAAAGGACCCATTTATCCCAACTCTCCGCTTTCTGTTAGCCAGCCAATTTTCTATCCATGCTAATACATTTCCGCTGACTCCGCGTACCTTTATCTTCTGCAGTAACCTTTTGTGTGGCACCTTATCGAATGCCTTTTGGAAATCCAAATACACCACATCCATCGGTACACCTCTATCCACCATGCTCGTTATATCCTCAAAGAATTCCAGTAAATTAATTAAACATGATTTCCCCTTCATGAATCCATGTTGCGTCTGCTTGATTGCACTATTCCTATCTAGATGTCCCGCTATTTCTTCCTTAATGATAGCTTCAAGCATTTTCCCCACTACAGATGTTAAACTAACCGGCCTATAGTTACCTGCCTTTTGTCTGCCCCCTTTTTTTAAAGAGAGGCGTTACATTAGCTGCTTTCCAATCCACTGGTACCTCCCCAGAGTCCAGACAATTTTGGTAGATTATTAACCAATGCATCTGCTATAACTTCCGCCATCTCTTTTAATATCCTGGGATGCATTTCATCAGGACCAGGGGACTTGTCTACCTTGAGTCCCATTAACCTGTCCAGCACTACCTCCCTAGTGATAGTGATTGTCTCAAGGTCCTCCCTTCCCACATTCCTGTGACCAGCAATTTTTGGCATGGTTTTTGTGTCTTCCACTGTGAAGACCGAAGCAAAATAATTGTTTACGGTCTCAGCCATTTCCACATTTCCCATTACTAAATCCCCCTTCTCATCTTCTAAAGGACCAACATTTACTTTAGTCACTCTTTTCCTTTTTTATATATCGGTAAAAGTTTCCTTTTTATATATCGGTAAAAGCTTCCTATATCCTGTCCCTCTGAACTCTCTTCCTCCACATCTCTGCCTTAGCACTTCCCTCCGTTTTCAAAAACCCCCTAAAGATCTTTCTCTTCAACCATACTTTCAGTCGCCCATTCTTTCCCCCCTTGCTGCTCAGAGATGTCTTTTTATGCATGAGGAGCAGTATAAAATTTAAATAGTTGCATGTATCAATTTATATAATTGAGTAAGTTAACTAATTCCATTGAGGACCAGGGATCACAATTGCAAGTTATACAGGACCAAAACCAGGTTAAATATTAGGAGTGGTTCTTTTTCCAGAGTGCAGTGAACCGATTCACTGAATTTCTTCAAGCGACAACTGGAGCTGTTTCTGGCTGGGGCGGAGATCACCTCGTATGACATTAATCAGGGCCAGAGTGATCTCCTGGACTAGTTTTGATTGTCTACAATAACAACAACTTGTATTTATATAGCGCCTTTAACATAGTGAAACATCCCAAGGCACTTCACAGGAGTATTATGAGATCAAACATTTGACACTGAGCCACATAAGTAGAAATTAGCGCGTGTGACCTAAAGCTTGATCAAAGAGGTAGGTTTAAAGGAGCGTCTTGAAGGGGATCGGAGAGGAATTTTCAAGATTTTCCCCCTTCCCCCTCAAATTGGCCTGGGCTTTCATCTGTTTTTTTCACCTTTTCCAAGAGAATACATTGTTTTCAGGTGGAGTGAAGAGTGTATATATTGTGATGCACAAGACATTGTAGTTGTGTGGGACAGGCTGGATGGACTGGATGGTCTTTTTCTGTCCATCATTGTTTGTATGTGTGCATGAAACTCAAAACTGAGTAACTTTAAAACTTGGCAATACTAAATTCAGACATTGAGTACAGACAGTTTATTTCTGCTACCTCTCTTTTCAGTTAAAATTCATAGTGATATCTCAAGTTCAGGAATTACATTTTTATTGCAACATTTCAGATGATTATATAAAAGTTGTCTTTTTTTGTTTAAAGAACGTTGACTACAAATCACAGAATTTGTATTTAAATCTCAAGTTTGATGAGTGTTTAAACTCAGCTACTATCCTTGCAGCAGTTTAACCAATTCTTATCAGAGCTTCTAGATGATGCTTCTGGGTAGAAAAATTGCTTGGACCAGTCCCATTTGACTGAAGTACAAGTCTCACTGAGCAAGTGACAGCAGCCATAGAAATGGCCGTGGCCCAGATTGCTCGACCTTACAAGTTGAAACAGGAAACACAAGAGTGGTGACCGAAGGGAGTATATAAATAGGAAAAAAGTTGTACTTTGTTTCTAAAAGTAACTGCAAATGTTTCAGTATTATCTGTCAACTTGTAATATTCTAAAATAGCATGCAAGAGATAAAATATAGGCCTTTCGCGACCCTAGGACATCCAAAGCGCTTACAGCCAATGAAGTACTTTTGAAGTGTAATCACTGTTATAATGTAGGGACAACCAGAGTAGTTACTTCCTTTAACAGGTAGAATTCAGATACACTTCAGCAGTTAGCAGTGAAAAGGCTTTGCATGTCTTCAACCCAACTGAAGCATGTAGAATGCCAGAAAATAATTTCTCTCAGTCCAAGACAACGCCCAGAGTGCAGAAGGTTGCCAAATTGCACATATTTATTGGCAACCAACTGCAAACAGCAATGAAGGTGCGAGGATTGCCCCATCTTTAAAAAAAACTTGAGGATTGTCCTTTTTTGTGTGCTGTAGTGTGAGAAGTTCACTGATCCTTCAGCTGAGATACCAGATAAATTATGTTTTTGAAGGGTCAGAATTCTTGTTCATGACTTGGGTCCCATGGTGGGATCATGTACCTGCACAGAGGCTTGGGTTTCCAAACTCTTTGAATTTAAATGCTAGGGATATTCCTTTATTGAACTTGTATGTGAAGATGAAAAGCAAATATAGATAGATCTTAAATAAAATATGAAATGCAGGTCACTCAATCAAAGAATATAAAGACAGTTTAGTATTTCAACTGGGACTCAGCATCAGAAGTTCTGATGAAGGGCAGCACTCAAAACATATAACTATTTTTTTCTGACTCAGATGCTGTGCAATTCAACATTTTCTGCTTTTGTTTCAGATTTCAAGCATTAATGAGCCTCATTAGTCATCAACGTCCACACATGCAACTGGTGGTGACATACTCCTCAATCCTGATGGCAGGAGGAAATTTTTTTTATATATCTTCCGGAATGTGGGCGTCGCTGGCAAGGCCAGCATTTATTGCCCATCCCTAATTGTCCTTGAGAAGGTGGTGGTGAGCCACCTCCTTGAACCGCTGCAGTCCGTACGGTGAAGGTACTCCCACAGTATGGTTAGGGAGGGAGTTCCAGGATTTTGACCCAGCAGCGATGAAGGAACAGCGATATATTTCCATGTCGGGATTGTGTGCAACTTGGAGGGGAACTTGGAGGTGATGGTGCTCCCATGTGCCTGCTGCCCTTGTCCTTCTAGGCAGTAGAGGTCGCGGGTTTGGGAGGTGCTGCCGAAGCAGTGGTGAGTTGCTGCAGTGCATCTTGTAAATGGTACGCACTGTAGCTACGGTACACCAGTGGTGGAGGGAGTGAATGTTGAAGGTGGTGGGTGGGATGCAAATCAAGCGGGTTGCTTTGTCCTGGATGGTGTTGAGCTTCTTGAGTGTTGTTGGAGCTGCACTCATCCAGGCAAGTGGTGAGTATTCCATCACACTCCTGACTTGTGCCTTGCAGATGGTGGAAAGGCATTGGGGAGTCAGGAGGTGAGACACTCGCCACAGAATACCCAGCCTCTGACCTGCTCTTGTTGCCACAGTATTTATGTAGCTGATCCAGTTAAATTTCTGGTCAGTTGTGTCCCCCCAGGATGTTGATTATGGGGGATTCAGTGATGGTAAGTAATGCCGTCGACTATCAAGGGGAGGTGGTTAGATTCTCACTTGTTGGAGATTGTCATTGCCTGGCATTTGTGTGGCACGAATGTTACTTGCCACTTATCAGCCCAAGCCTGAATGTCATCCAGGTCCATACGGGTATGGACTGCTTCATTTTCTGAGGAGTTGCGAATGGAACTGAACACTGTGCAATCAGCAGCGAACATCCCCACTTCTGACCTTATGAGGGAGGGAAGGTCATTGATGAAGCAGCTGACGATGGTTGGGCCTAGGACACTGCCCTGAGGAATGCCTGCAGTGATGTCCTGAGGCTGGGATGATTGACCTCCAACAACCACAACCATCTTCCTTTGTGCTAGGTAGGACTCCAGCCAGTGGAGAATTTTCCTCGATTCCCATTGATTTCAATTTTGTTAGGGCTCCTTGGTGCTACCCAGTCAAATGCTGCCTTGATGTCCAGGGCAGTCACTCTCACCTCACCTCTACAATTCAGCTCTTTTGTCCATATTTGGACCAAGGCCTTAATGAGGTCTGGAACCGAGTGGTCCTGGCGGAACCCAAACTGAGCATCGGTGAGCAGGTTATTGGTGAGTAGGTGTTGCTTAATAGTACTGTCGATGACACCTTCCATCACTTTGCTGATGATTGTGAGTAGACTGATGGGGCGGTAATTGGCTGGATGGATTTGTCCTGCTTTTTGTGGACAGGACATACCTGGGTAGTTTTCCATTGTCAGGTAGATGCCAGTGTTGTAGATGTACTAGAACAGCTTGACTAGAGGCGCAGCTAGTTCTGGAACACAAGTCTTCAGCATGACAGCCGGGATGTTGACCTGGAATTTTAGGTCATTCATTGAAACACCTGTGAACATTTTAATGTGGAAGCAAGTCATCTGCGATTTGAGGGACTGCCTATGATGATGGTGATGTCATGGCCCATATCCAGTGCGCTCAATCGTTTCTTGATATCACGTGGAGTGAACCGAATTGGTTGAAGACTGGCTTCTTTGATGGTGGGGACCTGAGGAGGAGGCCGAGATGGATCATCCACCCGGCTCTTCTGGCTTCAGCCTTGTCTTTTGCACTCACGTGCTGGGCTCTGCCATCGAGAATAGAGATATTCATGGAGCCTCCTCCTGCCCCCATTAGTTGTTTAATTGTCCACTACCATTTACGACTGGATGTGGCAGGACTGCAGAGCTGTGATCTGATTCTTTGTGGAATAGCTTAGCTCTGTTTGTAGCATGCTGCTTCTGCTGTTTAGTATGCATGTAGTTCTGTGTTGCAGCTTCCCCAGGTTGTTACCCCATTTTTAGGTAGGTCTTGTGCTGCTCCCAGCATGCTCTTCTGCACCACTCATTGAACCAGGGTTGGTCTCCTGGCTTAATGGTAATCAGTCTACGAGGTTACAGATTGTGGTGGAATACAGTTCTGCTGCTTTTGATGGCCCCCAGCACCTCATGGTTGCCTAGTTTTGAGTTGCTAGGTCTGTTCTGAATCTATCCCATTTAGCACGGTGGCAATACCGCACAACACGATGGAGGGTGACCTCAGCGTGAAGATGTGATTTTGTCTCCACAAGGACTGTGCGCTGAATTGTAAGATTTCTAAATCTCTGGCATTAAATTTGACAGTGAGACAATTCTTCTAAAACAATTGGAACAGTTTGTTAAAAAAACACACACATGCACATCCGCCTTAGTTACAACAGATACAATGAGGTTATAATAAAAAGTGATATACATTACTTCTCTTTGGCTGGCTGGTTCAGGAGAGAGAAAAAAGTCTTTGGCTGAGTTCTTTTAAACCTGTCAAAGCCATTGTCCCTCCGAAAGCCTCAGGATTGGACATTGGTTCCAGAGCAGTTCCTTATTGGCTCTCCTCACACATGTGGCTGTCTGGCCTGGCTCAGCCATCTCATGATTAAGTTAAATGGCTTTCCAATACACAAAACCCATGCGGCAGCTCTGTGGGCTTCCATTTTGTTTCTTTCAAAACTCAGCCCATGCTGGTAAACTGTGGGCTTTCATTTTGTTTCAACACAAACAGGCCTTTCCGTATAACCTACACTTTTAACATTTATACATACACAGAATCAATTTTAATCATTAATAAACACTTTTTTTCTTACAAACTCCCCACCTTGAGGGGGAAATATCCTTATTAACTCCTCATATGGTTTATCTCCTCAGGGCTCACATATCATAAACATTGAGAGGGAGAGAGAGATAAGTGGGTGGCCTGACTTGTTCCCCACCTCGTAAGGTGTAGGCCATGTAGGAGATTTATTATAATCCAAACACATCTCCAGCAGAGTCTCTCCTCTTCCCATATCTTCAGTGCACCGTCACTTCTCAAAGCACATTGATAATTGATGATCGTGAATCATAGAAACATAGAAAATAGATGCAGAAGTAGGCTATTCGGCCCTTCGAGCCTGCACCGCCATTCAATAAGTTCATGGCTGAACATGCAACTTCAGTACCCCATTCCTGCTTTCTCGCCATACCCCTTGATCCCCCTAGTAGTAAGGACTACATCTAACTCCTTTTTGAATATATTTAGTGAATTGGCCTCAACAACTTTCTGTGGTAGAGAATGGTGCAGCTCCCGCTTCTCCATCTTCCCTCGGCTTCGGTCGTGGCCGGTATCGTCCTGACAATCGTGAGGATCCGTAACATGGTCTGTGGGGAAACAAGATCAGTGCAGTATTTACTCTTTGGCAGTATTTAAACTGATTAATATGAAACCACTTCTTGTACTTAACGCCCTTTTTCCCCGGTAACTGAATCAAATAAAGCGCGGGGTGCAATCGGTCTATAACTGTATGTGGTCCCACTACCCGGGCTCCAAGGCAGCTTCTTTTTCCCATAATTTGGAATCATTACTGAGTCTCCCACCTTGTATTCAAAGGGATGTACTTTCTTGCCAAAGTATTTTTTAATTTGTCTTTTTGACTTCCCCAATTTGGTGGCCACAAATCGATTGATCTGATCGGTGTGATCTACCACTTGTTCCAGCCACTTGGAACGACATGGTTTCATTGTCAGGGGACTCATCCCTGTTAGTGTTAGCTGGCCTGGTGTTCTCATGAGACTCCCCGTCATGGCCTGATATGGGGAGACCGCTGTTGTTCTATGAGGTGTGGACCTCATTGCCATTAATCACATTGGCAGCATGTTAGCCCATTGAGTGGAATGGTCCGCACAAATTTTTTTTTAACATTAACTTGAGGGTCTGTTCCCCCTTTCGACCCCTTCGGATGACTGGGGGTGGTGAGCAATATGTAATTTGTGTTTTATCCCCAACATTTCCTGCAGGTGGGTAAAAATTTTACCAGTAAAGTGTGAACCTTGATTGCTGTCCACTTGTACTTGTACTCCCCACCTAAAAAAACACACGATTCAATAGTGTTTTGGCTGCTGTGATTGCGGTGTTGGAGTCGCAGGGGAATGCTTTGATCCATTTAGTGAATTGATCCACCACCACTAGGGCATGCTGAAAGTTGCCTTGCGCCTGTGGAAGTGGCTCAATGAAGTCTATCTCGAGGTGAGTCCATGGCCCTTGAAGCAAGGCTCGGTTAGTACATGCGGAAGGATTGTGTTGCAGGCATGGTAGGCATCATGCCACGTATTGGTTGATTGTTTCCCTGATGGAAGGCCACCAAGCTGTGGATGCTACCTTATAGAAGGTTACCAGGGCCAAATAGTGTCCTGCTGTGGGATGGGAGTGAAAGGGAGAGCAGTTCCTGACCCATCTCTGGTGAAACACACACCACCAGGCAGGCGTTTGGCTTTCTTTTGAACATCAGCAACTGCTCATCTGAGTCAGGGGCAGTGGCTAGTATGGTATTGGGAGCCCAGGCTGTTGGTTGAGGAAGAAACATAGAAAATAGGTGCAGGAGTAGGCCATTTGGCCCTTCAAGCCTGCACCACCATTCAATATGATCATGGCTGATCATGCAACTTCAGTACCCCATTCCTGCTTTCTCTCCATACCCCTTGATCCCATTAGCCATAAGGGCCACATCTAACTCCCTTTTGAATATATCTAATGAACTGGCCTGAATAACTTTCTGTGGTAGAGGTTCACAATTCCACAGGTTCACAATTCTCTGAGTGAAGAAGTTTCTCCTCATCTCGGTCCTAAATGGCTTACCCCTTATTCTTAGACTGTGACCCCTGGTTCTGGACTTCCCCAACATCGGGAACATTCTTCCTGCATCTAACCTGTTCAATCCCATCAGAATTTTATATGTTTCTATGAGATCTCCTCTCATTCTTCTAAATTCCAGTGAATATAAGCCTAGTCAATCCAGTCTTTCTTCATATGTCAGTCCTGCCATCCCGGGCATCAGTCTGGTGAACCTTCGCTGCACTCCCTCAATAGCAAGAATGTCCTTCCTCAGATTAGGAGACCAAAACTGTACACAATATTCAAGGTGTGGCCTCACCAAGGCCCTGTAAAACTGCAGTAAGTCCTCCCTGCTCCTATATTCAAATCCTCTCGCTATGAAGGCCAACATGCCATTTGCCTTCTTCAACGTCTGCTGTACCTGCATGCCAACTTTCAATGACTGATGTACCATGACACCCAGGTCTCGTTGCACCTCCCCTTTTCCTAATCTGTCACCATTCAGATAATATTCTGCCTCCCTGTTTTTGCCACCAAAGTGGATAACCTCACATTTATCCACATTATACTTCATCTGCCATGCATTTGCCCACTCACCTAACCTGTCCAAGTCACTCTGCAGCCTCTTGGCATCTTTCTCACAGCTCACACTGCCATCCAGCTTGGAGATATTAAATTTAATTCCTTTGTCCAATTCATTAATGTATATTGTAAATAGCTGGGGGCCCAGCACTGAACCTCGCAGTACCCCACTAGTCACTGCCTGCCATTCTGAAAAGGACCTGTTTATTCCTACTCTTTGCTTCCTGTCTGCCAACAAGTTATCTATTCACGTCAATACATTACCCCCAATACCATGTGCTTAAATTTTGCACACTAATCTCTTGTATGGGATCTTGTCAAAAGCCTTTTGAAGGGGTCTGCCTTCCTCGTGCCAGGCGCTTACAACAGCATATGACCAGTATTGCTTCTGCGGGGATTTAAAATCTAGGTGATCTGTTGGGGAGGCATTGCTAACAGCATTGCAGGGCTCAACAACTATATCCTCTATCTCTCCATCAATCGCAGCGTCCTTGTCTGCTCTGGAATTTCCCTCACTATGTGTACCCCCTTTTCTATGGGCTGCTACCTTTCCTATGAAGCAGGGCTGGGATCACTGTTTAAGGTATGACCAGTGCAGGCATAACCAGTGCCCATGGACCAGGGCCTTGCCGTCTATCGTACAATAGACATTTTTGTGGTATAGGGGCAAGGAGAACATGGTGTTTATAGCATAGGCACTATCAGACCAAATATTCACCGGTCTATCTGAGGTTTCCTTCACAGCGGTTAGAAGTGCGGCAATTTCTGCATATTGTGAAGACTGTTTGTTGCATCTTCGCTGGATGGTTCTTTCTGGCAATACCACAGTATATCCGGTGTGAGGGGATCCTTCAATGTGACATGAGGACCCATCGATATAGACATCTGGGGCACCCTGTATGGGCTCTTTCTGCACAGGATGGGTCTCAAAGTTAATCAGGGGTAACGGACATTCATGTGGGTCCCCCTCATAGATCAGAAATTGTGGCAGCAATGTGGTGGGTTTGGAAATGGTATCAATGTCTCTTTCCATAAATTCCATGGTCCATTGCTGAGGCGCTGTGAGGAAACTAGCGAATCTCCAGGTTTCATCAGTAGTTTCAGAGGTGTGTCCCCGTTGTGCAGAATTGTAGCCTGTAACCCAGTAATAAAAGTAGTGATGTACCGACCAGAAGAGGTGAGGCCTCCCAACTGAAGTTCAATGGCCTTCCCTGTATACGCGGTGGTTGTATCACCGTTCAACCCTTTAAGGGTCACATAACCCTTGCTTGCCACCGCATGGTGTTCAGGGTATGGGGTGTGGATGATGGTAACGGCTGCGCCAGTATCGATAAACATAATCTGCTGTCCGTTCCCTTTTAAGACAACAAGGACTACTGGTCTCCCGCTACCATCACGTCGGAACCCCACTTCCAACCAATATTTGGGGGGCCAAACCCAGTCATAGGGTCGATTCTTGAATGGGTCCATCTAATGAGTGTGCGTCCTCCTCGTGGCAATTTGAGTTTGTATGAGGGTTATCAATTGGTCCAATTGTTGATCTGTCCGAGAGAGCTTGGATTCGTCCCTCAGGAGGTATCTATGCATTGCAACATGGTTCAGTGCTGGTCTGGGTCTGCTGCAATCGTTTGCTAGGTGGCCGACCTTCTTACAATTAAAGCACTGTCCCTTAAAGGGGTAGTTTCGAGATCCCTCCACCATTGACACTGATTTATTTGCAGTGGATGGTGACTTCCCCTTTAACTGGTCTTTCACCATCTCCCAGGCTCTGTGAGCGCTGGTCTCTTTATCTGTCCACTGATTGGTGGGCCTCATGGTTATTCCCAGGGTGGTTTTAACTAAAGGGTGGAGTTGGGTCAGGAACATCGATTTAAATTGTTCCTGATTCATTTGCGGGTGCCTGGTTCTTCGTACGTTGATAGATATCATACAGGTGATTACTGAAGGCTCTAGGGGTCTCTTATGGGCGCTGCTTGGTTTGATTAAGCAGAGCCACTAAGTTCAAGTTTTGGATCCCTAAATGGTTTAGGATCTCAGTCATGAGTGCATCGGCCGCTGCGGCAGGCTGGAGGACTGCATCTGGCAGATTATCTTTTAGGGAAGTGGAACAAGCCAAGAAGAGGACTCATGTTAAATCTCTCTCTTCCAACTCGGGGTGACCCCTCCTGAAATTTGCCCACCTCCTATTAACTTCCAGTGAGTCGTCCCCATCATTAATGGGCCCCAATTCATGGCTACACGCCATGGCGTCAGCACCAGATATGGGGTGAGTCAGTATGGTTACTGGTGATGTGGCCATGCACATTACATTGTGAAGAAGTGGTTACTATGGCTACGATCGGCTTTTGTATCTCCCAAGATATCCCATTCTACACCACTCTCTTGGGGATTATACTGACTTGCTTCCTCTTCCCAATCTGTCTCCCCCTCATCCCCTTCTGCCATCTCTGTTTTGGCTCCCCGTGTTACTGCAGATATCAGGGTCTGCTGCTCCCCAACTTACTTTTTAGCCTCGCTATTTCTAGTTGGCACTGGAAATGATCAGCCTCCCTATGTGGCTTCTTAATTACTTCCCTTTATGATGCCTTAGCATCTTCTATCTCTTGCTGGAGACTCAAGTTTTCCAATTTATATTTTTTTAAACTCTAATTTGTTTTCATTTGCTTCAACAACGGCTGCTGTGGTATTTAAGTTTGAGAGACTTTGTTGTTGTAGCAATGAAGCTGCCTGTTCGGCCCCTTTCTAATTGCTTAATACTGTGGTTTAATTGGCCAATTTCTTGTCTTAAATGCTGTATTGCTCCCTCTTAACTGCTTCACAAGTTGGGAGCCTTCTTCCTTTTGTTGTTTTATACCTTCATTCTCTCATTCTTTTACTTGCAATTCTTTCAAATCTTGTATCACTTTGGAGTCCTGTCTCATTAATTCTTCATCTCTCCGGGCACAATAAAATGCACTGAAGGCCATGAGACAGTTTCACCATCTCCCCAAATGATGCCGGTTGACCCTCGTGGATGTGCCGTGCCAGTGCTTTTAACTCTTCTATGTATTGTATCGGGAACTTTTTGGACAACTTCTCCTGATAAACTAGCTCAACATTTTTTTTTATTGTTGGCTTTCTGTCCACGACCGATCCCTTCATCCTCTGTCTTTTGAATATAACGACTGGTGGGTCCCCACTTAAACAGTTACAACTATCGAGACGACTTCTCAAGATGCAATTTTTCATGATCCGTTTAATCATTTCAAGCTATAATTCGCAACACAGTTTAGAATCACAACTCCCGAGATTTCCAATTGTTCAAAAAGCTCTCGCCACTTGCCCGCATTCTCCACCAATTATAAGATTTGTAAATCTCTGGCATTAAATTTGACAGTGAGACAATTCTTCTAAAACAATTGGAACAGTTTATTAAAAAAACACACAGATGCACATCCACCTTAGTTACAACAGATACAATGAGGTTATAATAAAAAGTGATATACGTTACTTCCCTTTGGCTGGCTGGTTCAGGAGAGAAAAGTCTTTGACAGGTTTAAAAGAACTCAGCCAAAGCCATTGTTCCTCCGAAAGCCTCAGGATTGGACATTGGTTCCAGGGTAGTTCCTTATTGGCTCTCCTCATACATGTGGCTGTCTGGCCTGGCTCAGCCATCTCATGATTAAGTTGAATGGCTTTCCAATACACAAAACCCATGTGGCAGCTCTGTGGGCTTCCATTTTGTTTCTTTCAAAACTCAGCCCATGCTGGTAAACTGTGGGCTTTCATCTTGTTTCAACACAAACAGGCCTTTCTGTATAACCTACACTTTAAAATTGATTCAGTGTATGTATAAATGTTAAATCATTAATAAGCACTTTTATTCTTAGTGGTCACTGCTACCAATGCGGTCATGGACAGATGCATCTGCGATAGTTAGATTGGTGAGGATGTTAAATAGAAATTCTTCTAGATATGGACTAGATTGTAACATTCTTTAATAACCCTGATTCAGTTGAATAAGGTTAAATCTACATTTGATCTTCTGCATACAAGAGCAAGAGGCCCTGGCAATGGCACAGGCTGGGAGAGACCATAATGGACAGGGGAAACATGTGAAACTGTGCCACTGGTATTTTGTGTACACCTTTCTCTATTTCTGTCGACCTATCCTCATAACTTATTTTAAGGTTCCACAACTATTATTGTATTTTAGTGAATCATTTCTAGTAATTTCCTTTTAAAGTTAAGCTGCACAAAATATTTCAAATATAACCTCACCAATCAGTTATAACAGGGCTAAGAACAACAGCATGCTATTACCTGACTTGACTTATTGACAAGTGGCACATTGAGATTTTCAATTAAATACTTTCAGTGAATGGTTAATAACCATCATTCATTTACTTTTTCACCTTTTCCAATGGATAGTCATCCATTATGTTCAGCTTCAGGTTTCCTGTCCATGAAAACCACTATTTCACATTAAATTTTATTGTCTTTTAATCTCATCTACTTAATTTGGATAATATTTGAGCGCTGTAAATCTTCTTTATGCTGATCACCTGGTCAGTTTTATTAATGGAGGGGAATATAAGTGACAAAAGCTATGCCTAGTTAAGAAGAATGGAGAAACTTGAAAGATTGAGACACCTCATAGTACATAAAACAGTACAGAAAAGATAAACCCAACACATTACCTCAAATTAAACTAACGCAGCAAGACAGTAGATTTATACAATAACGTGCATTTATAGATCACCTTTAACATAGTATATTGTCCGAAAGCACTTCACAGAAGCGTTATCAAATAAAGTTTGACACCGAGCCGCATGAGATTTTAGGACAGGTGATCTAAAGTTTGGGCAAGAGAGGTAGGCTTTAAAAGAGCATCTTAAAGGAGAAAAAGATAGAGAGGCAGAGAGGTTTAGGGAGTGAATTGCAGAGCTTAGGGCTTGAGCAGCTGAAGGCACGGCCATCAATGGTGGAGCGATTAAAATCGGGGATATGCAAGAGGCCAGAATTGGAGGCACGCAGATATATTGGGCTGATGTTAGGAATTATCAACACATGGAATGGATTTTATAGGCCCTGTAGAGGAATCATCATCAAAAAACAGTTGGATCATGCGGTTCTAAAACTTTTTGGATGGTTGTGTGACCTTACTCATCCACATCCATCAGGCACTTTAATGTCTCCAGTACTACATCCTTAGATTTATTTGTAGTTCTTGCTCTACACCCTATGCAAATAAAGTCACAGTGGTCAGTGAAAAGTGAGCAGTGCAACATGAAGGAAGCATGAAACACATCAATTGTGATATTGCAGTATACTATGTGCGATTCGATGGGACATAATCCATAAAACTGCTCTTAAATTTGCAGGATTGCAAAACCTTGCAATGCAAGAGTAATATAGTTGATTTCATGTTTAAGTACACCAAGTATTAAATTGTAAAGTGCTATATAGTAAATATTAAAGGTTCTAGTACATTTGTTATACTATTGAAGCAGTTCTGTAATTGTGTCTGGTTTCACTGCTGTCAAATTGGCCCATTTATATTACGGGATGTATTTGGTAACAACAGAACTGTACATGTGTAAAGTTGTATTTGCAATTCAGTCATGCTGGCTGGGTCTTTTCCTAATATTCAGGTGAGTTAAGTATGCTTTTGCCCTTACTGGCTTGCGGTCTGAGCCAACAAACAAGTCTTAGCTGCTTCCTCTTCTCACCTATTTTTAATTTCTTTAAAGACCTTAGATTAAAAGGAGTAATTTCTGAATCCTACGTCTCAGCAGGGAAGCCACGCTTGACAGAGCGCTGGATCAAGAATTTTGCCAAAAAACCTTCTGAAAATCCAAAAGATGGCAAGGTGGTATTAACTTGTTGCAGTTGGAGATCGGTTACCTACGTTTTGCACCATAAGCAACATTTCATAATTGGATATTGCAATTCAGGGGTATTTTTTCACCCGTTTAAAAAAATATATTTCAATAAAATCTAAATAACGTCTAGATTTCAGCTTCTTACTTCAGCTCTATCACAGCCAAACTTGGAGGTAGGGAATGTTGTGTTTCCCTACCTGTTTGGGAATGACTCGTGTACAAGTTCCTACTGCACCGTACCTTGAATTTTACATTATCAGCGATCCTAATTTTTTTTGTAACAGATTTTGCATCCTTCTTGCTTTTAGCAAGAAGTCTTTGATTTCTTCAATCATCCAAAGCATAGTTGTGGCAGGTTTAGCAGCGTGGCTACAAACTGTGATCTTTATTTTAATCTTTTCCCCTTTTTCCACTTTAGGCATTGACTCCCCGCTAGGGTATGGTTTGCCAGAGACCCTCTGGCACCTCAAACGCATTGTCCCATTAGACCTGTCCACATTCAAATAATTTAATGTCTAAAATAAGGAGCATAACAGAAACCCCAAATGAAGAGACTTGAAAGGCATGGTTAATAAAATGTTTCCTGATGATTGTGCAAACACACAATTGTAGTCCTATCCACTGAGCACAGGTTTTCTGTGAAACACAAAATTAAAGTGTAGTTGTTCAAGCTACTTCTATTCACACTCTTTTCAACCAACCGAAAAATTATGGAAATTGGGCACAGGGCAGTAACTTTGCTAAATTATCCTCCAGTTAATGTTATTCTAAACATGTGGGCAGTAAGCCATTATCAATATAAGAGGGTGAATTAGGAAAACGGATTTACCTGGCAGTTACAATGCTCCAATGCAGATTCTGTTTTTATCCTCTCCAGTTTCATAGTAGCTAATCTGGGGTACCACAGATTGCTTCTTCCTAGCAAGCTACAACTGTAGCAGTGCTAGACAGTCAGAAACAAATATTGAGTAAAAAAAACAACCGACACTTTAATGGCACAAACATGGATAGTACTGCACGATAGAAATTATAGAAACTTGGTCCTACTGGGGTCAGTTATTCTTTTCTATTTAGGCATGCTGCAGCTAATAGTGCTATAATTTAAATTTTCTGATAATAAATTGGAACAAGGACCGTGAAAGACTCCAGAACATAGAATAGGCGAGCAAGATAGGAAGCTACATTTCAATGCAGAGAAATATGAAATAATATATTTTGCAAGCAATAGGGAAAACATTAAGCAGCAATATTTTAAATGGTATAGAGCAACAGAGGAACCTTGGTATGCAGATCATAGGGGAATAAAGGTGGCAGTTCAAGTAGATAAGCCACAAAAAAACAAGCAGAAATGCTAGTGACACAAAAATTCAAAAGCAAGCCGGTCATGCTGAATTTGCATTGGATCTTCATTCGGCTACAACTGGAGTATTAGTACATTTTGGGGCATCTCTTTGTAGCAAGGATGAAAAAGGTGCAGTCTACATTCACATGGATGTTAACATGGATGGGGAGAGTGTTACTGTTATTAAGAGATACTTGAGAAATGAGGGCTTTTTCACTGAGCTGACAAGGTTAAGGGATGACCCAACAGGAGGTCTCCAAGATTCTGAAGGGTTGATAGGATAAAATAGCAATATTTTGTTTCCATTAGTCAGCAAGATGGCAACAAGAGGGGACAAACATACGATCATCAAAAAAAGAATTAAAGGAGTAATTGGAGAAAGTGTCATTTGAGGGTGGTCAGAATTTGGAATTCGCTGCTATAAACTGTTGAAGTAGAACCCGAGTACATTCAAAAGGTAATCAGATAGTTGCTTGAAAAATAAGAATATTGAATGTTACGGGAAGCGATCACGAGAATGGGAGTAGACTAACAAACATTGGTTCAAACTTGATGGCCTGCTTCTACGCTGTAACATTCTATGACTCTACAACAACTTGTATTTATATAACACCTTTAATGTAGTGAAACGTCCCAAGGCGCTTCATAGGAGTATTATGAGACAAAATCTTTGACAGCGAGCCACACAAGGAGAAATTAGGGCAGGTGACCAAAAGCTTGATCAAAGAGGTAGGTTTTAAGGGGTGTCTTGAAGGAGGAAAGAGGTGGAGCGATTTAGGCATGGAATTACAGATCTTAGGGCCTAGGCAACAGAAGGCATGGTCATCAAAGGTTACGCGATTATAATCAGGGAAGAGAAGCGCATCATCCTGGGGGTTGGGCGGGCCACATCATCCGCATGCCCGACATGATAGTCCCTAAGCAAGCACTCTACTCGGAACTCCTACATGGCAAGTGAGCCCCAGGTGGGCAGAGGAAATGTTTCAAGGACATCCTCAAAGCCTCCTCGATAAAGTGCAACATCCTCACTGGCACCTGGGAATCCCTGGTCCAAGTCCGCCCAAAGTGAAGGAAGAGTATCCAGGAGGGCGTTGAGCACATAGCGTCTAGTCGCCGAGAGCATGCAGAAATCAAGCGCAGAAAGCAGAAGCGTGCGGCAAACCAGGCTCCCCACCCACCCTTTCCTTCAACCACTGTCTGCCCCACCTGTTAGACTGTAATTCCCGCATTGGACTGTAGTCACCTGAGAACTCACATTTAGTGTGGAAGCAAGTCTTCCTCGATTTCGAGGGACTGCCTATGATGATATGGGACTGGAGGCGATTACAGATATAGGGACGACGCCATGGAGGGATTTGAAAACAAGGATGAAAATTTTGAAATAGAAACGTTACTTAACCGGGAGCCTATGTGGGTCAGTGAGCACAGGTGTGATGGGTGAACGGGACTTGATGCGAGCTAGGACACAGGCAGCCGAGTTTTGGATCACCTCTAGTTTACGCAGGGGAGAATGTGGGATGCCAGCCAGGCGTATGTTGGAATAGTCAAGTCTAGAGGTAACAAAGGCATGGAAGAGGGTTTCAGCAGTGGATAAGCTGAGGCAAGGGCGTAGTCGGGCGATGTTACGGAGGTGGAAATAGGCAGTCTTAGTTATGCTGCGGATGTGTTGTTGAAAGCTCATTTCAGGGTCAAATGGGACACCAAGGTTTTGAACAGTCTGGTTCAGCCTCAAGACAGAAGTTGATGGAGAAGGATGGAGTCAGTGGCTAGGGAATGGAGTTTGTGACAGGGACTGAAAACAATGGCTTCGGTCTTCCCAATATTCAATTGGAGAAAATTTCTGATCCAGAACTGGATGTCGGACAAGCAGTCTGACATTTTGGGACAGAGGATGCATCGACAGAAGTGGTTGTGAGATAGAATTGGGTGTCATCAGCGTACATGTGGAAGCTTCGCTGTTTTTGGATGATGACACCAAGGGGCAACATGTAGATGAGAAATAGGAGGGGGGCCAAGGACAGATCTTGGGGGACACCAGAGGTAACAATGTGGGGGCGGGAAGTGAAGCCGTTGCAGGTGATTCTCTGGCTACAATTAGATAGGTAAGAATGGAACCAGTCTAGTGCAGTCCTACCCAGCTGGACTACACAGGAATGGAATAATTTAATACATATTAGACACAGAATTTGTTAGCAAATTATTTCTTGAACTGCAGTGACAACGTCACAGCTTTGAATAATCTTCTGCCATGGCCATAATATAAGTGCTTGTACGTCAGCTTTATGCACAATCTTGGAATCCACTTAAAATGGGGACACCTTACTTTAGTTTGAAATGAAACAGTGTGAATTACAACTTAATTGCACCTAGATTTTTATATTCTTACTTATAATCAAGCATAGACAGAAGACAGTGACATAAAATTTGCATTATAACATCAGTGCTCAGATAACATTCAGAAACTGTTGTTGTAGTTTAGGACATCATCTGAACCACTTGATCAAGGGCCATTTACTCTGTTACTCGTTATTTTACTAGCAGCTGACATTATTATGTTAGTATTATAAACCTATTCTCCCTATTAAAAGAATGTGAGATTTACAAAGAGTGAAATATATAACAATTAGAAAGAAAACATTTAAGCCATCTGCCTATATGTCAAGTAACTGATAAAAACACTCAAGGTTACACATCTTACATTTTATTTAAACACTATGATTTAAGAGCCTAGGATGCAAGTTCTTTCATTTGTATGTCTCTCAACAGCACAGCAATCTTAAAATTTCTTACAAAATTTTAAAATACAAAATGTACATGAAATTACAAGGCTCTGTAAACATCTGCAAAACAGTTGACTTAGCCTGTAGTAGTTTTGCTCCTTCTACAAAACGTACAATTGTTGAACAAATCCGACCGTTAGGAATGACATCTGTTTTGAGTATCAAAAATAGAGTTTTAAAGCAAGTGTTCACACCAGCAAGTGAAAGTTTTTATTCTTTGGTTAAAAAAAGGATGGCAGTTCCATTGACACAGTAATGTTTTCCAAAGGATGAACATAATTGCACTGAAGCCAGTTTCAGTTCGAAATTATACAATCCTATTCCATCCTTTTTGTAACTAACATGATTGTAATCCAGTACCCTTAAAGTAGTTTATTTTACTAAAATGCAACCACAGTTCATTGAAATTTACATTTTTTTTTGTAGCTTTTGAACAAAAGAAGAATTAAGGCTTTCCTACAGCTTTCCAAACATTCTACATGAGTCAGGAAACTGCTTTTTCTTTAAATACACATCAGAGCAGCACAGAGGGTACCACATACATCAGCTTTTTTTTTTAAGAATACCAACAACAGGCCAAAACCCCAACGTGCTGTTTACAAAACTGAATTTGCATAGCCTAATAAGTCTGTGCTTTTACGACAATCGATTAAAACAACTGAGATTCATAAAGTTGTTTTTTTCTACACTCCTATGAAAGAATTAAAGCAACAAAATGCAGTTTTATTAAGACCCTTGTACGTAATCCTTAAAGCAGATACATAGAAGTGGTTGTCCACAGCTAAAGTTTTTTTAGGATTTTAGTTTTTTTTAAAAAAAAAAGCAGTTCTAGAATTTCTATGTCTCAGGCGTCAAGGTAATTTGAAGGCATCGGGAGGTTCAGTGCATAGGATTTTCTGGGGGTTGTACGGGCTTCCGTACACTAGTACAGTACAGCTTCACAAGTCACTCCAGAGGATTTGCAAAGAAAACTCGGATGGTGTGCCAGTCATTACAAACTCCACATGCTATGATATCCAAGGTCAAAAGCTAAGGCAGGAAAACAGTCTAAACCCTTCATAGATTTCTTTATGCAATAAGTGCTAGATATAGTGAAATAAAACATGCCTGAACACTGTATGGTACTGGTTCAGTACAGGGAGATGAAAGCAAAGGATAAGCGCTATCTAACATTAAGAGTGATACTCAGCTCAGAGCTTCTGATTACGGAGATCGATGGCATTAAAAAATTATCCTGCTCAGTTAACCATTTTATATTTCTTGGAATAATGTTTTTAATGGTACCTAACCAAGCAATAATCTAATTGCAATTTGGCAGTAAAAAGGTCAACCCTAAACTCAAAGCTCACAACATAATTACTCCCAATTAACTATGAATAGGTCTTTTCACTGGCCCTGTAATAAGCTGAATTGTGCTCAGATTTGTGTTGTTCTTTTGGGATGGGTAATAAAATTAAACAAACATTCTCATGTGTTCCTTGTATATTCCTCATGTACGGTGCAGATTTTTTTTGCATTTAACAAGCAGTTTCCTTAGCATTGCAAGCAAATAGAAAAGAAAATTTATTATGCTGACAAAAATAAAAGCAACCTTTGTTTCACCTTTTATATTACATCATCCCCTGCCTCGTTCTTTAAACTGCATTTATGCTATTTCATAAAACAGTCTTTGAGTGTGCTTTCTGCATGAAACAGACACAGGCTGGTCTAATAATGGAGCTGCATCATTTGAATTTCATTTGCTTTTATATACATGTTTAGACTGGTATCCTATATCAGTGACTATTGCATTGTTTTTATAAATAGTTGATGATTAGGGATGCTATGGGGCTGTTAATTAGGTGACAAACTTGATTTCAATTATACTTTATGTCCTAGTCCTTTGTATGCTGCACAATTTCACTGGGATGAAGAACACATATATGGTGTTTCTCAATTACTGTACAATATATTTCCACTTTACCAAAAGCAATGCTATAAATTATAGTTACAACTACAATTATTTTAAATGTAAACCAGAGTATATCTGGTCTAAACAATCCCGATCATAAATCAGATATACCAGTAATGCTGTGGGAATGAAGCACTAGTTTTTTCCCCATCTGCCGCATTTTGCGCACACAGCTTATATGACTGCTCCTTTGTAGGACCTTCTTGATGTCAAGCAGTGGAGATTCACGTGTCACATGGGCTATTGCAAATGACCAAAACACTTCAAAAGCACTTGAAATCCTCTGCAAACTGTAGTCATTTAACTTGTTATCGTTCAATGGCTTCAACTTAAATCCTGTACATAGTAAAAGTTATTTATTCCAGAAGCTCTATTACAAAATGCATCAATTCTATGAAAGCTTCTGACAAATTCTAAAAGCTAAATTAGTAAGGCGCTTGTATTTGTGCTAACTTGAAGTACAGAGAAACATATCTACAAAGTTTCAAAAACTCCTTGCATTCGGAATGTTGTGTGTGTGTGTCCCCCCTCCCCTGCCCACCCCCCAATCCCAACCACATATTTCCATGATGGAATGGTCTGTTGAATCTACAAGATACCATTTTAAGTTTAGAAACAAATGCAGTACTACATTCGGCTTTGCTTCCTATTAACCAAGAACTGTTAGTCATTTTACATGATGGCTTCCATGTCATTGGCTAAACTGGACAGGTTTTCTTGTCTCTGGAAGTTTTCAATACAAGAAACCTTTTGCACAGCCTACAGCTTAAGCACTCTTCAGAATGACAAAATGCAGAATATGTCACTACTTACAGCATTTCTTTTACCATCTATTTATATCACCACCAAACCATAGACATACTAAAACCCCTTTTAGCTTAAAATGTGTAATATTTATGGTACATACTACAGCAGATACAAATCACTTTAATTGTGATAAAAACACTATCCATATACAGTATACTACTTGAATTAATCTACTAAAGGAGAGCTAACTCTCTAAATGTATTTCTAAAGTAGATTAAAGTCACTTCTATGTTTTTTCAGAGATTTTTTGCCTGTTGCAGTGAAATGCAGGCAACAGGAGACGGCATTTGTAGAGCATTACAATGTGGGACTGACACCATATGGTTCAGTTTCAGTATAGAACTGCAGCACCCCTTGGAGGAACTACGCAAGGATCCACTGTTCCAGTTTATAAAAGGCCACAATGTTGGAAGCACAACAATTTTTTTTGATTGTTGGATGGGGAGGGGGGAAAAAAAAAAAACAGGGGTTGATGATGGGCATCAATCTGATGAAGAACAGCAAGACAACGGAATACGTGGAATTTGTGGTTGACATTAGACTCCCTCGGGTATTCCACTTTCCAAAGCTCCAGGGCAGGCACACTGTGATTGGACATGCGTTGCTGTTGCACGAGAAGTTGGAATCTGTGACATATCTCTTCCTATAATTTCGTTGACTAGAGAGAAAAAGAAAAAAAAAAATCAGGGCAGTTCTAGGTATAGATAATAATTTAAGCATACAAACTTCTACAATCATAAAGTCAACAGTTTAGAAGTACAGGGCTCAGAAAAATGCACATGAATGTATTTCAATAGTTCGACGATTTTATTGAAGACCCCTTTTACAAGTCAAATCATTATAAAATTAATTTGAACACTTTTTAACCTATATATTTTTTTAAATATTAGCTAATAACAGCAACCCCTATTGACATCAGTGGGAGCACTGTCTTTGAAAATGTACTGATTCTAACAGCAAGAAAGATGAATTATCAGCAAACTCATTAACCCAGAGTGCTGTATTTTAGTCCTGTCTTCTCACACTACTAGGTTCATTGAGTCTTTATATTACACAGTATCACTTCTCAAATATAAATTATCTTGATTCGCAAAGCTCTAGAATCCATTTCATTTATACTGGAGGGGTAGTGATGGATTTCAGAGCACTGGTGCCAACATAAAAGCAACTTTCACAAGCCAAGCTTGCACAAGTGCAGTTATTTAAAAGCTCTCATTTCTCTGACAGTCAACGTTTCCCAATTAGTAAAGTCCTTTCAGGCCACTGATACAAATTCCCCCCCGCCCCCCATTTCTAGCTTGTGTAGATGGGCCGATTACTCAGCCCATCTATAGCCAGAAAATGTAGTGGCCAGCACTGCCATTTACAGCACTGAAAAAACACCTTTGGAGCCAAGAGATATTAGACACTTTCATTTACATTACAGCTCCATTGCCAAAAACAGGATTGCACATGGCCTTAGCACTTCAATGGAAATGCAGCATGCTATTACCCATCTGATCAACATTTGCTGGTTAAAAGAAAAAAAAAATTGTAAATAAGTTAATGCTTCCCACATTACAACGTGACTGCACTCCAAAAAGTACTTCATTGGCTGTAAAGCACTTGGAGACATCCAGTGGTCGTGAAAGGCATTAGAAAAGTCTTTTGTTCTTCTAATTTGATTGTAATTGTTTTAAAACTTTTTTTTAAAAAGTACTCCAATGATAAAAATCACTTTTAGTGGCAATAACTCAATCCATGAAGGGAAATGTGATTCATGCCAGAAGTACATGGGAACATGTTTACATGTTTTTCAAAAGTGAACTTAAGGTATCTTTAGTATTTATTAAGAATCAGTGTACAACAGCTGGTCAAGTCTGGGCTATTTGTAATTTTACAGCAATTCAAACAGATAGGCAAATACCAGGAATAAATCTGAGGCTTTAAAAAAGGTAATATGTTGCATGTATTTATCTAGAAAAGAAAAAATTAACTATTACTGTGAAAAGTTCAGTAGAAGCATTATAGAAATATTTCTGCTGATTGAATCTTTGACCAAATGGAATTTGCTGCTGGTGATGTTTTTCCTTTTAAGAAAGTTAATCAATTTTAATCAAAAATGAAAATCATAAAAATTAATTTATGACAATACAAACATAGATCTACATACATTACAGGACAATTCTCTACTGACCACTGCTGTAGGACAGCAGGACAATTTGTTTCTGTACGAAGTGTAATCTTTCATTAAATGTGGCTACAAGAGGAAACAGTAAGGTGTTGTCGACAAGGGTTCAGATAAATATGTTAATTCTTTGAATCAATGAGTGTAGGTGGTTGAAAACAAACCAATGACGTCAATGGGTTGCATTTCTTTAGGTCATTTAAGGCCAATTAAGGTAGAAATTCATTGTTTTTGAGGGAAAATTTTATTACAAGCTTAAAATGCTATGCACTGAAAAAGATGACTGTACACTTAATGTGCAGCAAATTAATCAAATGAGCCACAAACACAGGACTGAAGTTATGTTGAAACTTTCAAAACACTGAAAATATAAACTTGAGAGAACATTTTGCATTGATAACAGATTTCTTTTGGAAAAGATTACATCTATGTATGATCTCAGCTACATTTACTACATTAGGAACTGCTACAATACTCTATTTTCTAATTGTGAAAATATGCCTCTTGTCCACTAGGCTTCACATCCAATTATAAAGTGCATGGCTGTATTCTAGTCAGCTACATTCAAGAATACAGCCCAAGGGTAGAATAATACTGTTATTATATAGCAGTGGTGCAATTTCTTTACAACTTGCAATGGAACAAGTGAATATTTTATTCAGTTTGGTCATTTGAATGAAGATTATAATAGCTCTGTGTAGACAATACTTGCCAACAATTTATGAAGAATTAGAACTAATTTCAAAAATCTCATCTAATGACTGGGAAGGCTCTGCAAATAGCAGATCTAAGTGCCATATAAAACCTCACATTCTTCAAATGAGTCTCATAGGTACAGCTCAACAGTTACATCCCTAACTACTAATGGCCATAATGTCGTCCAGCAGGGGAACCAGAATTGCTTATTGCACACAGCTGCACTTCATCTTCTCATCTCTCCGTCTGCCTGCTATATGATCAAAAAACATGCATTCTAAACATAGCACAACACTTGTATCTGCGATAGGATTTAAAATATCCATTTGCCATGGACCACACCATAATGATTTTTTATACTTGCTGGGTTCATGTTATAAAATATTAGACCACATATTGTTGCCATCTGAATCAGTCATATATGTCGACAACACCGTCACAATTAGTAAATTACATGGTCAAGCAGTAGTTTGGAGCATCTGCATACTACAACACAAGACTTTCCAAACATTAAGCCCAATTTCAGCTGCAACAGAGACGAGGTATCATTATGGTGATCAATCCCATTGTGAGAAAAGAAGTCGGAAAACCCTGAAAAACTTGCATATATTTCTCAGTGACACTGGTAGAAAGCTGAGGTGATCTCAACCGGACTGAGGAGACTTCACAAAGGAAAAAGGAGACAGAACAAAAATGGTTCATTTCATATTTTGCTAAGATGTCATTTATAATTGTTGCATGGATGACCGATCATAATGCAATTAAAAATGTAAGAGAAGGCAATGGTTAGAAAAATGTTCCTGAAATCAGAATTATCTGCAATTTAACCTCAGCTTTATTTTATATCCTTACTGATTTTCTCTCCTTTCCTCCCCCTCACTCCACCTCCAAAAATATCAAATCCCTGTTAGGGAAGTTTTGCTTAGGTACCAGGTGCTGCCCTATGGTACCGCTCCCAAATGGCCATTATTCAGATACTGACATTATTCAGATGAGGACTATTCAACCACATGGCACATCACAGATAAGCCAAATCCCATTCTTAATCAATATCCACATACAGGCACTTTCCAACAAAGATATCAAGTGAGAACTCTGTTTTCTCCCTTCCTAGTCCAAGAGAGCAGAGGTCAGCAACCTGCTGCTTCCTCCATCAATTTAGTATTTCATAGATATAGTAGATAATAAGGGTACTGTTACCAGAAATGACAGAAACTGTAATAGACAGTGACGCCTGAGCAGAAAATCTTTAGATCTTTCTACAATATGTTCTGAATGCATTTCATTAATGGTAGTGTTATTAATCAAATTCTAATCGTTGTAAACATACAGAAAGCACCTTTATTGGGTTTTTGAAAATACTTTAAGTACCCAGATGACAAAAACAAACTTGGATTTAAATTTGTGGATAGAGGTACCTGTATTGTGAATTGTATTTAGACAGGACATGCTGGAGTCACAAGACCATGAATAATATTTGGTCTGGTCTGTGTGAACATGGCATGTTTATACCACGTCCTAGGGTTTAGTGTGACTGTGAGGCTGAATTAAGAGGAGCCACCCCATTTACACTTCAAATCTTTCACAGTGTAACTCCATGGAAGCTCTGTTCATTCCTTTTTTGTGCTTGTGCTCTTTGCGCCATAAGTATAGTTTATTCCTAATAATTTGTAGCTGCTTATGCTAAAAAATTGAATTTTCCAATAATTTGAATTAAAAGTAGTGTATATATGACACCAATGAAATGTGGAGGCCACATAGATAATTTATTCTATGGGAAATACTTCACTCTGTACTCCTTCCACATTATTCCTTGCATTAAACTCTTCTTGGTACAGTTTGATTGCCTCTTTTCTTGGAAAGGGTCCCTGGTAATAACTGAATGGATTGTCTTCGCAGAGAGATGCCCTTATGCAGTTGAATATGTTATTAGTTTTTCTACAAGTCAGTCAGGTGCTGGGCTGACATCCACAGAGTTTGCAATATGGCATTAATATAGGGGCAAGGTGATACTGTAAACCAGAGTTGTGTTGTCAGTTCATATCCTGTCTTGCTCTGAATGATGTCATTGTGCTAGGTCAGCAGCCACACAAATCATCGTTCCAATCTATGTGTCAGGAGTATTGGGCTCAAGTTTCGGGCCGCGCCTAGAACGGGGCAGCCCCGACCTGGACGCCCATTTTTCGCACCCGAAAGTGCGCCTAAAAAATACCTGCAGATTCTCCGGCTCCCTGCAGGTCCTTTGGAGCTCGGCGCGGCGCAGTGCGAGCTGTGGGGGGCGGAGCCAGGTCCCTGCGCTGAAATCAGTGCCGGGACCTTTGCACAGGCGCGCTACAGTGGGCGCGCATGTGCAGTAGCTCCAGGCGCCTGATATTTATGGGAGGGGCCCGAAGCACGCAGCCCTTAAGCCCTGACCGAATGGGCTCACTGGGGCGGCGAAGATCAGGCTGCACCTCCCTCGTCCAGCTCCTGCTCTAGCTCCAGCTTCCTCCCCTGTTCAGCTGGCTCTCCCAACACCCCCACCCCCCCCACCCCATTCTGACTCCCCCTCTACCCCTGCACCCCCCCAGCTCCCGCTCCGACCCCACGTCCCACCGAGCTCCCGCTCTCCCCTCCTCTTCCCCCCCCCCCCCCCCCCCCCCCGAGCTCCCGCTCTCCCCTCCCACCCTCCCCCAAAGCTCCCGCTCTCCCCACCTCCGAGCTCCCGCTCTCCCCTCCCCCATCCTCCGAATTCCGGCTCTCCCCCCCCCACGGAGCCCCCGTTCCCCTCCCCCCCACACGGAGCCCCCGCTCCCCTTCCCCCACCCACCCCACCCCGAGCCCCCGCTCCCCTCCCCCGCCCGCCGCACCCCCTCCTCCTCCTCCCCTCCCCCGCTCTCTCCTCCCCCCTCCCCCGCTCTCTCCTCCCCCCTCCCCTTCCCCCCCCACACCGAGCCCCCGCTCCCCTCCCCCGCTCGCTCCCCCTCCCGCCGCACCCCCTCCTCCTCCTCCCCTCCCCTCGCTCTTCTTCTTCCCCCCCCCCCGAGCTCCCGCTCTTCTTCCCCTTCCCCATCCGTGCTCCCCCCACCCCCCCCCCTCCGAGTTCCCACTCTCTCTTCCCTCCCCGCCCCCGAACCCCTCCCCAGCTCCCGCTCCAACGACCCCACCCCGCTGTCAGAAACACAGACACTGACAGTGAGAGAGAGAGACACACACACATTGGGGGGGGGGGGGGGGGGGAAGAGAGAGGCCCATCCCAGCACGTTGTTGGAGGGCTCCCGGTGTTGCAGTCGGTGAGTAGAAAATTTTTTATTTCTTGATTTTTTAATTTTTAAAATGTTTTATTAATTTTTTTTGATTGATTTATTGATGTATTTATCATTTATTATTGATGATGGCTCTTTATTTGTAAAACTGAAGTGTTTAATGTTTATGAACTTCCCTCCAACCCCCCCCCCCCACCCCCCAATTCCCTACGCCTGATTTGTAACCTATGCCTGATTTTTTAAGTGTAGGCAAGGTTTTTCTGAGGAACAAAAATCTAAACTTAACTCTATTCTAAGTTAGTTTGGAGTAAGTTTTCATTGCCTAAACTTTCAAAACGGTCGTAAGTGACCGGACACGCCCCCTTTTGAAAAAAAAAAATCTGTTCCAAACTGAAACTGTTCTAACTAACTAGAACTGGAGCAAACTAAATGCCGAGAATTGCAATTTCTAAGATACTCCATTCTAAACCAGTTGCTCCAAAAAAACAGGAGCAACTCAGGCCGAAACTTGGCCCCATTATGCGGGGATCTTAGACCCCTTACACCCAGGGTCCCTCAAGGTGCGAGTTACAGAAAGAGAGATAGTCCACAAATTTGATGGTTAAGAGGGCTGCAAAGAGACGATAGCAGCACCTTTGAGCTGTTATCATCAGGAGGTGGCAAGCTGGTTCATTATAGCTGGGTAAGAGTTATAACAAAGGTACACATATTTAAATGTTCCACAATATCATCATTTTTGTATTTCTACATGGGTGAGTTGGGGAAAAATGACAATAATGATTCGACTGAAGTTTCTTTGAATAACATGAACCATAAATAAAAGCGATATGTCTGAATAACCAGAAAACAGACTTTGAACTGGGACATTTTAAAAAGTAATTGACAGCTAGATGGATCAATCCATATTCATTTTCAAAAAGGAACTCGTGTCTTCAAGTGGGCAATATTAATGAACTCTGGTTAACATTCAGTGAAGCCTCTTGAAGTTAATTAAAGGACAAGTTTCTGTTCACAAACAGCAGCACAACATATAGCAAGGGTCTAGAAGAGAGTGTCGATCAGGCTGGTTTCTACGATGAAGACTGATAAGTAGGTACATATTGAATCTCGAGTGTTTCCACATATTGTACATGGGTACACAGAATAAAACAATGACACCTATTTACTGTCACTTTGGTAATGCCCACGTGACTGGAAAAGTTGTATATTCAATATTCTAAAATTCCCATTCAATAAGAGGTTTAAGGAAAACCTGTTGGATCTGCCATTAGTACAGTTTGCAAGTGCTATAAATTATAGTACATATAAAGTATGACACCCAAATAAACTATTTTGAGTCTCCAAACTGTGGTACAGAAAATTTTACACAAGTAAAATTTTGTTTGCCCAATATTAATGCATTCCTTCTCAGTGGGATAGCCCCATTTACCCAAGTTCACAAAACTTTGTGCAGGTTGACTTAGGGAACCCCAAGTGTGTATAAGAGTACTGTTGGAGTTTAACCAGTGAAAATCATATAAATTACCCTGTACACAGGGACCACCTTACCAGATAGAGCACATGGATTATATGGTTATCTGCAGCCAACTGAGTGAAATCACAGCCTCCTGCGACAATTCTACATCTCCAAATCACAATCATGAGTCAGACTGGCTGGTCATTCATCAATAATGTTCTTGATTCATAAGATGGTTATTAGAACCATCACCAGGGTAAGACAGCAAATACCGGAGTAGCACAACTCATCTTAAACATGTGACTGTTTTGCTAGCAACCTCCTGATCACATGTACTAATACATACTTTACCCCTTATATCTTATTTCTGTAAAATTTGAAGTAAAACTAGTCGACCGTTCAATGCTTCTAACGTGACATAATTGGTGTTATACACATTTACATTTGTAAATAATTACCGTCATCAGAGTGTATATAAAGGAAAAAAAAGCAAAGTTGAACCAGCAAGCTAACATATAATCTCAATTACATAAGTGTGTACACATACAAATGTGCAAAATAGGAGAACAAAGACATTTCTAATCCTTTCAAAACTGATGTGCATCTTGGAAGGACAAGTTATCTGTCTGAAGGTTTTGAAGATTTATTCTGGTTGTAATGTACAGATAGTGGATATGCTTTTAAAGATTTAGCTGCAGGCTAAGTAATTTTTCATGTAAAATAGAATATGGATTTTTAAAAATCTACTGTAGTAATTGGTGCGAAATTCAAATTATGAAGACTGGAAATTACATTTGAACAGGAGATGCTGTTTGAGACGGGCTCGAGTGGTGAAAGATAATGAACGACCCAAATAAACCACCTGCAACTCAGGATTCTTTTTTATATGCTGGTTTGCTAACTCAAATTTGCTTAATCAACAACATCTTTTATCTTTTATACACTGTGCATGAAACACCTGCTTCTGCAAATGCATAGTCAAAGGATGCATTATTGTCAATGCTTCCAAATAGTTGATGACAGCCAGAAATATATGGCACTGAATCAATAATGGAATAGCTTGTTAACTACAATCATCTTTTTGGTATCAGAGCAAAAATATAGCACTACTCCCGGAAGGTTAAAATTCTAATTACAATATATTTATCTCGATTTAATTTGCTCAATCATGGTGCACTGTTACTGATGGAAAATACTAGCAATCTTGTGTTTTGTGCCATTAACTCTACCCTTTTAAAATTTAATGTTTAGTCCACAGAGGAAATAAGCCACATTTGTGTTTCTATTCCCATGGGTCCTTTTTGTTATCAACTTAACAATATTCATGATCCTGTGTTTCATGCCACTAAGTTAAAGTGGTAACAGAAGGAAAAATAAAATTATATGGTTTTCTACTTTGTTCAATTAAAGAATATAGGAAGCTTTTAGCAGCTATAATTTGGTTTGTGGTCACATTTTAAACAAATGCAAAATTGATAATGAAGTGCTCTATGGAATTGTGACTTTTACAATATTCAGAGAACATTGCTACAATAATTATATTTTGTTATAACTATGGAAGAAGAAAAAGCTCCTCATCCACATTTGGCTTTCTCCATAACTTTGTTACTTTTCAGAGGAAGTAACCAACTAATATGATTCAGAGTTCAAAAGAAATTCCAAAGATAATCAGGATACTAACCTACCATAACTTGTTACAACTTATCTCTGTCCACAGGTGCCTTTCCCAAAGCAAATCTCAATACCTTCATTTTTTTCTTTGCTTTTGATTATCTCAAATTCGAGCCAATTTTTGGACAGAATTATTTATTTTGTGTACGAGTGCTGAAAGTTGGTCAAAATCTTTTCTTATTTTGAGAATAAATAAATTCTAAATGATTGAACACAGTTGTTCTTTTTGTGTTGCAGTGAATTTTCTCCTTTTCCTTAGAGGAGTTAAACTGTACTCACTGTTCTCTTTCAAAAGGTTCGACATGATCATATTTGCCTTTTTCAGGATAGAGCTACCTATTGGGATGGAAAGCACTCCAATATTCATCCAGTGTAGCCCAAATTCATCCCCCTCCTATTCTTCACCAAAATGTTGCCTTTGGACAATATTTTCTGGACGCATGGGGTCAGCTGCCACAAATATGTGGACAATACTCAGGTTTACCTCTTCTCATGCTAGACTCCACAAATGTCATTATGCTGTCTTACATCAAGTCGTGGATCAGCAATACTGGCAAGACTCAAACTATTTGTTCAGCCCAATATCCCTGTTCCCATACCCATTTTTAGATGTATATTCGAGCTCGACCCAATGGTGTACAACTTTGGGTCCTTGTTCAACTCAAAGCAGAGCTTCAAATCCCACATCCAATCTATCAAGAAAACGCTCTACTTCCACCTCTGGCCCCTCATTATCCTGATCCTTCGCACCCATTGCCACCAAAACCATCATTCACTTTTCTCATCTCTAGATTTGACTTTTTCATTGCTTTCTGTGTCAGCCCTCTGAGCTCAACCTTCATAAACTCCAACTCAATCACCCACATCCTACCCCACACAAGTCCCACTATCTATTCATCATCATAGGCAGTCCCTCGGAATCGAGGAAGACTTGCTTCCACTCTTAGCATGAGTTCTTAGGTGGCTGTACAGTCCAATACGAGAACCACAGTCTCTATCACAGGTGGGACAGATAGTCATTGAGGGAAAGGGTGGGCAGGGCTTGATTTCTGCATGCTCTCGGTGACGATACACGAGGAGCTCAGCGCCCTCCCAAATGCACTTCCTCCACTTAAGGGCGGTCTACGGCCAGGGACTCCCAGGTGTTAGTGGGGATTTTGCACTTTATCAGGGAGGCTTTGAGGGTGTCGTTGTAATGTTTCCTCTGCCCGCCTTTGGCTCGTTTGCCGTGGATGAGTTCCGAGTAGAGCACTTGCTTCGGGAGTCTCGTATCTGGCATGCAAACTATGTGGCCTGCCCAGCGGAGCTGATCAAGTGTGGCCAGTGCTTCAATGCTGGGGATGTTGGCCTGAACGAGGACGCTAATGTTTGTGCGTCTGTCCTCCCAGGGGATTTTTGCAGGATCTTACGGAGACATCGCTGGTGGTATTTCTCCAGTGACTTGAGGTGTCTACTGTATATGGTCCACGTCTCTGAGCCAAACAGGAGGGCGGGTATTACTACGGCCCTGTAGACCATGAGCTTAGTGACAGTTTTGAGGGGCTGATCCTTCAAACACTCTTTTCCTCAGGCTTCAAAACTCCATACTTGACAGCCTCAATTGCCTCCCTGTCCCTCATTGCACTGACTTCAAATCCTCATGTCAATACATGCTCCTGCATACATGTGGAACCTCTTCCTACCCTGTGTTTCTGCTTGCAACATTTCTTCTTTCAACTCTGGTATATTGCGCATTCTCCTCTTCCTGCACTCTATCATTGTTGACAGAGCCTTCATCGTGCCATCACACTCAAACTCTCCCTTGAACTCCCACCTTGTTACATTTCTTCCCCATCCTTCTAATGCCTCAGTAAAAACCTACCTACTTTTGACCACCACCCCAAAGTTCCTTCCTGTTGCTGCTTGGGTCTGGCCTCTAACTGTGAAGCACTTTAGGAAATTGTGCTAAAAATGCTATGTAAACGTATAAAGTTGCTACTGGTGCATATACCTTTAAGACAATTGCACGTGCTCCAGGAGCCGAAGAGGACAGCAATAATATAGCTTAAACATTTCATTGTGGAATAAAAACACCCTGAACCCCTCATGCCAGGAGTGTGATGGATTACTCTCCATTTGCCTGGATAAGTGCAGCTCCAACAACACTCAAGTTCAACACCATCCAGGACAAAGCAGCCAGCTTGATTGGCAACAATCAACCAGCTTAAACATTCACTCCCTCCACTACCAGCGTACCGTGGCTGCAGTGAGTACCATCTACAAGATGCACTGTAGTAACTCACCAAGACTTCTTCAACAGTACTTCCCAAACCCGTGACCTCTACCACCTAGGACAAGGGTAAGGGTAGCAGCAACATGGGGACACCACCACCTGCAAGTTCCCCTCCAAGTCACACATCATCCTGCCTTGGAAATATATCGCCATTTCTTCATCATCGCTGGGTCAAAATCCTGGAGCTCCCTATCCAACAGCACTATGGGAACTGCAGCGATTCAAAAAGGCGGCTCACCACCACCTTCTCAACGGCAATAAATGCTGACATTGCTAGAGATGCCCACATCCCATGAATGAAGAAAAATACCAGTCAAGAAAAGATTTGAAAGTACTGTTGCAATATTTTTGGTCAACTCTGAGCCATGTTAGTTCTTGTATGTCATATATTCCAAGTGCTGTTTAATTAGTAAAGCTTTGCTTCACTATGTTCTGTCCAAAAAAACAATGTAAAGAACTTGCAGGATACAGCCAAGTTAAAACAGTTACTCTGTAATGTCCAAAATGCTGAGTGAACAAACAATTTTATATTCTATTCACATTACCATGCTGTACCAATAGCAGCAAAACTTCCGTGGCAGCCCTATAATATTAACAAAGCACTACTGCTGTCAGAGGAGTCAGGAGAGACTTTACAAGCTGATTTTCTAAAGCTCCTCTGAAGGCAGCAATGCTTGCATTTTTGAATATAAACAGCTGTAGCAGCCATGTTTTCAAGTTACTGATGAGCTAAATGTGGATTTTACAGATCTTCTCGAATATTGGGGGAATGTTCGTGGCGAGAAACAAAACTGTAATAGCATATTGAAAGTAAATGAAGGTGAGCAGTTATTTCCCAGTTGCTACGCTGCTCTGAATTTTCCCCTGCAGTTCTGCACACCAGCAGCTTTGTCACTGTCACATGGGTACTGTGAATAGCACTAACCCTTACACTCCTAAAGTTCTTGGTTCAAGTCTTGATGGCAGCTGGCATTAACAGTTGACTGTTTTACCTGCAACAGTTTCAATGCTGGTAAGAGCACCTTCTATCAAAAAAACAACCAATCATTTAAAGACAGTGCACTTAATTATCTGATTGTACCTGTACTAAAATCTCACACCAAGTTATTCCCTCCAATATGATTTTGCATGAAATAATCCCAACACAGCCTTTTCAGAAATGTATGATGCTGTGAAGCAGGAAATTTAAATCAAACTAGCGTAAGCATCTAATGCAAACCTTATTTCATCAGTTCATGCTTGAAAGGGTAATTTACTACCTTCCTCTGATGATTCGGCTCTGGGGAAATTACATTCACACCCGAACTAAGTAGTCGATAGAGATGGAAAGTGTATCGACATGACTTGAGTGAAATCAGTGGTTAATAAAGCACAATCTCTGAGCTATTGTTCAGAGTCACAGGTGGTAGAGGCGTTGCAATTTTCAAAAGTGGAAAGGAAACAAGGTAAAAGGAACCCCCCAAAAAGACTATCATTTTCTGTCCATATTCTAAAATTATCCCTTCCCCCACTATCAGTGACTGAACGCATCATATAGAACTGGTTCATGTTTACAATAGATTGAATTTTACTTGTTTGACATTGGCCCTTTTTAACCTTTGCCATCTTGAACATATTTCTTCTTGTAAAGCACCTTGGACCTCCCTCGGGAGCCGCGCCTCACAACTTGAGCCGCCTTGGGGAAATCCCCTCCATGCCTTTCAGTTCTGCGCGGAGAGGTTTCCTGTAAGGGCTGCTCCTGCACACTCTCCTGCACACATCCGGACACGCCATGGTGCAACATCTTGCCGTCCGGAGGAGGCGGGGGTCCCCGATGGAGTGCACTCTATGCGGGAGTCCTCCCACTGTTTATCGGGGACTTGGCCTGGAGGGTGGTGCACGGAGCAGTCCCGTGCAACAAATTTTTACGCCGGTTCACGGGCTCCCAGGCCGCCTGCAATTTCTGTGGTCTGGAAGAGTCCGTGTTCCACGTTTTTATGGAGTGTGCGAGGTTGCAGCCCCTGTTTCATTATTTAAAGGGGCTGCTCCTCAATTTCTGGTTGCACTTCAGTCCCACACTCCTGATCTTTGGGCACCCTGTGTGGAGGGGAGCGGGTAGGTCCGAGGGCCTCCTCGTAGGACTGCTCCTGGGCACAGCCAAGGGTGCTATCAGCCGGTCCAGGCAGCGGGTGGTCGAGGGGGGTCGTTCAGCCTGACTGCCTGCCTCTCTTCCGCACGTACATCCGGGCCAGGGTGTCCTTGGAGATGGAGCACGCGGTGTCCACCGGCACGCTCGTGGCCTTCCACAAGAGGTGGGCGCCGGAGGGACTGGAGTGCATTGTCACCCCCGGCAACCAAATTTTTATTTGATTTTATATGTTTTAAAGTTTAATTTGTTTTAATTGCTGGGTTTTTAGTGTCCCCTCCCCTTTTATAGGGGGCACTTGTATATATATCTCTGGGGTTTTTTGGGCAGTAAAACCAAAGAAACACAAAGATCACCAAAAAAAACCACAAAAAGAGCGTGTGAAAAGTGTCTGGTGTGTCCACCAGATCGGAGGGGGCACTTGATTTAAATGTTTAATTTTGTCTTCAAAAGAGTTGTAAAGCACCTTGGGATGTTTCACTATGTTAAAGGCAAGTTTATACACAGAATTTACAGTACAGAAACAGGCCACTCGGTCAGTGTTTATGCTCCACACGTGTGTCCCCCCATCCGGCTTCATCTAACCCTATCTGCATATCCTTCTATTCCTTTCTCTCTCATGTGCTTCCATGTGGTTAAAAAGTTCCACCACCTTCCTGAAGTTTCTCCTGAATTCTTTATTCTTTATTAGATTTATTAGTGACTATCTTATATTTATGGCCCCTAGTTTACAACTCACCCACAGTGGAAACATTGGGCTCAATTTTGGCCAGGAGTTGGTCAGTTTATTGTTGGAGCAACTTGATTTTTCTGGAGTATCTTAAAAATCCCCATTTTGCACATTCAATTTGCGCCAGTATAACTGAGTTAGTTAGAGGACTTTTTTCGTTTAGTTTTTTTTTCTCAAAAGGGGGCGTTACTGGCCACTTAGGCCACTTTGGCCAGCTAATAGTTACTCCAAATCTACTTAGGCCACCGTATGTGGCCACTTCAGAAAATCCTTGCGGAGAGTTAAGAAATCAGCGCAGGTAGGTACAGCGGAGGCCAGCAGAACTTAATGACTTGACTAAAGAATGTGAATAGGATCAAACAGCTATACAGGACATCTTATGACAAACTTTGCAAAGTTAATTTACAACAGAAGCATTCATGGAAGCTTAAACTACAAAAATAAAAGAAGTAAAAGATAGTTGAATTAAACTGCCCTAATCTCACAACTAATTTAAACCACTATTTGTTTGCAATGATTACACTGGGCCAAAATTGAGCCCATATTATCTAAATAAAGTCTACTTCAATAAATAAGATATTCTCAGTGTTCCTTAGTCACTTATGTTCTTCTTTCACAATAGCACTAGGTGAATAGGCTTGACAAATGGTCACCACTATTCATGAGACAAAACATGTTTACATAATTTTTTCAAAATATCCAGAAGTCCAGAAAAATGACAAGCCATTAAGTTCAAAAATGGCTACAGTGCATAAAATTTCAAACCCGAGGTCGATCACACCGGGAGGCCAGGGCTAGGGGCGGGCATCGGATCCAACACACACAACGGCTGCAGCACGCAGAGAGGCTGGGGCGAGGAGCTACTGCGCATGCGTGGACACTCCACTGCGCATGTGCAGATGTCCCGGCACTGTTTTCAGTGCAGGACGCTGGCTCCGCCCCCAACTTGACTGGCCATGCTGCGCGACGACCGAGGAGAGGCCGGACAGCGGCCAAAGTAGGGAGCGATTTTTTTCGGCGCACTTATCAACGGAGAAAAGCAGCGCATCTTCAGTAAGTGCGCCGAAAAAAGGGTGGGCCAAAATTGAGCCCATAGTCTCTACGTCTACGCTATCGAATCCTTTCAGAATTTTAAGAACTTCTATTAGGTCATCCCTCAGTCTTCTCTTTTCCAGAGAAAAGAGCCCAAGCCTGTTCAGTCATTGCTGATAGTTATAACCTCTCAGTCCTGGTGTCATCCTTGTAAATCTATTCTTGCACCTTCTCTAGTGCCTTTATACCTTTTTTGTAATATGGAGACAGAACTGTACACAGTACTCCAAGTGTGGTCTAACCAAGGTTCTACACGAGTTTACCAGAACCTCTATGCTTTTCAATTCTATTCCTCTATAAATGAACCCCAGTGCTTTGTTTACATTTTTATGGCCATGTTAACTTGAGTTGCTACTTTTAATGATTTGAGAATGTGTACACCTAGATCTCTTTGTTCCTCTACCCCATTTAGTCTCCTATTTTCCAACGATTATGTGGCCCCCTTATTCCTCCTAACAAAATGCACCACCTCAATTAAGTTAAAATTAATTTGCCATATTATGAAAGTTTGTTAACATCTTGTATTTTGTCACACCCTTCCTCCGTATTAACTACACCCCCAATTTGTTGCCATCTGCAAATGTTGTAATTGTACTTCCGATTCCCGAGTCCAAATCTTTTATGTAAATGCTGAGCAGCAGTGGTCCCAGCACCAATCCCTACAGAACACCACTTCCCACCTTCTGCCAGTCTGAGTAACTACCTTTAATCCCTACTCTGTTTTCTGGTTTGTAGCCAGCTTTCTATCCATTCTGTAAGTTGTTTTAATATCAATAAGGCATCAGCTCGCAAAGACCCAAAATCATTCTTACTAACTTCTCTGAGCACTTTTCAATGCAGCATACATCTTTTGACGGCAAGACACTCAAAACTGCAAATAATGTTCGAAATGTGGCTAAGATTAATGATCTAAACAAGAGAATGCAACTTATTTTTGACTTATACTTAAATGCTATCGAAGTGTATTTTAGTTCCCGATTAGACTTGTCGATAATTTCATACTGACTAGATACTTTCAATGAACTATTAATCACATTGAGATCCTTTTCCTTTGCTAATAGACACTTCTTTTAGTACACATTTCATGTTTCCTGTTCCAGTGCGCATAACCTTACATTTATCTGCAAACAGTCCCCTCCTACGCACACAAATACGTTTTGCTTTTATAAGCTTTTCTCTTTTGCCAGCAGTAAATCATCCCTAGAAAACAAAGTGTGTAAATGACTGACATTAATTATTTCTTGCACCTTGTGCTTTTTCCTATGGTGGTGACTGTTGCTTTCTTGGCCATTAACATGAGATTTAGTTGGATTTGTATATGCTCTTTGCCGCAGTGTTACAACATGGCCAGGAATTCACTATTATTGTAGAATTTATGCCCTTAATTATGGTTCCTCCACTCCACTCCACCCCACCCCTACAGAAATTGTTTTGCACTTGTGCTTCACAGAGAAATGAAAGAAGCTCAGGTAAAATAACTGAAAATGAAATTAGATCTTGTGTCAAATGTTGCTCTTTTTGTTTCCTTTTATGATGCCACTATAAAAGCATCAATGGCAGACCCGTACCCACAGGGACACAAAATCCTGTGAAAACATAACTAAACCTCAGTAGCCATACTGTCTCACTTGCACTATTTTGTCCAGCAGTACAATTTCAACATGTTGCTTCTCCATATTCTCCACGACCAACTAAGGTATAACTTACCTCAGTTGCATAATTTTTCCATTTTGTAAAAGTTTATCTGTACTTGCAGGTAAAAATAAAAATAGTATCAAAGCTCTTGCATAACAGGAAACAGACTTAAATGTGGTCCTTTATAATACCTCCCTGTGCAATAAATCACAGTTGTGGCAGTCTCTTTTCAATTTGGCAAGCCAAAAATTAACTGAGGGAAGTAAGACTATCAAACTCTGAATACATTATACCTTACGTTTCATAAAATATACCCTGCAGTCAAATTGAACTCCTATTTCTAATTTTTAAAATTTGTGGTAATTTTCTTTCAATTTAAACATTACCATATAGCTTACACCTCATTCTTTCTTATTTTTGCAATATGCTTTCTTACTTTTGCTATATTAATTCCCAGCTACACTGCCTGATCACACATGACCAGATTTAACAAAAGTAGTCTTTATTTCACAGCTGCCTATTTATTAGCATGCTACTAAGCCAAGATGAACAAAAACAAACCAAAAGTATGACGTTTTAAGTACCTGCATTAATAAATTTAAATGTCAATATTAATCACACACTTCTTTAATTTACTGACACTTGATCTTGTTGCAGCAATGGATCACTTTCATTAGAGGTCAAACAACTGCACTACATACTGTAGAACAGAGACCTATACATTAACTTTGTTTTTTCTTCTAAAGGGAACTGGTTAAAATAACTTACAATTGCAGAGAAATATTCCAGACTCTGAATTCATCAAGTCATAAATTATTAGTGGCATGACAGAACAAAGAAAAAAAATGGAATTGTGTATAAAGGGTATGGAATATCAATAATTTAGAATTGGAAGTGAGTTACAAAGCTGTAATCTAATCGAAGGCTCAGTTTAGGTTATAAACCTATGAGCCTGAAACTATCAGTTAATTGCCACTGAATTTTTCTTGAAGGCTACCAATCCAAAAGTACAAATCTTGAGCTGGCAAGTAGCAGGTAGCAACCAAACACTTCCAAAAATTGTGTGAAGTTGGTTTGAGCCATCTTGATTTTTTTTCCGCCGTAGAAAATTTGAGGAAAAGTAACATTTATAACAAAAAAAAACCACGTTATAAAATCTAAACAATTTTGAATAAAATGCTTAGTCACATCAGCAGGGAGACTGAGAATAACTTAGATTGGGTTGGGTGGTCTCCCACCAAGAGTATTTCTTGGCCCGCCTACCCTGAATAGTTGCTGGCCTGCATGGCCATTCTGAGAGCTTCCCAATCTGTCTACACCAGGTGTTTACCAATCATCCCGCCTGCTTCTCAAACCCTCTGCCCATCCAGAGTGCCTCCCAGTCTCCTAGCTTGCTCACTTGGCTCTCCACCCATCCCAAGTGCTTTCTGACCCACTTGCTCAGTCTGAGTGGTTTCCAGCTTGCCAACTGGGCCTAAGTGCATCTCCATCTGCTATTTACCCTCCTGCCTGAAGTGTTTTCTGGTCAAGTGCTTCATGAGCTGTCATGAACTAAATATGAAGGAAGAGAAAAGACTGCACAAGGTAAAGAGAGAGAAAGTAAAGTGAAGACCAAAAGGGAGAAATGATAGTGAGAAAAATATAGAAGTGAAGGAGGAATAGGAGAGGTAGAAGTAAAGGATAGAGAGCATGAGAGTGATGGGAAGAGAGCATAAGAGAAAGCATAAGTGGGGGACAGAAGTGGGGGAACAGATCATGAGTGACAGAGCAAGAGAGCATGAGTGAGAAAGAGCAAATTTAGATTATTTTGGTGATATTTATCAAGGACGGTATTTGTTACTCAAATAAGCTGCAAGTGAAGGCCAATGAATGTCAACAATTACTGGCCTAACTGGGAGAAAGTTCTATAATTCTATTTAGCAGCCAAAGGAAAGGACTCAGAAGCTCACCATGTGACCTTGATACTATTTTAAGATGTAGACTAACACATTTGTCAGACAGTATTTCTTCCAGCATCAACACAGTTGAGTACAATCAAAGTTTCTCACTGGGTTGATTTGATGAACTGTTACATTCAACACATGAAAAATAAATGTTTTAAGGATAAACTCTATATTACTGTCAACAAAAAATGGGGAGGGAAAGGAGAAGAAATAAATACAGGAATTATCCTGAGTCATTTAATGACTATGGTGAAACATCCAACAGATTTACACTGGAATAGGGCAGCTAAAGTTGAGGAGTTTGACTCTAACATTGCTTCAATTAAGCCCTGATGCAACACAAAACTATGGTCTAATTCTGAATATTTTATTATTTTATAATACTGGAAGTGAATTATTGACTTTATTTACCCACAATAGCTCTAACCTAGAGAACACCATCTGCTTTTATAAACAAAAATGTATGTTGGCTTAAGTGTGTTCTACACTGGTAATTACTATGTATATATGCTTGCACTGCAAACAAGGCTGCACTAATAAATTACTGTGCTGATAAAGAAAATCAGATACCTAATCAGAAAAATAATCTGTTTTACGGGTTCAGACTTCCAAAGAGAACATTTTAAGCTCTGTAATCTTGGTTAACAAAGGCTGTAGCTTTTTATAGCATCTCAAGACACCTCAGCATACCATTGCAATAACCTGTAACTTTTGATAAGCAACATAAAAACTAAGAACCTTTACGTGTAACAAATTTATGCGCTAACACTTCTGTTTAATCTAAAAAAACTTCGAACACAAATACTAAACATTGCTGTATTTTTGATATTATCTGAGCTAGTTTGTAAAGAAACTTACTGTCATAAAAATATTGATACAGAAATGTTGCAATAATTGACATTAGTTATTTCATACTGATTTATCAGCTATTGCCTTATACCCTGTAACTTTTTTCTATCTGAGCATAACCTGCTCCATACGTATGTAATTTCCATATGGCAATATAGATGTGACATTTACTCCATTATCTACTATACAACATATGCCATTTTAGTAAATCATGAATACAAGAGCATATTGCATCAACTTAAATGGAAGGATCATGTTATTAGCGGGAGCTGTTAAAAATTGAAATCTGTGATTGTTGATTCATTGTTGAAGTATTAAAATTAAAGTTTAAAGATTCTACAACTGATTATTCAGTTGTCCTGACATAGAGAACTGATTACAAAGTATTAACCCCTTCACCTTGTGTATAGGGTTGAATCTAATGTAGACTTTCTAGTTTTTAGTGTTTACTTTTAGTGGTTTATGTTTTTTGACTATTAATTTTTTTCTCATTAAAGAAGTCAGTAAAGGAATGGAAGGAGTCATCAGTAATGCTATCAAGCAACAATGACTTACCAATAACCCACTCACCACTCAGATCAGGATTCACCAGAGCCACTCAACAACTGATTTCATCAGTCTTAATCCAGACATGAACACAAGAATTGAATGGCAGGAGAGTAATTGTCCTAAACTTCAAGGCAGTCTTACACTACCTACAACAACAACTTGTATTTATATAGCATCTTTAACATAGTACAGCAAGACAAAACAGACACATTTGACACCGAGCCACATAAGAAATTACAGCAGATGACCAAATGCTTGGTCAAAGAGGTAGGTTTTAAGGAGCATCTTAAAAGGAGGAAAGGGAAGTAGAGAGGCAGAGAGGTTTAGGGAAGGAGTTCCAGAGCTTAGAGGCTAGGCAGCTGAAGGCACGGCCACCAATGGTTGAGCAGTTATAATCACACTTGACTTGAACATACATCGTCGCTGTCCCTTCAATGTTGCTGGGTCAAAATCATGGAACTCCTTACCAAATAGCATGTTGAGAGCACCTTTACCAATTGAAGGGCGGCGAGGACAGCTCTGGGAAGAAGGCAAGTGCATTTATAGCACTGCTTGTGGGCCAGGAGGAGCAAGAATGCTTCCCCTCCACCCCTCCAAGCATGCCACCCCCAACAAAGACTCCCAGATTCAGGGATTGGGCCCTACCTGCTCCAGTGGCCTGCTCCAGAGTACTCCCCGCCCGACTGGAACCAAGCCTGTTAAATCAGGCTGACCTCTGGGCGGGGAACCTGTCAAGTACAAAAGACTTCCGGGTTTCTCATCCGAAACTCCATCCCCCTGCCTACGTAACCAACCCTGTTAATAGCCAGGCCATTATCTAGAGATCTATAGTGGCTGAAGCATTGGTTAGACAATGTGAAAAGCCTTGGGTTTACCATTTAGTCCCTCACCACAAAGTCTCTATACTTTTGGTGCTCTCAGAGATAAGGGTCAATTTCATGAGACATCTGTGCTCAGGGTGCACTAGTCAAAACCTCTAAGCCTTGATTTTCTAACCAGTGTTATTAACGCCAACATTAACCAATTTATTTTAAGTGGCTTAAAACTTAGGTTAAAGTAGCAGATTTTGGAAAATCTAGGCTCTAATTGTCAAAACCCCCCAGAAATAGCAATCAGAAAGTTTTCACATTAACAGTTTCAACAGAATTGCAGCTTGCCCATATTTATAAAGCTGGGAAGGGTTGGTTAGATGTATCCTATGCAGATCTTACTTAACCTGTAGGTTTAATTAGGGTTGCCAGCCCTCCTGACTTGTCTGAGAGTCTCCCAGATGGGGGTACTGCTGCTGGTAGCCTGGGAGAACTTCGGCAGTTAAATCTCTCACTGCAGTAACCGCCCTTCTGCGCCACGTCTTCACCGGCTGCCACTGCAGAGAAGCCTCCGGTTTGCAAACTTAAAAATTGTTAAAATTGAGTTTAGGCCTTCAGGATTTTAATCTGCAAACCTAAGATGATGTAAATATAACGCATGGACATAGAAACTGAAAAAGATTGTTTTAGTCCACAAATTTCAGAACCATTAGCATTTGTTGGAATGTAGTACTAAGCACAGAATCAGTAATTATATTTTACTTTTATATTATAAAAATCTGGACGGTTTTGTAAAAAGTTTAATTAAATATTACCAGAGTATCAAACAGAAGTGTAGATTATTTTGTATTGCTGTGACTAAAAAGATTTAATTTTAAAAATACAAAAGCAAGTCTCCACTTCAGTTGAGTAAGTTTTAAGAAACACAAAGCATCTGGATAACCACAGGAATAAAACTTAAGAAATTCAATTACTATAAATTTAACACATTGGCTTAAGTCCGTTTAGACTAGTGTCAGAAAAAAAAACCTGTTAAAAATTTATTACAGTTAAAAAGTTAACGAACTCCAAGACACCCTTCAGTAGCTACCTGACATGCAATAAAAAGACAGCATGATCAATACATGGGCAAAGACAACGCTGGTCTAAGTGGAAACTATTACCACAAGCTGACGTACATCAGGTAGAACTTTCACTACTACTTTTTCCATGCCAAAAACACATTTAATCAATTAGCTTTACAAGTACAAGTTTGTGGTAAATATTTAAACCCAATTTAAATCCGTATCACTACAGTGTCCTGAAACCATGCTGCATATTAAATGTTCCCTGTTGAAACTTAGGGTATGTTTAGACTGCAAGCTTAGTGTTGGATTCAATGTTTGAATCCCTTCAATCTGGCTTTCGCCCCTGCCACAGTACCGAAACTGCTCTCATCAAAGTCACAAATTCTTTATGACTGTGACAAAGATAAACTATCCCTTCTTGTCCTTCTGGACTTGTCTACAGCCTTTGACACAGTTGGCCACTCCATCCTCCACCAACGCCTCTCCACCAATGTCCAGCTAGGTGGGACTGCACTCGCCTGTTTCCATTCTTATCTATCTAATCGTAGCCAAAAAATCTCCAGCAATGGCTTTTCTTCCCACTCCTGCTTCGTTACCTTTGGTGTCCCCCAAGGATCTGTCCTTGGTCCCCTCTTATTTCTCATCTATATGCTGCCCCTTGGCGATATCATCCGAAAACAGAGAGTCAGTTTCCACATGTATGCTGACGACACCCAGCTCTACTTCTCCATCACTTCCCTCGACCCCTGCTTGGTATCTAAATTATCAGACTGCTTGTCCGACATCCAGTACTGGATGAGCAGAAATTTTTTCCAATTAAATATTGGGAAGACCGAAGCCATTATCTTTGGTCCCCGCAACAAACTGCATTCCCTAACCACTGACTCCATCTCGCTCCCTAGCATCAATGTGAGGGTGAACAAGACTGTTCGCAATCTAGGGGTCATATTTGACCCTGAAATGATTCCAGCAACATATCCGCAACATAACTAAAACCATCTTTTTCCACCTCTGTAACATTGCCCGCTTCTGCCCCTGCCTCGGCTCTTCTGCTGCTGAAACCCTCATTCATGCCTTTGTTACCTCTAGACTTGACTACTCCAACTCACTCCTGCCTTCCATATTCCACACAACGTAAACTTGAAGTCATCCAAAACTCAGCAGTCCATGTACTAACCCGCACGAAGTCAAGATCACCCATCACCCTTATGCTTTCTGACCTACATTGGCTCCCAGTTAAACAACGCCTCAATTTCAAAATTCTCATCCTTGATTACAAATCACTCTATGGACTCGCCCCTCCCTATCGCTAATCTTTTTCAACCTCATAATCCCACAAGATGTCTGCGCTCCTCAAATTCTGGCCTCTTGAACATCCCTCATTATAACTGCTCTACCATTGGTGGACATGGCTTCAGTTGCCTGGGCCCTAAGCTCTGAACTCCCTCCCTAAACCGCTACGCTTCTCTACCTCTCTTTCTTCCTTTAAGATGCTCATTAAAACCTACCCCTTTAAACAAGCTTTTGATCATCTGCCTTAATTTCTGCTGTGGCTCGGTGTCAAATTTATCTGTTTGTCTGTAACACAGTTGTGAAGCACCTTGGGGCGTTTTACTACGTTAAAGGCACTATATAAATAAAAGTTATTGTTAATAAATATTTTAAATTAAGTTATTGAGAGCGCTCTACCAACATCTGTATCTGGGCATACTGGGTAGGTTTTAATGAGCATCTTAAAGGAAGAAAGAGAGGTAGAGAAGCGTAGCGGTTTAGGGAGGGAGTTCAGAGCTTAGGGCCCAAGCAGCTGAAGCCATATCCACCGATGGTAGAGCAGTTATAATGAGGGATGTTCAAGAGGCCAGAATTTGAGTGCTACAATTCCAGCCAGACAGGAGCCACGTAGTGCAAACAAGTTTGTGCCAGGCTGGAACCTCGTCCGAGACCAGTAGCTGCAGTGCAAATGCACCTGAAGATAATGATCTGGAAAATAAGTGTTGTAAATAGCTCCAAGGCCTTGTTATGTGGATTGTTGAATTGATATATAAAAAAAAAGAGACTGCTAGAAGCACATAAAATGACACTGTTAGTTCAGTGCAAAAATATTCCAAGAACTCATAAAATGATCAAATTTTTCATAATCAAAAATTGAAAATGTCATTTACGTAAGCACTTTACCTCATTTCAATACTGGACAAGATTAAAATATTGCAATATCATTGCTGTCGATAGATTTACCTGTTCTTATTTAATTCAATGTAACTTTGTATGTCAAAATGTGTGCTCTAGCATCTTAACTACTTCTGATAGACATTTCAGAGAGCCACAGACATCTGCAATGATGCAATAGAAGCTCTACAGGTGTCTCCCAGACTGTACTACTGGCAAAGACAATGCCTGTGGCAGTCATAAGTAAGGAAGAATCCCTCTTCTAGAACATCCAACCAGGTGTGTACTTGATTCCATATTGGATTATATAAAGAAAAATCCATGCTTCACTGTATAGTTTAATAACAGCAGTACATTACAAAAGTTCGCCAATATATTGGCATAGGTTTTGCTGGAGCCGGGCATCTCGTAGCGTCCGTTAGACTTTTTCCCTCACCCGTCAGCTCTAAAAAAATGTTGCCCTTGTAAAATGCTGGAAGTGTGAGCTGATAACAGAGAGGGCAACGGACCATCTGGGACCTTGGTGAACAACAGGACCAACAGGCGAGCTCCTTAATCAATGAGATTCAACGATTGAGAAGGAAATAAAGTGAATTAGATACAGAAAGAGAAATAAAGAGACGGAAAGAAAGATCGATTGGGAGAAAGAGACACACAGAAAGGAAAAGAAAGAAAATGTTAATTTTGTTTTTAAATCTCCAATAATTTACTACTTGCAGGAATAAGACTCCACAGTTTAAAATAAGTTTCCTTTCCGGACCAGAGATGTTGATTGCAGGAACATAAATCTCCTCATTAAAAAGGTACTTACCACTGTTAAGTTGCAGCCCTAACCTTCTAAAGGTGTTTCATTGACAGTTAATGCGCTTATGCAACATTTTCATGAAACACACGGGCAGGTTGAGGACGAGCTACCATTTTCATGAGGCTAACGGCGGAGTACCGCAAATCATCCAACAACTTGTGGAGATTTGCAATTCACGGGGTATCTCTTAATTGTTACAAGATGCTGGATGATTTACACATTAATAATGGCGTGCGCTATCAAACCTGCCGTTAATTTGGTAGCAAAATCTGGGCCATCATATTACATGTAGTATTTTAAGACAAACACGGATTTGTATAAAATATAGGATATTGTTTCCTGTTGACCTATCTTGTTTTTGGTGTGACATGAACCACAAGATATTATTCGAAGTTTAAACAACCCACGCACCCTTGCAAAAAAAAAAACTGCTTGCTCAAGTGATAAGTTCTAAACCACATCTAGTTCCTAGGTTTTAAATTGATAAATTATCACAGTAAAATGGAGATAAAATTAAACTTTCTTTTCCCAGAGAAAGCAAGGCACAAACAACAGAAAACAATTTAAAAACAATTCCTGCATTTACATATCACAGGAGTCCACTTTACAAAATATTCTCCCAAAAGTATTTTTGTTGAGCTGTTTAACAAAATCCCTCCTCTTAACATTTAAAACATAGAACAAATTAAAGAGAACATAAGAGGAGGAATTGGGTTCAAAATTAGAAACCATTTAATTCAAAATATTGCATCATGTTTGGTTAGGAAACAATAGGTTTCACCACATGGCATGAAACTGATGTTATCACCACACGACAAAACACTGGCAGCTATTCTGAAAATGTTAAACTTTATACACTCAATGCCAAATACCATTTGGCACTTCATATTACCTTATTCTATACAAACTTTACAACAGCATGGATACAGTACATAAATGATCATCTTGTTTCTGACATTGTAAAGTTGTTTCATTTATCTTTCAATATAGCCTTTATATATCAAGGTCATACATCATAACAGATACACACTTTGCAGGAGAGATTAAGCTAAAGAAAAGATAAACAATGCAACAATTTTATGTTAAAACTATAGACACACTTCAGTTAACTCTTTGGAAGCTGCCATACTATCAAGTTTCCACACCTGTTCTACTGGGTTCCCATTAATATAGATCGCCAAGTGGCTAGAGCGCCAATGCTGAGATTGGAAAACCATTAAAGATTTGGTCTAGTCACTTTAATGGCACGATGTCATAAGTCTCAACTGGCTGAAAAACAGTCTCAGTCATGAGATTTGAGCCTTTCAGGTGGTCAATATTTGACAATGCAAATCCCAGATCCAAAATGGAAGGTGTAGGAAAATGGGAATGTTTGTCTGAACCTAAGAAAAGGTGCAGAAAAGTTAAAAAGATTATTTAAAATAATGTAGCATCAGATTTTCAGCAGCAAAAGTGCATAGGGGGAAGAAAGGTGATGGGGAGGGAGAGACAGATAGGAGAAAGAGAAAGAAAATGAGAATAAATGCCTAAAAGATTTTTAATTTTAGAAAAAGACTCCTAACATCTGAATGGCTCAATGAGCCATTGAGAGTGTTGCAGTGTTCGAGAACAGGAACTCAAAACCAAAAAAACTGGCTGGCCCAAATTGCACAATTCCCTGGAGTTGCTAGCAGTTTATGGGCTAAAATAAAGAGAACATTAAATGGTGTCTAAGTTTTCATGAAGCAATTGAGAATAATTGTCAGACTTAAAAAGTTATGCAAAATGTTTACTGGACTCTTTAAAAATGTAGTCATAACTATCACCTTAAAGCAAAACAGAAGTTGCAATCACAGTTTGGCCAGTACAATGTTGAACGTTTCTCCGTTTTTGTAGTGGAAATTACATTGTCCATTCAACTAAAGTGGACTTTACAAAATTAGGAGATGTAGAATAACTTAGATTTTTAAACTGTTACAAGTATTATGAATACCCACTTTAAAATGATAACGAGCTATTTTTGAATTACATGTTAAAACCCAATGGGAAAGAGGCAATATAGTTTTAATCCACTGTTTTACTTTAGGGTAAGTATGCTTTCGAAAGTCAACTTTGGAAGAAAATCACAATTCTGAATCTTGTATCTAATTTATTTAAGTAGAGCAGGTGGAGGCTGGCGATTGTAAATAAACAAGTGTAAGAACGGTACCCATTTAATTTATACCTATACTCCATTTTAAAAGTTGATGAGACTAGCATATGAGGTGAATATTTTGCACCTCCTACAGCTCTTGGAGTAAAGGTGTCCATAATTAGGTACATTCACCAACTCTGAGAGCAATAAGTAGAACGATGGTTTGAAGAACCATTGGATAGAAATCACAATGTGGATAAGTTCACACTTCAGATAGAAGAGTGTTAATAATGCCCTGATTCCCAACTGCCAGAATCAATCAAGTGTTCCCAAGAATCTGCAGAAGTACTGGCAGTCTCAAAACCTACTTCTACCATATGCTTTTTGGAGCAAAGCTCAAAGGACTTCTCTCATTAGTTCTGGACACTTTTCAGATAAAGAGTGTTTTTCTCCAGCAGCCTATGTGAATTGAGCATTATGTAGCAAAGGGCTCAACAGATTGAATTATTAAGGAGCAAAAGACTTGTTGTCAGTCAGTACCAACATTGCCACAAAGGTCACCTTTTCATCAAGCCTGGGGCCAGCTAACAGCAAGCTAGAATGATGTTCAATAATAGCCAGTGTTGCACTGGCTGATTCCACATACAAGGTGGCATCAAGGGATCTAAACCACAGCAAGAGCAGTGACCAGTTTTGGGACCAGGCATCTCAGACTCCAGTGACTCCTAACTACAACTCCTGGGGATAATTGGTATCAACTAGCTCCCTGCAAGCATTCCAGACTCACTGCAGAGGCCAATTTTCTCTTGGAGAATGGTCTCTCAGCACTACAGATAATTCTGCATGGTTTATGTGGACCATTACCCCACATTAAATGCAAAAGTATAAATTGCATATTGGCTAATGTTTAAAACCCGTTGAAATTATTTTACTTGTCGAAGGTTCAGATGAAAGTGTAGCATACACCTAACAAAAATATACTGTGCAAGGATGGCAGTGAAGAGTACCTGCATTGCCACTAAGGTGATTATAAACAGATATGCCAGCCCAAGATGTACCTTTACATGATGCAAAGTAAGGCATTGTTCTCACAAAATTCTCTCACAGCAACTGCATTCACAGTCATTCTCCTTTTTGGCAACCTGAATTTAACTCCTGTGGGACAAGAAGGGAAGTTAGGAAGAACAACTATTTTAAATTTCAAATTTAATGTTGCCACTTGAATGCAGCCTTGGCTATTAAATGTGAGCAGGCCTGGAAAAAGGGCAGAACTCGCAGATGTGGCAAGATAATCAGTACTTGTATAGTGACTTCAATTTCTGAATAGTGGGGAAAAAAGATTTGAGTAGGTTGAAGGGAATTATGAAATCCCGCTTTTCTCCTATCAGACAAAAACATCTAAAAAAAAACCCTACATTCATGAGGCTGAAAAATGGAATCAGATGATCAATGTTGGTGAGGTGAGATTTCACTTCAAAACATTCACCTTCAAGTAATATCTCTTGGAAAATCGTTTGGTTGTGTCAATAGATGGAATACTGAAAACACATTTGAAGTCATCTTCAACACCACTATGTTAATTGAGACAGCATTCATTTTTGAAGTACACAAGGATAATTGTTTTTTTGCCACCACATGTAACAATATTCCTTTGCAAACTGGTTAAAGTCTGTGTATTATTTTTACACAATTCATATTGTATGCTATACATCATTACTTCACGTCCCACCAAGACAAGACGTTATATTTTCCAATATATATATTTCTCACAGGAAAACTATTTACTTTAGGTCTGTAATGTATTCTCTGCATCTTGCTCAAGTAGGTTGATGGTTGTCCCATTCCATAAATATGTCTAGACTCAACAACTGCCACTTACTGGAAAAGTACATGTGGCCTGGAAGGGAATGGGGTCACATAATGCTGATATTCCCTTTCTAAACCAGATGAAAATCCACAAACTTGCTTTTGAAGGGATATCCATTCGAACATTTCAGTCAAAACAGGTTTTTAAATAGAAAGCAATCATTTGCTGCAATTTTAGTGCAAATCCCAAATTTAAAAGAAAATTGGGCCCAAATTTCCCCAGGTGTTGCTCCGTTTTTTTTGGAGCAACTTGATTTTTCTGGAGTATCTTAAAAATCCCCATTCTGCACATTTAATTTGCGCCAGTGTAAGTGAGTTAGATAGGATTTTTTTTAAGTTTCGTTTTTTTTTCCAAAAGGGGATGTTACCAGTCACTTACGCCTGTTTTGGCCATTTAAGTCAGTTTGGACAGCTAATAATTGCTCCAAACTAACTTAGGTCAGCGTATGTGGCCACACAGAAAACCCTTGCGGAGAGTTAAGAAATCAGCGCATGTAGCCAGAGATCGGGGGGGGGGGGGGGGGGGGAGGGAAGTGAGAGGACCTTGCAAAGCACTAAACAACTTCACAACATTAAAGAAGCATAAAAAGCATCAATAATAAATAAATAAATAAATAAATAATACAACATAAGTCTCCAAGGGCTCAAGGCTGAGCCAAACAACATACATTAGTTCACACAGATTGGCTATCCCATCAACATTAAATGAAAACTATCTTTTATAGTCTAAAATGTTCTGTCCATTTCAACATTTTGACACCCAAAATCTAGTTAAACAATGGATTGACCCGAGAGTTTCTCACTGAAATTAAGCAGCATCAATGCCAGCATGTCTTTGGACTAGCTACGACCTCCATCTCTGGATAGCATATTAACATTTCAGATGACCATTAGCCTTGCTCTATGCTGCTAGCTTGTTATGAAAATTCAGAATTTAATATCACAGAAATATGTTTAACTGCATCAGAACTGGACTTTTCTTTAAAGACAAAATGCTACCCCTCCCACCCAGCTATAAAAAAAAGTTCCTTGTACGCGAGTCCTAATGGCTCGAGTATGCAACTGTGCACACTCCGCTAAGTGTTTCACTATGGCTGCTGGTGCTTCTAAACAACAGGATTCCATGAACTCCATGGGAACCTGTCTCACAGACATGCCACTCCTGCTAGCACCCCTAACTTACATCAACCATGGATCTGAATTGTGCAGCATAGTTAACCAGTGCAGTGCTGTTGAAGAGTATTGAGTCATCCCTTCGGCCAGGGATGGGGGCGGCGAGCATCGGGTCAGGTTCACAGACTGCAGGATGTGCTGGGAGGGCGAGGAGCTACTGCGCATGCCCGCAGCTGTCGGCAGAGTTTTCGGCGCAGGGCTGCAGCTCCGCACCCCCCCCCACTGCTTTTGCCATGCCACACCAAGGCCTAGGATGGTCCACGGAGCGGGGAGAATACAGAGGTAAATTTTCGGCACCGTTTTTGGAGTACAAAGTCACCGCATCTCAGGCAAGTACGCCGTTTTAACCGGAGGGCCAAATTTAGCCCAATAAAACTACTTTTTAAAACTAGAAAGATGCATGTTCAGTGATAGGAGAATCGAACCGTAAACCTGCCAACTTGCAAGTTGTTTATTTAGCTCAGCACTTTAGATTATAGGGGAAACATTTGTGACACTTTTCTATAAAAGGAGCTAAATGTGTCAAACATAGATTTATAAATGTTTTTATGGAAGGTAAAGTCACAGCATTATAATTTTATAAGAAAAACAAAATGTAACTGAAATGATGATTATACTGGCCATTATCATCAGAAATGCAACAAATTTTGGAATGCAACAATAATTATGTATTTCACTTTCTTTGCAGCCCATTTTGTGTTGATTTATCAACATTGTAGTTTGTGATAACACGGGGCAGGGAAATCAACAGTAAGTTTATGATGGTTCTCCTATAATACCACAATTTTAATAAACAGAATTTTAAAACTCAAAATATTTTACTTATAGAATTAATCTGGGTGGTTACCTAGCGTAGTGTACCACCAATTCGTTGTAGAACCTGTCCAATTTCCATTCCATTCATACCAATAGAATGAAAATCAGGCAAGTTCCATGATGGCTGGACAATCCACTCCGCTAGATTACTGTCTTGGCAAGGAAAACAAATATCTAGCACGAGTATCACTTTAACCAACTACGTTGTAATTAAAATACAAACTGTGATCAATTTATGTTATATGTGTTTGCATTAATATTAGCCATTCCCAGAGACAGTCCAGTTAATTCCAAAAACATCTAGACCTTAGGAAGCAATTATTACCCAGTTAATCAAGATTAACAGCAAGGCTCAAGGAAGCTTAAGGGCAACACTTGACACACAGAGCCTATTGCTTGTCATCTAGATGCACGGTTTTAACAGCTGTGGCTGTGTAGAGATTCCCTGTAGTTGCACCAGATTATTCAGCGAAGTATATTTAGAATTGTCTGTGACTGAGTGCAACCTGCGAGTGGTATGGTGTCAACTTTCACCATAGCAGCAGCCTTCACCTATAATTAACCCAGATTATTCTTATAGCTGAGCAACAGCTGCAATCTCTTTGCACTAGCATGATCAATGTTAGATATTTGGTAGACATGGGAACTTTATGATGATGAGACTGTGCAAATAGAATCACTAAGTAGACTAACCTTTTGGTTAATGCTAACAGAATACTAAACCATTTGGTACAATATATATTTAGAGACTCTATTTCACAAACTTTTGCAACCTATGATTCAGTAAAACATCGAGCACTTAATACTAGCAGAGGAAAGAACAACAACAGGCATTTATATAGTGCCTTTAACATTAAAAAAATCAATTGTATCTAAGCCATAGCTAGAGGTGTTAAGAGGGTTAACCAAAAGCTTGATTAAAAAGGTGGATTTTAATGAACAATACAGAGCAAGGGGCCTAGACAGCTGATGGCGAGGCAAAAAAGGCTAGAATTGGGGGAATGGAGTGTTCTGGGGAGGGGTGGGGGAGTGTGTAGGTTACAGAGATATGGAGGGGCAAGGCCATGAAATACTGGCTACGATCGAATAGGCAAGACCAAAGAGGAGAAGCATTGGATGAAGATGGTGTGGTCATTCATGACAAAAGCTACAGGAAAGGAGAAAGAGGGATAATGCACCACAGGCACACAGTCACAGTGGATGCCATTTGTGACTTTGGTTAGGATCGTTTGTGCTTTGGCAGGGGCAGAAACCTGATTGAAAGAAGCACTGTTACAGATACAGGGTATATGTAGTCTTCATTAAATCCTTTTGAGTCTGAACAACATTATAATAGAAAGTTTGAATTAATATGCTATTTAAGTCTTTGAAATTTAACTACATACCAACTGGGTTGCAATTTTCTTTATTCAAAAGATTATGCAAATAAAGAAATTAATATTTTTCACCAAACTAGATTTCATAGGTAACATAATTATGTTGGATAATACTCAGGGTAAATGGGGTTAAATTTGTGTCAATTGCAACATATATTTCTGGGAACATAGGAGTTTTCACTGACCGTGCACATTGATCACCTTTCAAGTTCCAGCAAGTTTACATTTTAATAATTTTTTGTGGCAAACACAGGAATACACCCTGTACAGCTATTTATCTTTTACTGTGCATTAGTCAAATACATAACAGTTCAGTTCTCTTAAGTTTTCTAAGAAATGTATAAAATACTCAAAATTAAAAATGTCACATGTCCAACACTATTAAATGGAAAGCAGAATAAAATGAAACATTAATAAGTCAGGTTCAAGGTCAAAATATCACATACATCCACTGTTATAAACTGCATCAACCTGAAGGACTTTGAAATAAAGACAGTTAAGTTTTATAATGTCATTCAATATTTTCTCTTAAATGTTACTGTAGCTTGGTAACGTACCAGTGAACTTCTAAAACTGAGGGCAGACTACTGGTGTACTGATTGCAGGTTTGTACTTGGCATATTTTCTACCTTTCTCTTTTTCCTTCATGGACACATGCTAGTACACGTACACACATGCTTGCACATAAATGTTCTTGATTTCATTGAGCCATCCATGAAGTCCTCCTCAGAAAGGGTAGAAAAATGAGGTGTCTCTCTGTGCCATTGCCCAATCTCTTTGAGGATTTAGAGTATGGGATTAACAAAAGTAAAAGTAGGCAGGATGTGGAATTAGAAACCAGACAATTTTGGGGGTTTGTATCAAAAGCACTTTGCCAATAGCTATTTTAGCTTGCAGCAACAATGCCTTGAAGTCTTCAATTACTTGGCATCTCACCTAATTGCAGAGGGAATGAGCAGGAGGGGCTCTGTTGAAGATGGAAAGCTGACATTCATATTTTGGTAATTTCATTTTGCTTCTTGAACAAAAACTACCCCCAGATGTCACTTCTCCTTTTAAATAAAAATGCAGATGTTCCCTCTGGCCTCTGTACCAACTTTGCACAAATTAAACTAATTGCAAGCCTATAAATGTGGGTTTATGCATTTAATGGGAAAGAAGGATAAAAGCAGGTGTAACTTGTAGGCAGACAAACACTTTGTATAAGTTACAAGTTGGAAATATGTTTATGAATGACAATGTTCTTTCACTCAATAAAGCACCATATTCATTCTTTGATTGACAGATGAACAACTAACTGGAGGAGGAGGCTCCATGAATATCCCCATACTCAATGATGGCGAAGCCCAGCACATGAATGCAGAAGCATTTGCAACCATCTTCATCCAGAAGTGCCGAGTAGATGATCCATATCAGCCTACTCCTGAGGTGCCCACCATCACAAAACCCAGTCTTCAGCCAATTCGATTCACTACACATATCATCAAGAAGCAGCTGAGCGCACGGGATAACGCAAAGGCTATGGGTCCTGACAACAGCCCGGCTGCCGTGCTGAAGACTTGTGTTCCAGAACTAGCCGTGCCTCTAGCTAAGTTGCTTCAGCACAACTACAACACTGGCATCCATCCGACAATGTGGAAAACTGCCCAGGAATGTCCCGTCCACAAAAAGCAGGACAAATCCAATCCGGCCAGTTACCGCCCCATCAGTCTACTCTCACGAGGCGTGTGATTTCGGGGCCCAGAAGAAGCGTGGGCCCAGGGGCAGCATGGGCCAGCCCACACTGTGATATCTGTGCACATTAGGTCTGTGCAGCAGAGCTGGTTTCAGTCATCTTGGTTAATCCTTGCCACTAGACCAAGACCTAGCTCTATCAAGCCCGTCTGGTGATTGGTGTGCAACGGCCACCACACATTAAAAAAATCCACGCACAGGCATCTTCCACCCTTCAGGATGTTGTTCGGGACCTGGAATATTAGGTCCTTCATTGAAACACCTGTGAACTCATCCTCGATACGAGGGACTGCCTATGATGAATCTACTCTCAATCATCAGCAAAGTGATGGAAGGTGTTGTCGACAGTGCTATCAAGCGGCACTTACTCACTAATAACCCGCTCACCGATACCCAGCTTGGGTTCCGGCAGTACCATTCGACTCCAAACCTCGTTACAGCCTTGGTCCAAACATGGACAAAAGAGCTGAATTCCAGAGGTGATGTGAGAGTGACTGCCCTGGACATCAAGGCAGCATTTGAGAGTGTGGCATCAAGGAGCCCTAGTAAAACTGAAGTCAATGGGAATTAGTGGGAAATCTCTCCACTGGCTGGAGTCATGCCATGCACACAGAAAGATGGCCTTGGTGGTTGGAGGTCAATCATCACAGCCCCAGGACATTGGTGCAAGAGTTCCTCAGAGTAGTGTCCTAGGCCCAACCATCTCCAGCTGCTCCATCAATGACCTTCCCTCCATCATAAGGTCAGAAGTGGGGATGTTCGCTGATGACTGTACAGTGTTCAGTTCCATTCGCAACTCCTCAGATAATGCAGTCCATGCCCGCATGCAGCAAGACCAGACGATATTCAGGCTTGGGTTGATAAGTGGCAAGTAACATCCATGCCACACAAGTGTCAGGCAATAATTATCTCCAGCAAGCGAGACTCTAATCACCGCCCCTTGACATTCAATGCCATTACCAGCACCAACCACTATCAACATCCTGGAGGTCACCATTGACCAGAAACTTAACTGGACCAGCCACATACATACTGTGGCAACAAGAGCAGGTCAGAGGCTGGGTATTCTATGGCAAGTTTCTCACCTCCTGACTCCCCAAAGCTTTTGCACCATCTACAAGATACAAGTCAGGAGTGTGATGGAATACTCACCACTTGCCTGGATGAGTACAGCTCCAACAACACTTAAGAAGCTCGACGCCATCCAGGACAAAGCAGCCCGTTTGATTGGCATCCCACCCACCACCTTCAACATTCATTCCCTCCACCACTGGCGCATCATGGCTGCAGTGTGTACCATCTACAAGGTGCACTGCAGCAGCTTGCCAATGCTTCTTCGGCAGCACCTCCCAAACCTGTGACCTCTACCATCTAGAAGGACAAGGGCAGCAGGTGCATGGGAACATCACCACCTCCAAGTCACACACCATCCTGATTTGGAGGTCTACTGCCATTGCTTCATCGTCGCTGGGTCAAAATCCTGGAACTTCTTCCCTAAGCACTGAGAGAGTACCTACACCATACGGACTGCTGCGGTTCAAGAAGGTGCTCACCTTCTCGAGGGCAATTAGGGATGGGCAATAAATGCTGGCCTTGCCAGCGACGCCCACATCACATGAATGAATTTTTTTTTAATTGCTTTCTTCTAAATTGTAGAAACGAAGATTAAAATTTAAAAAAAATATATTTCTCCTTTTACACATATTTTCTTCCCTCCTCTCAAGAAGCTGATTTCTTGCAGGGGTATGTCTCCATTGGCCCAGATGCACTCTGGTATCTGTGAAGTGTGACAGTGAGTATTAGCAGAGGGTATCACAACCATCATCATCATAGGCAGTCCCTCGAAATCGAGGAAGACATGCTTCCACTCCTGAAGTGAGTTCTTTGGTGGCTAAACAGTCCAATACGAGAGCCACAGACTCTGTCACAGGTGGGACAGATAGTCATTGAGGGAAGGGATAGGTGGGACTGGTTTGTCACACGCTCTTTCCGCTGCCTGTGCTTGATTTCTGCATGCTCTCGGCATTGAGACTCAAGGTGCTCAGCGCCCTCTCAGATGCACTACCTCCACTTAGGGTGGTCTTGGGCCAGGGACTCCCAGGTGGCAGTGGAGATGTCGCACTTTATCAAGGAGGCTTTGAGGGTGTCCTTGTAGCATTTCCGCTGCCCACCTTTTGCTCGTTTGCCGTGAAGGAGCTCAGAGTAGAGCACTTGCTTTGGGACTGGCATGCGAACTATGTGGCCTGCTCAGCGGAGCTGATTGAGTGTGGTCAGTGCTTCAACGCTGGGGATGTTAGTCTGGACGAGGACGCTGATGTTGGTGCACCTGTCCTCCACAACCACATCTGGCTACTCTGCATCCGCATATCTGCATTTCCAGCAGGGGTCAATAAATAATGATCAGGAGCAGATACACTGACCAATGCTGTGCTCCCAGTGCTGTCTGGACTCAGATCAGCTAACTAAGCATAGACCAAGGATCAAACTTGGAACATTCTAGGGCTGCATAGTTTAGCTGCTCACTGCCTTAACCAGATGAACCATTGTGTTAGTTCCTAGTATTGTGATGAAAGATCTATGACATACAATGTACAAGAAATTGTGCACAATAATCTTCGGGAACACAAACAATGGCATAAAATTAGTTTTCGATTAAGTGGCAAATGTAAAATTTGAATCTACTTGATGGTAAAATAAAGAGGTTAATAGCCATGACAATGAATAAACTTATTTATACATACTTAATTTGCATAACCGTGCGAAATTTGACAATGGTGACTTATTCCTTTGAAGGGCAATAAAACAATGCTATTTTGTACATTGATCCTTGTAGTCCCTTGATATTTTGTTGACTAACCACTGAAATAAATATTTAGCTTTTACAATACTCATTTTAAAACAACACTTCTTGAAACCTCTCAAATTATAACAGGTATTGAAAGTGTAATAATATTAATGGAAATAACTATCGGTAATTTGCTTTTTGGCTTTGTTCACAAAAAGAAAAAAGAGTAATGGCTTGAACGCTGACCTGGCAGGAAAGAGGATGTACAATGTCTCGATAACTGTTTCAGATTAATGGCAAAGATCATTGCAAATTAGAAGGGAAAAATTATGAGGCAGTACTATTTTTTGCAAAAACTAAATTATTCTACACTGGTCATTATTTAAGCACTGCAGCTCTGGAGATTTAAAAATCACTGGAGAAAACTGTATACCTAGTTCTTAAAAGTTTTAAAATACACACACACCATTTTGTACTCGAATTAGAACCTTCCTTTTGTTATAAAAAAAATTGGGAGGCACAAAAACTCAATTGGTGATGAAAGTTGCAGTTTAGTTCTTACTAGTGCATTTACTTGAACAGTTTAAAAAAGATTGAGAATTAGAAGTCATTTTCTGTAGTTTTATAACTGAAAACATTACTCACACCATCACGTGATGCCAGGGTTTGATAAATTACGAAAGTTGAACTTTTATATTTGAATATATAATAAACACGCATTTTAATCTTTATATGACATATTTTATTAGTCATCGTGTGAATCATTGAGAAGCAGATCACAACATCATGAAGAGTAGACATCAGTAAGCAGTTGATATTTTATACTAATGAAATATTTCATAAAAATACTAAGCATATTTGCATAAAGATACAATTAATTGTCACAGTCACCATAACTGGCAATTCATTATTTTAAGATTTCTGCATTTGAAATAAGATGAACTTTAAAAGCTGGTTATAGTCGTGCAGCATTTAAAAAAAAAACTTAACCTCCTATAGCAAGCAAAAGATTTCCTTCAACTATTGGTGGATCTCCAGAGCATAGTTGTGATGTTTAGCTAAATAAGCGAATCCAGGTAATTGCAGCTGCTTATAAACTTGAGGCTAATTAGAGAGCAACTGTAACATAAATTTCTGGCACTCAGTCTGAAGAACCAAGCAAAACATATTTGCTTTTCTTTCAGTTTTTTTACAACTGTAACAAAATGTAACTGACATATGCTAGCTGTTTTAATATAAATCTCCTGTGGTGGTAGTCACCTTGAGTCAGACAATATTTTTATCAAAACAGGGTTATACCATGGTGAAACAGCAATTTACCTATACGTCTTTCGATTTAGCATGCTGTATTCACTGCTCACAATTTGGTCTCCTCTATACTGGGGAGACCTAACGCAGATTGGGTGCTCAATTTGCAGAACTCCTCCGATCAGTCCACAAGTGTGACCACAAGTTTCCGGTTGTCTGTCATTTTAGTTCTCCGCCCCATTGTCACTATCTTTGGTCTCCTACACTATTCCAACGAAGCTCAACGCAAGCTCGAGGAACATCATCCCCTTTGTCATTGAATCTCTCCTGCCTTCCACCTCATCACCGATCTTCCCTTTTGCTCGTTCCTCCCCTCCCCCACTTCCCCTGTCTCTGTACTTACTTAAAACCGGTTACATCTCTAACATCTTCCAGTTCTGATGAAAGACCATCGACCTGAAACGATAACTCGGTTTCTCTGTCCACTAATGCTCACTGACCTGCTGAGTGTTTCCAGCATTTTCTGTTTTTACTTTAGATTTCCATCATCTGCAGTACTTTGCTTTTGTTTTTTTTGTTATACCATGGAATGTACAATGTATTATCAGGGCAAATGATTTAATGACTGAATAAATCAAATTCCATTTTTATAACAGTATTTTGGAATTATTAAATCAGTGCTTTTGATATCAACCATCTATTATTCTGTGTAAACTGTAAATAAGTTATCTTGATTAGATATTCCTTTACCTATGTATTTAATTTTTTTATCTCATCTCTTTTAAAAGTCCAGGATACACAAGATGTTGGCAGGCAACATGTAGGGGACTGGGGCAAGTATGTGAGTTTAGCAGCTGTGATAAGGAGGGGTTGTGCGGTTTAGCAGCACTTTGGCAGTGGTTCTGGGGAATGACAGCACTGAAGAGGGGAGCTGAGGGCTTGGTTGCACTGGTAAGAGATTGTGGAGTTTGACAGCTTCTGGGGGGGCGGGGGCGGGGGGGGTTTGAGGTAATTCTTGAGGTCTGTCAGTAGTGGGGAGGGGTGGTTGCCCAGGTTGGCAGCAGGAGATAGGGGGCTCTGGAAACATTGAGGAGATACTGGGAATGTCTAGAGGATCAAATTTCCTCCCAATATTTACTTTCCTCTGGTAATTAAGAGCAGAAAGCATGTATTACAGGCAACTCTCGATTATCCGCACACGGATGCAGCGGGAAACCGTTGTAACGGCATTTAAAATTCCTTGTGCGCATGCTGCTGCAGCTGCTGTCTCTCCCGGCCGCCGCTGATATCGGAGTCCTTTCGGCCTGGGAAGGCAGTGCGCTCCGGAACCCCGGAGCTAGACAATCGTCTCCTCGAGGCCACCTGCATTGCATGCTGGTAATGTCTATTCTTAACTGCCTTGTTACTGTTTGCAGCTGACTGCACAGTATTTATTCATTGAAGTTTTAACTTTATAATGTCAACTCGCTCTAATCGTTTACCCGGTATAGCCCAATCCCTGAGGGACCCGGATAATAGAGTTACCTGTATCTTGAAAAAACATGGCAGTTGTGCTTGGGGCCAGTAGTAAAGTAGAGCTTTAAATGTTTACAATAACCACTGATGCTACTCAATATTTAAATATTTACAATAACTACTAGTACTATTAGATATTTAAAAATAAGGCGACAATAGTCACACCTACCAAGTAGATTTTTTTTTAAAATGGTGATGTGAACAAAACCTATTGCATGGAGTTAATCCAAATCTGAAGGTTTGTTCACATCAACCATTCTGAAAACCGGAAGTTTCCGAAATGTCATCCAGGGATCAATGCAGTCTTAACAAACCAAGGTTGCTTAAGTGTTCTGATTGTAAACCAAAGTGAAACGTGAATGAGGCACAGTATAGCTATTAGACTGCAAATTTTGTGAGTGCTAAACCAAAGCAAGATGGCCCAAAATTTTTAATGCAGCTACGAAAGGTTTAGTTTAAAGCTTTCAGAACTTGGATTCTTAAATACACATGAAGGTATGTGGAACTAGAAGTATTGGTCCTTTATTGCCCACAATATATTCAATCTCTTATACAAAAGTCAATCAACTCCACTTAACCAACTGATCACAAAGAGCTCTACATCAAGGCAGCATTCCACCGAGTGCGGTACCAAGGAGCTCAAGCAAAACTCAAGTCACTGAGGATCACAGTGATCCAGTAGCTGGAGTTACATGTGGTGCAAAGGAAGACAGTTGCGGTTGTCAGAGGCCAATCAGTGCCCCAGGATGTCGCTTCAGGAGTTCCTCAAAGAAGCATCCTCAGCCCAGCCATCTTCAACTGCTTCATCAATTACCTTCCTTATATCATGAGGTCAGGAGTGGGGCTGTTCAATAAGGATTCCACATTGTTCAGCTCCATACTGGCCTGCAGCAGAACCTGGATAACATCCACACTCAGGCTGACAAGTGGCGGGTAACATTCATGCCAGGTAATGACCATCTCAAGCAAGAGAAATTCCCGCCACTTCCCCTGACTTTCAATCGCTGAGTCCTCAACCGTCAACATCTTGGGGTCATCATTGAATAGGGCACAGGCTGGGTATTCTGATGTGTGGCTCATCTCCTGACCTCTCAAAGTCTCTCCACCTTTACACTTTTGAATTTGGTCACTGATAGCTCATGCCATCACCAATAAGGAAGCAAGTGTCCCTTTTAACGGGACACAACCAATAATCTGCAAATTAAACCAAATTTAACAAATCAAATCAGAATTTTGTTTCCGGGAGTGGTGAAGCACTCCAGTCCACTCAAGCGTACCGGCGGACACCGCATGCTCCATCACCAGGGACACCCAGGTGCAAACATAACCACGGAATAGGCTCAGGCCAGGAGTGTGACGAAATATTCACTACTTGCCTAAATGGGTGCAGCTGACACTGAACTGGACTCAGCTGATGCACTGCAGCAACTCACCAAAGTTACTCCAACAGTACTTCCCTCCTCTGCGACCTCTACCACCAAGGAGGAAAAGAGCATAAAATTTGTGGGAACATCACCAGCTCCAAGTTATATACCATTCTGACTCGGATCTATATCATTGCTCCTTCATCATCGGTAGATCTCCCTCATCTACAATTCAGAAGTGATGGAAAACCCAACACTTCCGCAACAGCACTCAAGAAGCTCAACATCATCCAGGATAAAACAGTTCATTTGATCGGCCCTTGTGCCACTGGATTCAATATCAATCCCTTCCACTGCCAACACACTATGGCTGCAATAAGTACGATGTACAGGGTGCACTACAACAATTCATCAAGGTTACCTCCTTCCCCTGCAACCTCTGCCACCAAGATGGACAAGAGTAGCAATGATGTAGGAATACTATCATCTTTCCAAGTTCTTCTCCAAGTCAAACACTATCCTGATTTGAATATATATCACCTTTCTTTCATTATTACTGGGCCAATGTCCTGAAATTTCCTAGCTAATATCATTGTGGAAGCACCATCACCACAAGAACTGCAGCAGTTCACGGAGAAGGCCCATCACCACCTTCTCAGGGAAAATAGGGATGGGCATTAAATGCGACTTTGCCAGCAACCCGAAAACATATCAAAAAACATTTAAAATATGGATCATTACGTGTACAATTTGCAACCAAACCATTTCCACTGAAATGTTATAAGGTAAAAAGAAAACACAAAAATATAAAATTGATGAACATTGCTGAAAGCACTGTATTCCTGGAATATTGATCATTTTGGTGTAGAAATGTTACCACACTATTTAAAGGATTAAGAACAATCCTAGCAAGTTTGATTTTAGCGCAAGCTTACCGCTTGCAAAAATATTTCTTCATTGATTTGAAAGACACTAGAGGTTTCTAAAAGTGACAGCAAAATGTATAGGGATCAGTGCCTTATGCAGATGATCCCAGCAGAGATGCTTTATAACTTAACATTATCTTTTACCAGATTGCTGTCATAGACGTAGAAATCACTCCTGAACATGTCGGCCCCAAGTTTCCACATGATTTGCTCCTGATTTTTAGGAGCAACTGGTGTAGAACGGAGTATCTTAGAAATCGGAATTCTCGTCATTTAGTTTGCTCCAGTTCTAGTCAGTTAGAACAGTTTCACTTTGGAACATAATTTTTTTTTTTTTTTTAAAGGGGCCGTGTCCGGCCACTTATGCCTGTTTTCAAAGTTTCGTCAGTGAAAACTTACTCCAAACTAACTTAGAATGGAGTAAGTGAAGATTTTTGTACGCTCGAAAAAACCTTGTCTACACTTTAGAAAATCAGGCGTAGGTTACAAATCAGGCGTAGGGAATGGTGGGGGGGGGGGGTGTTTAAAGGGAAGTTTACAAACATTAAACACTTCAGTTTTACAAATAGAGCCATCATCAATAATAAATGATAAATACATCAATAAATCAACCAATAAATCAATCAAAAAAAATTAAGAAATATTTTTTTTTTTTAAATCAATAAAACAAAACATTTTCTACTTACCGACTGCAGCACCGGGAGCCCTCCAACCGTGTGCTGGGATGCCCCCCTCAGTGTATCTCTATCTCTCTGTCTGTCTGTGTGTCTCTCATTCTCTGTCTGTCAGTGTCTGTATTTCTGACAGCGAGGAGAGGGGGTGAGCAGAGGGAGGGGAGGGGGAGGAGGGGGGTAGAGGGAGAGAGGGGGTGAGCAGAGGGAGGGATGGGGGAGAAGGGGGAGGGATGGGGGAGAAGGGGGAGGGATGGGGGAGAAGGGGGAGGGATGGGGGAGAAGGGGGAGGGATGGTGGAGAAGGGGGAGGGATGGGGGAGATGGGGGAGGGATGGGGGAGATGGGGGAGGGATGGGGGAGATGGGGGAGGGATGGGGGAGATGGGGGAGGGATGGGGAGATGGGGGGGGGATGGGGAGATGGGGGGGATAGGAGATTGGGGGGGGGGATAGGAGATTGGGGGGGGAGGAAAGGAGATTGGGGGGGGAGGAAAGGAGATTGGGGGGGGGAGGAAAGGAGATTGGGGGGGGGAAGGAGATTGTGGGGGGGGGAAAGGAGATTGTGGGGGGGGGAAAGGAGATTGTGGGGGGGGGAAAGGAGATTGTGGGGGGGGGGGGAGAAGGAGATTGGGGGGGGGGGGAGAAGGAGATTGGGGGGGGGAGGAGAAGGAGATTGGGGGGGGTGGGGGGGAAGGAGATTGGGGGGGGGTGGGGGAGAAGAAGATTGGGGGGGTGGGGGGTAGGGGGGGAAGGAGATTGGGGAGGTGGGGGGGGGGGAAGGAGATTGGGGGGGGTGGGAAGGAGAAGGGGGAGGAAGGCTGAACGGGCCGGGCCCCAGCACCAGATTTACAGGTAGGTGGCGTTGGGTCGGGTCGGGGGGGTGGTGGGAGGGAGGTCGGTTCGGTTCGGGTTGGGGGGAGGGAGAGGGAGGTCAGGTCGGGGGGGAGGGAGGTCAGGTCAGAGGGAGGGAGAGGGAGGTCAGGTCGGGGGGAGGGAGGTCAGGTCGGGTCCGGGGGGGGGGGGGGGGGTGGGGGAGGCGGGTGTCAGGTCCGGGGGGGGGGGATGTCGGGTCGGGTCCGGGGGCTGGGGGGGAGCGGGTGTCAGGTCCGGTCCGGAGGCTGGTGGGGGGGTGGGAAGTGGGTGTCGGGTCCAGTCCGGGGGCAGGAAGCGGGAGTCGAGTCGGGTCGGGAGGAAGCAGGAGCTGCCCGTGGGAGGAGCCTTATTCACGCAGCCCCAGTGAGGCCATTTGGCCAGGGCTAGGGGCTGCGTGCTTCGGGCCCCTCCCACACAGTTTCGGGCGCCTGGAGCTACTGCACTTGCGCGCCCACTGTAGCGCGCATGTGCAGAGGTCCCGGCACTGTTTTCAGCGCAGGGACCTGGCTCCGCCCCCTACAGCTCCTGCTGCGCTGCACCGAGGGCCAGAGGACCTGCAGGGAGGTGGAGAATCTGGAGGTTTTTTTTAGGCGCACTTTGTGGCGCGAAAAACGGGCGGCCAGGTCGGGAGTGCGCCGTTCTAGGCGCGGCTCGAAACTTGGGCCAGTTATGTGGAGATGTGACATGTGGTTGGTGGCTACACGTTCTGCAACAACTTTGGACATTTACAGGGGGGGTCTTAGTTTACTTTTCACTACATAAATTTCTGGCTCGGGTATGCCAGAATTTGTGTAACATTTTGAAACTTCCCATTGCCCAACGCAGCAGTACAAGACCAGGACATACTGGTTGAAACAATGGAGAAATCAAATCAGTCTTAGGCTGTGGTATGAATTCAATTTCTTTAAAGTTTATATTTAAGTATTGAAGAGTCAGGGCTAGAATTTCGGTTTTCAGTGGAAAAAGATAATTTTACGCCAAAATTACCATTTTTGCTTTGCTACTGTTTTTAGGCCCGCTTTTCGACCTTTAATTTGCGCAGCGGTAAAAATTGGATTTGCACGAGGATTTGCGGCGCAAACTGTGAATTTTGGCAACTTTAGTGCGGGGCTGGTAGCGCTGCAAGAGAGGCCTTGAGGGGGGAAAAACAACAAAAAAATTGCAAAAAAAACTCTCAAAACCCTTACCAACTTACCTTTTTTGCAGGTCTTCATACTTACCGCTGCTGGCAGAGCTGCACCACAGGTTTTACCCCGTCGGTATTCTGGGCACAGAATAAGAGTCCCGAGAGAGCCAAAAATCGATCACAAACGCTATTTTGGGTGTTGCACGTCGGCACTCCTCTCCCCGGTGGTACGTGGAAGCGCTGCTGCAAAAAGGTCACCGAAGATCTCGCCAACCAGGTTTTTGCCGTAGAAGGTCAAATTGCGGCAAAAACCCGCTCACAAAGACGTCGAAATTCTAGCCCTCAGTGTTTTATTAATAGTTTTTAGAAAGAAAGTAAAAATTATTTATTTCTTGCAAATGTGTTTAATCTCAGCTTGAGTCGTAGGAAAAAGGAAAACAAATCTAAAAGTTAACGCATGTTGCTTTTATTACCGCCTTCCCTGAAGAAAATTATGGAGAAATGCAGACAAAAAGCTGCAAAAAAGTCCACCAGAATATTTTTTTCACACCAGTTTCTGTTCAAAATATTAAAACCAATGTGCATGTTTAATTTGATACAATTCCTTTAAAAAGGAACTCTGTCCCCATGTGATAATTCTAAGATTCAGTTGCCGATATTATCAATCCTGACATTATAACCACTGCTCTTTTTCCGGAGAGCAGGTGCTAGTAATGGTTCTGCTGTTGTCATTTACAACACCTTTAGACCTATCTTTTGTTTCTTTACTTGTCCCACTCCCACCCCTTTTTGCCTTGCACCATTATCACTTTTGTCATTTAATCAGTCCTGCCTTCCACTTTATCATTGGCCTTTCCTATTGTTCTTTCCTCCCCTCCACCTTTCCCTGCCTCTGTACTTGCTTAAAACCTATTACATCTCTTAATATCTTCCAGTTCTGATGAAAGGTCATCGACCTGAAACGATAACTCTCCACAGATGACCTGCTGAGAATTTACAGTATTTTCTGTTTTTATTATCTGACATTAATAATGTTTTTCATGACCAATAACCTTGTTCTTGATGGCAACTGACTCTGTTGCAATCTTTAGTAAGAAGTTTACCATTTTACTCGAACTCCCCATCAGTCCAACAAATAAAAATATTTTAAATCATTATTTCAAGTTGTTAGCTAAATAAAAGGATGGGTTTGGTTTGTGTAGGCGGGGACTAAAAAAACCTGATAGTAATAGATAAGAACAACTGTTTTCCTGTTAACAGTTAATATATCATGCAGATACTTTTCTAGAATTGCATTAAAAACACAATTTCCAAAGAGTACAAATTTAAGAGATTGTGTTAGGAGTTATTCTGATAAATCTCTTTCTTGTTACATTAAGTATCCATGTATATATGTTTTTCTAAATGTGTTTATTAATTCTTTGGTAACAAGAATGTCATTTCAACAGTAGAATTATAATTTTAAAAATAGGTTAGATTACTTACCGTCATCAAGTGTGATATCCTGCAAGCCAATGGTCTGAAAAGGCAGCTCACTATCCTCTGGTTCTTGCTTAATGTTCAGGGATGCTCTCTCTGGTGTTGAAAATGGAGATGGATTACACACATTATGATGTGTCAATGGATGGGGTGCTGATAGACTTCCTAAACTTGTATTGTGTAGCTGTGGTGAGGTTTGTCCAGAGTGTGGAGAATGTCCCAGAGAATGAGTTGCTGTTGGAGATGGTGATGAAGCTGGGCCTGGATTTGGAGAACAGTACATTTGTTGCATTTGTTGACATCCAAGGTTGATTTGAAGTGGACCAGCTACATCAGGCTGATAAGATATTCTTTCATATCCCTGGCTAGAAGCAGAGTTCATGGGAAGACCTGGCTGTCCATTAAACATCATGTTAGTTTGCATAGGCTGATAAGAAGGCCTGGTAGGTGGAGCTAGTGTTGGGAAGGACTGGTGCCCCAAGGGAGGCATAATGGGACATTCTGAACCTGGACTTATGCTTCTTGTTGGTAGGTGTGGCATACACGTTACTGATGGAGAAATCATAGGTGGATAAGTTTGCTGCATTTGAGGACCAAGATTCCTCTGTGAAGTAGGTATCAAATTTTCATGAGGGTGTCCAGTATCTGAGGAAGGCAGCTGGGCAACTTGATGTAGACCAGATACACTAGCAGTGTGTGCAATAGGCATTGGAAGGGTAGGAATGGTAGGCAATTCTATCTCATCAGTATGCTCCCGCTTGATTAAAACTGTGAAGAAAATGAAAATAAAATAAATGAAGGTGTACAGACAAATACATGCCATGAATGCACCAATGTACCCTGGTTTTCTCACCATTTCTTCTGAAGGCATGGTCTCATGTTGGGGTATGGTCTCTTAAGTATCAGCTCAGCTGGCTCTCGTCTAAATCAGAAGGCTGTGGATTCAAGCCCCACTCCAGGACTTGAGTACACAATCTAGGCTAACGCCAGTGTAGTACTGAATGAGTGATGTATTGTCAAAGGGGCAATTATTCAGATGAAATGTTACACTGAGTCTGACTGTTCTGGTGATTCACATGGACATAAAGATCCCACGGCACTATTCAATGACGAGCAAAAATTTCTCTTCGCAAACACCACCATTAAAAACAGATCAATTGGTCATTCATTTCACTGCTATTTCTGGAATCTAGCTGCATACAATATGAATGTCATCACTTGAAAGTAAATCCATGAATATGAAACGTTATGGGATGTGATAAAGTGCAATATAAATACAAGTTTTGGCAGAACCATACCAAATGGACATTTCTTAGCAGTGAACCTAGACAATGAGAATTAATTAGCTATTCAAACAGAGGGCAACACATGGAGCTTGATATTCCCTCATGTGACATCCACACACACACTTATACTGAAGAGCCCAATGGACAGAGATCAGGACTGTGATTCCTGCCCAATTTTTCTCCTCCTTAGCCCAAATGCACTGATGCCAAGTTAAACATCCGTACTCCGATCAGTGAATTCAGTACAAACCAGGGACTAAGGGCTCCCCAGTGTTTGTACCGTTTTTTTTTGGAGTAGGCTGCTTTTTCTGGCCTAACTTAAAAATCCCCAGTTTCCCCAATCAATTTGCACCAGCGTAACTCAGTTAGTTACGTTTTTTTTAGGTGAGTTTTTTTTCCTCAAAAAGGGGCGTTACCAGCCACTATGCCAATTCTGGTCATCTAGGCAACTTTGGCCAGCTAATAGTTATTCCATTTCTACTTAGGCCGGCATATGTGGCCTCTCGAGAAAACCCTTGAAGAGTTAAAGAAATCGGTGCAGGTAAGGAAATCGGCGCAGGTAAGTGCAGCAGATGCCCAGACAGCAGCAGCAGGAAAAGTAAGAGAGAGGGCGAGGTGGGGGAGGAAGAGACAGGTGGGGGGAGGAAGAGGGGGTGGGGGGGAGGAAGAGGGGGTGGGGGGGGGGGGGGGGAAGTCTTTCGGGTGTAGTTAGGTACGGGGACTGGGAGGGAGGAGACCGCTCAGCCTGGGCTAGGGGCGGGGGAGCAGACCAGGAGAACACTCGGCCAGGGCTAGGGGCAAGGGAGCAGACCAGGAGACCACTCGGCCAGGGCTAGGGGCGGAAGAGCGCACTGGCAAGCCCGTCGGCCAGATATAGACAGAGAGAGAGAGAGAGAGAGAGAGAGAGATCAGAGAATCGAACCAGTGGGGACTGAAATGGGACTGGACCGGGTGCAGGCCCTTCCGGCAGGGTTGGAGGTAAGTCGCTATTTTGTGTTTTTCAATTCTTTTAATGTGTTGGGAGCTGGCTGTATGCTTCACTTTGCAGCCTCAGCTCGCATTGTGTCCCTGGTTACCATGGCAGCCCGATCTTTTTGGCGCAGATCAAGGCTCCACCCTGAAAACTAAAGGTCGGGTTATGCCAGGCCAAACTGAAGAAATTCAACGGGGTAACTTTAGAATTTTTTTTTTGGCATACTTGGGCCCCAAAAAATCAGGCGTAACTCTTCAAGTACTCCAAAAAAAATGCTTTGGGGAAAATTGAGCCCAATATCTCCTGACCCGTGGCTCTGGATCAATCAAGCTAGTACTTTTATCTACTCAGTTATTAATGGTGAAGTTCTACCATTCTGCGCACAATAATGTGAATTGTTCCAGTTCTTAATAAGTGCAACTTTATGGAGGGGTTTCTTTTTCATCTTTTAGAAACTGATTTAGAAACCTGAAATTACATTCACTGCAATTACTGCTCCTGCATCCTTTTCTAGTAGAATTCAAAACTTTTATCTAATCAAACGTGTAGTTCAGTAGTAGAGTGCTCACTCAAGGAGAAGACAGCTGCTTAATGCATGCACACTGCAGCAGTATAGACCTGCTTTTCAAGCCACAAATTCCAGTTCCACAAATTATTAATGTGCTCTTAAACTGGGGCCACAAGATTCCAGGTGATTCTTATGTAAATTGCATTAAACACATAAATCAGCAATGTATATTCTTATTAAAGAAAATAAGGCAAAAACTAACACTAGCATTTTTTTTTTAAAAGGCACTTACCCTTGTTTTGAAAGCACTGTTCATATAGCCCCAGTATGACAGAACTGCAAAGTGTCAGGTACGAGAGGGCAACTCAAACAAAGGTTGTTTTTAAAGCTACTTAATTTTTAGTTTACTGATCGATTTTTAAATGCGTGCGTTAAAATAATTCTATTGTCACGTTACTTAGACTAATTTTGTCAGTGGAATTTACAAACTGTAGACTGATAACACAGCTATAGTACAGTTAGGAAACAAGTTAAGAAAAATTCTGAATCGTCATATTTTGCAGTGCAGCCAGATGGTATCACAAACTTCAGAACATTAGTAGCTTGTCTCCATTTAAACATATCGAATAGTTTGTGAACCCTGCCAACAAATGTTAACAGCTGTCTTCAGCATCTCCACGCAACTTAACTTTGAAGACATATGTACAAGCATCACTTATACCGCTTCCAGTTCTCCATTTAACAGTTTCATATTCACTAAAAGGTTAAGCGTTTTGATATTGCAAAATGAAGTCGTTTTTCTTGTGTGAGCTAAATGCACAAATTTTTGAAAAATACACCAGTGGATTTTCCATGGCATTGCTCATTTGGTTGGAGGATATGTTGTGTTACAATGACAACAAGGTTGCACCATATCATGCACAACTTTTTATAATATGGTTACTGTCCTGCACCATTGCTCACAAACATGAAAAATATATCTCTATTCCTTTAATTTTACTATAAAAAGTTAGTCATTACACAGTCCAATCTTAATCCAGTCATGCGCACGAAGATCATCTTCTGGCAATCTTTGTTGCGTTCATCCTTAAACTGCAGATTTTATACTAAATTGTCTTTTTTTTTTAAATCTCCTGTCAAAAATCTATTGCATACAAATGACTCTCTTGACTACCAACTCTAATATTTGGTTACACATGTAAATACTCAAGACAATACAATAGCTGTCTTTTTTTTAAGCCAGCAAAATACCCCCCAAAAAGTTATTGCACAACGTTTCCAGAATTTAGGTGGTTTGAAAACAGTTATGGAAAGGTGTACTGTGTAAATATTCTGTGTCACTAGGTTCTCCCATGTGATTTCATGGCGAGGTTCTAATATTTAAGAGGTAGATTAGCAAAAGCATCAAAACAGAGAAATGTGGCTTTCCCAAACGGAAAGAAAAACAAAGCCAACGCATGAATTTGCTAATAGCCAGTTAAGAGCACGATCTCCCAAACCTGCAGTTAAGCTGACTTCTTGTTTTCTGTGGCAGAGTTATTTTTAAATGAGCATAATATTCAAAGAGTAATGAGCAGTGTTGAGGGGGGAAAAGAAAATTGAAACAAGGGAGAGTAAATAATATCTGAAAAGGAGATGAAAAATAATTTCACTTTGAAAAGGGACCTATTAGTCTTTTTCCAAAATAAACTAATTCTTAAAACTGAAGATTTGAGACCAGTAACCAAAAGGGCTTGGCTGCTTTACTTCAAAAGCTCACACGACAGCAAAAGCCTACACATTTCACACTGCTTTCCCATTGCTTTGGGTGCCATACGCCCACACGTACACTGTTGTTAGCAACAAACAATTTGCGACAAGTTCAAGACTCAGCTTCTGCCACTCAGTTTAGCAGAAGACGGTGGTTTACAGATAATAACTGGTTTCTGCTTAGCAGTACAACAAGCCACTTCCTGCCAACACCTGTCCTGATCCATCATTGGTCCACTAAACATTTCTGATAAAGAAAACAGGAAACTCATCAAGTGGGCTGCATTATGAGCACTCGGCTTTAGTGAAATATCTCATTATTTTACTGTTCTATGCTAATACTACAGCTAAACTTAGGATGTAATTCACACAAACAAACATAAATAGGAGGAATTTAACTCTCTCCTACTGGCTGGAAAGGAGCATGGGAACAGTTATAACTGAGCCTCCATTTCCTGCCGATTCTCCATTTTAATGCTGCTGGCTTAAGCAGAGGGTGAGGCTCCTGCCACATTCCTGTGGAAGCCTCATTATAAATGTAAATTGGGGTCCCATGACTTGGACCCCAATGGCATTTTTATTCGCTCCTGCCAAGTAAAGAGGTCGGGAAGCCAGTGAGGCCCTCAAAGGAGAGTTAAAAAAAAAAAATTCCTTTGTGGGGCTAGGAAAAGCAGGAGTACTCCTCTGGGTCCTAAAAGGAAAGTCCGGACTTCTTCTGACCTGGGCTCCCCCCTGCCCTGCTGCGACACCCTCGCAACGCCCCCTCCCTACCCTAACTTACCTTGCTACAAGTTGTGCAACAGCCTTCTCTGTGACGGCAGGCTGCCTCTGGGCCTTCTGATCTCCCCCCCACCCCCTCTCCATTCTTGAATATTTTGACATTGCTCAAATCGGTTAACTGAAGTAAGTTAAATACTAGTTATCCTACTATTCAGAAGTGTTATTTTGTCCGTTGAGAATAACAAATGGGTGGAAAGGATGCAATACAATCGAGGAGTCCCATAATTCAGTCTACATTAGCAAAGCTCAAACTGTGTTACAGGATCCAACCATTTTTTATTCTACACATTTTGATTTCTTTCCCCACAGAGGAACTTTCCCATTTGATATTCTAGCGAAGTTTTGCGTGCTATTTATAACAAGAAAATGTCATTACAGAAGAGTTTTGGGAAGAAAAAAAAATTCTTGGGAGGATATTCATTGTGTTGTAAAATCTTTCATATAAAACTGGAAAAGAGCTCTCTTGATAACTCAAGTAAGTTTGTCCACTATGATACAGATCAGGAAAGTATCTAGTTTGAACCCCAGTGTGTACTGATTTAGCTGATTTCAGCAGAAGCAATGGTAGGAATGCTACAACTGGATTCAATATCTTTGCATGAGGTTGGAGGAAAAACTATCAATTGCCCAGGATTCTTGTTTCTGATCGTTATCCATTGACCTTTGCTAGAAGTGCATATTGGCAGGCAGCAGGATCTGGCTTGGCAATGATGTTCCCTGCCCCACCCTGTGGTCAAATAGCTTGCTGGCACTCATTGTTGCAGCTTGTAAATAATAATTGTCTAGCACCCTTCTGTACCTTGCAAATAATCAATACTTTCAGTAGAGCAAGAGAAATTTGACAAGAAAAATATAGGATCTTTCTGGATGGATGAACTAAGGTGAGGCTAATGGCTTTGCTCATCTGTAACTATCTTGTGATCTTGCCTCCTCTGTCCCTCCCCTTCTCATCAGTCCATCATCGCTCTACAATCCACAAGCATATGTTTCTACTGGGTTGTATGCCAACTGCACCACCAATAATGTGAGAATAAGTCACTAGTTCAAGAGAACAGCTCAGTTATTCCCTTGAAGTCTAGCCTACCTACTTCATGGAAAATATTTTCTCATTGCTTGGATTTAACAAAATGGGGTAAAACTGAATCACAGCAGCAAATGTAAAAACTGATGATCATTGATGGCAATATAACTGCCAGCTAGTCACTTTTCTCTCCCTAGTCCCACCTCCCAATAAATATTTATTTCAGAACTCCAATTCTTTTAGAACAGAGTTCGCATGAAAAAGCAGATAAAGACATATGATACAATGTGGCCATACGGACTTTTAAATACATGAACTAAAACCGACTGCAGTATTGTTAATCTTACTTACACATATATACCGGGTCAAAATTTACTGTAAACGGTGAATGAATGGCAGCAGCATTCATTAGACTTGCCCATGCCCATTTAATTTCCGTGAGCTTTTGCTAAGCAAGTTGCTGCAAGTGGGACATTGAAATGGTGCGGCATCCTGTACAGGGCCTTTGGGACCTGTGTAAACAGAGATAGCAACTCTGTACCTCCTTAAACAATCAGATTGAAAAATTGCTAATGAACAGCAGAGTCTGAACCAGCAAGTGTAAGTTAGACTAGTGAATTCAATGTCAAATCAGGTACAGAAAGCAAAGAGAGGAAAATAAAGTTTGGATTGAGAGAGTAAAAATAGACAAAAAAGTTAAAAAATGTAATTTATTTTTAAAATCTCCAACAAGTAAAAGCCGAAGGAATGAGGCACCATCTTGTAAAAAGTGCATTTTCAGTGTGTCAGAGAAGTTGTTTGGTAGTAATTATGCTGTTGAAAGGGCACTTAGAATGCAATGGACAAGCTCTAACTTTCTGTGGTGAGCTTAGTCCATACCTACGATGTCAGTACAGGAACTTCACGCCGTTCAATGCATTTGAATGGGAAGCCAGATGGCGGAGCTGCGCACCTCAGACAGAAACGTCCAGATTTTTGAGTTTAATCGCGCATATGCACTTGCCTGAAATTGCTGTCCGATTTGTGCATAAATAACAGCGAGCACCGTTAGCCTCACCATTATTTTTACAGTAAATTGTGGTTCAATGTATTAAAATATAACTACATTTCCCAGTATAAACAAATACCCTAACACTCCAAGTCAATCATTTTTTAAATATTCTCTGTCATTTTTTTTGGTTGCTTAAAAGTAGCTGCAATCACCATTACAAATGTCACACTTCAATGGATTGCTGCCAAACAATCTAACTGCCAGCACATACACAGAAATGACATTCTAAACTATAAAATATAAGAAAAATAACCATAAATGCTGGAAATCACTGGGAACCCCAATTTCTGCTGAACCCACTGCCCTTATACATTTCACTTCATATTTGGGTGTGTCTTGATAGTATTAGTTTCCCCTCATCATCCTTGGCTTTTACTAAATAAATTCGACAGACAGTTTTCCCAACAGCTGCAATGAAGCATCAATTAATATTTATTTTAAGAACTGTGACTGTCAGGTACCCAAGCTGCTCCATTTTTCAGACACAATGAACTGCAGTGCTGGGGAGATCAATGATTGCTACAACACATCATATGCCATCCTTCTCCTTACGCAACATTAATAAAAATAAAAAATCATTTTATTTGAAGAACAGCTCAAGATTCAGTACTGAAATGACAATACATTACATACTTAAAATTGCATTGTATTGTAATTTTACTGCAGAGAAAATACAATTTCCCCATGTTTTTGTAGTCAAAATGAAACCAACTGAATGAAATGAATTACCTGGCATGTAAGTGAAGCGCTGGGACTGACTTCTTTTTCTCTTGCCATTGCAAACATAAAACTGAACTTGAACTGCAGATGTAACATTTTTATTATGGTAGGGAGGGACTTCAACAACAAGATTAACCTGAAACAAGACAACTTTAAAGAATAAGTTCATGCACAATTCATTTTAATGTTTAAAGTAAAAAAATAAAGTACATTTTGTTGATCATTACCAAGGTGGCCTTTGAATATTAAGCAGCAAATGAAGCTCAGCTATAGGAAAACTGCAAGTACAGTTCTTGGTATCTTTCACATTTCATTTCATTCCTCAATGAAATGAAGAATGGATCCGAGGGCTGGGGTGAGGGAGATCAAAACTGAACTAGTGGTTTTAAAACAATGAAATATGCGCCAAATACGCAAATGGTTTAAATTTAAAAATAGAAATGGCATCCAAAAATTAGGTTTTCCATAAAACTCGAACAGAATTTTCCGACAGAAAACAAAGGATTCCGATTACCAAGTAGAATTAGGGCAGGATAATGGAATTTGGCAGAGGTTAATAACAGACATAGTAGCATTATCATTGGCACAAGATCACAATTTCTAATATCAAGCCAGATTAACTCTTCGAAGACTTTAGCCTATTTTGATTGTCGACCTAAAATACTAAGAATACGACATTTGCAAAAATACTATGAGTATTGTGTGGCTTTGTATAATTCTCAAATGTTACTTAAAACACGAGAAATAGTTTGCACATAATTAAAAAAGAAAATATGTTTTCCAAGATGAATTTACTCTTACTCAAAACTAGTTAAAAGAAAATCAACTTTGAAATTCGGTTTCATTCCCTTAGCCCATAAGATAGTAAACAGCATTAGAATAAAGTCTTGATGCAATTCAAAAAAAAAATCCATTTTGACCAAAACTTTATGTTCCAAATAAATTTCAACATAGTCAACGTAGATGGTGGGGGGGGGGGGGAAATAGATCAAGACGGCTTTTCACCTTTGGAGTTCATACAGTTCAGCACTATTTGGACAAACATCCATCCAAACGGTGGTAAATAACCACTCAAAACATATACAAAACTGTCTAAATTTTACTATACTGAATAACATTAAAAAGAAAATTAAATATCTTACCCCTTGAAACTTCTCCCTGATAATTTTTCCTTCTACCTCCCACTGAGGGCGCCCATCTGTAGAACATATTAGAGCAATCTGAGAATTTACCTCCAAAAATGATCTTGCAACTGAAGAATCAATAATACTCAGTAGCATGGACACAAGCAACCCTCTGAATCCTCACCCAAATGGTCATGCTTCGTGTGCAATCATACAGGAATGTGATCTTGTAGTCAGCTAATAACCATTCACTTTTCATCTGGGTGCCTGGACAGAGGAGCACAAAGCTACTTGGATTTTTATATTACTTAGCTCCACGTGTATGTGAGCGCGCCGCATGCGCACAAATGCTAGATATAGATATCTGTATCTAGCATGTGTGCCCATATACACACAAACAGGCAGAGAGACTTGCATTTATATGGTGCTTTACCACATTTCACAACAACTATTTCATACATAGTAGTATTGCAGAAAAAATGAACGAACATAAGAACATAAGTATTAGGAACAGGAGTAGGGCATTTAGCCCCTCGAGCCTGCTCCGCCACTCAACAAGATCATGGCTGATCTGGCCGTGGACTCAGCTCCACTTACCCGCCCGCTCCCCATAATTCTTAATTCCCTTATTGGTTAAAAATCTATCTATCTGTGATTTGAATACATTCAATGAGCTAGCCTCAACTGCTTCCCTGGGCAGAGAATTCCACAGATTTTCAACCCTCTGGGAGAAGAAATTCCTTCTCAACTCGGTTTTAAATTGTCTCTCCCGTATTTTGAGGCTGTGCCCCCTAGTTCTAGTCTCCCTGACCAGTGGAAACAACCTCTCTGCCTCTATCTTATCTATCCCTTTCATTATTTTAAATGTTTCTATAAGATCCCCCTCATCCTTCTGAACTCCAACGAGTAAAGACCCAGTCTACTCAATCTATCATAAGGTAACCCCCTCATCTCCGGAATCAGCCAAGTGAATCGTCTCTGTACCCCCTCCAAAGCTAGTATATCCTTCCTGAAGTAAGGTGACCAAAACAGCACGCAGTACTCCAGGTGCGGCCTCACCAATACGCTGTACAGTTGCAGCAGGACCTCCCTGCTTTTGTACTCCATCCCTCTCGCAATGAAGGCCAACATTCCGTTCGCCTTCCTGATTACCTGCTGCACCTGCAAACTAACTTTTTGGGATTCATGCACAAGGACTCCCAGGTCCCTCTGCACCGCAGCATGTTGTAATTTCTCCCCATTCAAATAATATTCCCTTTTACTGTTTTTTTTCCAAGGTGGATGACCTCACATTTTCCGACATTGTATTCCATCTGCCAAACCTTAGCCCATTCGCTTAACCTATCTAAATCTCTTTGCAGCCTTTCTGTGTCCTCTACACAACCCGCTTTCCCACTAATCTTTGTGTCATCTGCAAATTTTGTTACACTACACTCTGTCCCCTCTTCCAGGTCATCTCTATATATTGCAAACAGTTGCGGTCCCAGCACCGATCCCTGTGGCACACCACTAACCACCGATTTCCAACCCGAAAAGGACCCATTTATCCCGACTCTCTGCTTTCTGTTAGCCAGCCAATTCTCTATCCATGCTAATACATTTCCTCTGACCCCGCGTACCTTATCTTCTGCAGTAACCTTTTGTGTGGCACCTTATCGAATGCCTTTTGGAAATCTAAATACACCACATCCATCGGTACACCTCTATCCACCATGCTTGTTATATCCTCAAAGAATTCCAGTAAATTAGTTAAACATGATTTCCCCTTCATGAATCCATGTTGCGTTTGCTTGATTGTACTATTCCTATCTAGATGTCCTGCTATTTCTTCCTTAATGATAGCTTCAAGCATTTTCCCCACTTCAGATGTTAAACTAACCGGCCTATAGTTACCTGCCTTTTGTCTGCCCCCCCCTTTTTTTTTAAAAACAGAGGCATTTCATTAGCTGCTTTCCAATCCGATGGTACCTCCCCAGAGTCCAGAGAATTTTGGTAGATTATAACGAATGCATCTGCTATAACTTCCGCCATCTCTTAATACCCTGGGATGCATTTCATCAAGACCAGGGGACTTGTCTACCTCGAGATCTATTAGCCTGTCCAGCACTACCCCCTAGTGATAGTGATTGTCTCAAGGTCCTCCCTTCCCACATTCCCGTGACCAGCAATTTTTGGCATGGTTTTTGTGTCTTCCACTGTGAAGACCGAAGCAAAATAATTGTTTAAGGTCTCAGCCATTTCCAATTATTAAATCCCCCTTCTCATCTTCTAAGGGACCAACATTTACTTTAGTCACTCTTTCCGTTTTATATATCAGTAAAAGCTTTTACTATCTGTTTTTATGTTTTGCACAAGTTTGGACACAATGGGCTCAAAATTGGCCCACCCCTTTTCTCGGTGCACTCAGTGGAGATACGTGCTTTTCTGCATTGAAAAGTGATCCGGGGAAAAAAAGAAAGAAAAAAAAAAAAAATCGCTCCCCACTTTGGCCACTGGTGCAGCTTGGCCAGTCGGGTCAAGGGTGGAGCCAGCGTCCCACGCCAAAAACCGTGTCGGGACGTCTGCACATGCGCGTTGGAGTGTACGCACATGCGCAGTAGCTCCTCGCCCCCAGCCTTTCTGTGCGTGCTGCACGTGGGACTCGATCATCATCATCATCATCATACTGGCTGCTGGTGCGCCCCGCCCCTATTCCAGGCCGAGTGGCCTACCGCACAGGCCGGCCCGCTGCCTTCCCGGGCTGAAGATGAAGGTAGGGTAGGATTAATTTACTTCTATTTTTTATTTGGATATTTTGAAAAAATTATGTAAATATGTTTTGTCTCTTGTGAATAGTGATGACCATTTGTCAAGCTTATTTACCTGGTGCTATTGTGAAAGAAGAACATAAGTGACAGAGGAACACAGAGAATATCTTATTTATTGAAGTAGACTTTATTTAGATAACATGGGCTCAATTTTGGCCCAGTATAATCATTGCAAACAAATAGTTGTTTATATTAGTTGTGAGATTAGGGCAATTTAATTCAACTATCTTTTACTTTTTATTTTTGTAGTTTAAGCTTCCATGAGTGCTTCTGTTGTATAGTAAATTAACTTTGCGACGTTTGTCATAAGATGTCCTGTATAGCTGTTTGATCCTATTCACATTCTTCAGTCAAGTCATTAAGTTCTGCTGGCCTCCGATGTACCTACCTGTGCTGATTTCTTAACTCTCCGCAAGGGTTTTCACAAGTGGCCACAAACGCTGGCTTAAGTAGATTTGGAGTAACTATTAGCTGGCCAAAGTGGTCTAAATGGCCAAAACTGGCGTAGGTGGCCAATAACGCCCCCTTTTGAGAAAAACTAAACTAAACTAAAAAAAAATCGTAACTAACTCAGTTACACTGCCGCAAATTGAATGTGCAAAATGGGGATTTTTAAGATACTCCAGAAAAATTAAGTTGCTCCAAAAAAAACTCAGCAACTCCTGGCCAATTTTGAGCGCTAAATCTCTTCATAATGTTAGTTGAGAGATAAACATTGGCCACAGTACAGGGGGAATTTCCTGCTCTTCAAGTAGTGCAATGGGACCTTTAATGTCCACCTGAACAGGCAAATGGAGCTTTGGTTTAATGCCTCATTAAAAGAATGTCACCTCTTGATAATGTAACAATTCATGAGTACTGCACTGGGCTATCAGGCTAGATCACATGCTCAAGTCCACAAGAAGGGCTTGAAACCAAAACCTTCCGACTTCAGAGCCACATGCTATCAATTGAAACAGGCTGACTCACACAATTACTGGATCTGTTAACTCAGCCCAGACCAGGAGTCAAAGTGGGATTCTACTGGTCTGCATGGGTCAGCACCACACAGGCAGACAGGATTGCTTTACCACACAAAAAGGTAGAATTAAATCACAATTACATACATAACAGTTTATAATTTCTACACACACATACTTCGTAAAGAAAGAATATACTGTTTGGTTTTCTTCACAATTATTTGTGTTGTTTCTAAAGTACTTACTATATTCATTTGTATTTAAAATAAAATCTAGACAGGTATAAACTGTTGATAAATTCTAATAATAAATCATATTCAACATTTACGGAAGGTGAAGTATCTGGAACTGCTTTATTAAGTAAATAAATGTTATATATTATGTATTTACATAAAAAAGCAGCTCATGGTGACATGGTTGGTAGCCTGGGAGCTCAGCCAGTGCATTGAGGAGAAAAATATCGGACTTTAGCTTATATTTTCAAAATATTTTCAAGTAAGCAAAGTTCATTGGTAGCATACAAATTTTAAAAACAACTTTATAATACTGGCCAGGGGCATTTATAGAATTTTTCTCCCATGGGTGGTGTAGTTTGAAAGCTGAAAAAATGCTCCGAGTATTCAAAACAGTTTAATTCTGAAAACAGACCTGCAGCTTTTGCAATATTTCCCTAGAGACGAGTTTCCTAAATATCTTCCTGTTCACTACGCGAAAATCCCAATACAAACAGCCAAATCTGACATTTTTGTTCTTAACCCTTTAGACTATGCAAGTGGAAAACATTCTATTTGGATTTCATTCCTTAGTCACTGAAGCTTCTGTTTCTAGAACCAGGTAAAGAAAACAACTTGTATTTATATAGCGCCTTTAACATAGTGAAACATCCCAAGGCGCTTCACAGCAGTATTATGCGCTATATAAATACAATGTTGTTGTTGTTTCGGCGCAAGTGCAGTGCATCCCTAAATCCGGAACTTGCGGGGCCCCTATGGGTGCGTGCACACCTCATACGTGCCTCTGGGGGCTACAATTTCAGTCCCAATAAAAAAAGGTGGAACCGTTTTAGTAGGCTCAAGCCTCATCATGTCTAATCACTGTGGAACAGCAAATAAAATGCTGAACTCAATATAGCCAAAGCATTGGAATACAAATTGAAAGTCATATTCAAACTGTATAGTGCTCTGGTCAGACCACATTCCAATTCGAGTCATTGAGATCCCGGAACTTGCGATCTGTCAAGAATCCTCTTGACAGATTGTACAAATTTAACAGTAAAGGGCATTCGCAGGTGGAGAGTTGGGCCCAGCGAATGCCCTTGAAATTCTTACGCCTGGTTAAAGTAGGCGTACAGCCTACCTTTACCAGCATAACAGTTTTTAAAAAATAGAAAAATATATATATTTTTTTTACTCATTTATATATTAAAAACCCTGTCCATTAAGACAAGTTTATTTTTTAGCCCTGTTTAAAAAAAAATGTAATTAAAAATGTTTTTAAAGTAAATATCATTTTAATTAATTTTAAATATATAATGTGTTTTTAAAATTTATTCCATGTGTTTGTGTATTTTGGGGGGATTCCCATTCATACTTACAGCAGTTCCATAAATATGGAACTCACTAAAAGTATAAAAGGGGATCCCCTACTTTCATTGGTTGGGCCGGCACACGTGATCCCATAGAAACATAGAAACATAGAAAATAGGTGCAGGAGTAGGCCATTCGGCCCTTCTAGCCTGCACCGCTATTCAATGAGTTCATGGCTGAACATTCAACTTCAGTACCCCATTCCTGCTTTCTCGCCATACCCCTTGATCCCCCTAGTAGTAAGGACTACACCTAACTCCTTTTTGAATATATTTAGTGAATTGGCCTCAACAACTTTCTGTGGTAGAGAATTCCACAGGTTCACCACTCTCTGGGTGAAGAAGTTCCTCCGCATCTCGGTCCTAAATGGCTTACCCCTTATCCTTAGACTGTGACCTCTGGTTCTGGACTTCCCCAACATTGGGAACATTCTTCCTGCATCTAACCTGTCTAACCCCGTCAGAATTTTAAATGTTTCTATGAGGTCCCCTCTCATTCTTCTGAACTCCAGTGAATACAAGCCCAGTTGATCCAGTCTTTCTTGATAGGTCAGTCCCGCCATCCCGGGAATCAGTCTAGTGAACCTTCGCTGCACTCCCTCAATAGCAAGAATGTCCTTCCTCAGGTTAGGAGACCAAAACTGTACACAATACTCCAGGTGTGGCCTCACCAATGCCCTGTACAACTGTAGCAACACCTCCCTGCCCCTGTACTCAAATCCCCTTGCTATGAAGGCCAACATGCCATTTGCTTTCTTAACCGCCTGCTGCACCTGCATGCCAACCTTCAATGACTGATGTACCATGACGCCCAGGTCTCTTTGCACCTCCCCTTTTCCTAATCTGTCACCATTCAGATAATAGTCTGTCTCTCTGTTTTTACCACCAAAGTGGATAACCTCACATTTATCCACATTATACTTCATCTGCCATGCATTTGCCCACTCACCTAACCAATCCAAGTCGCTCTGCAGCCTCACAGCATCCTCCTCGCAGCTCACACTGCCACCCAACTTAGTGTCATCCGCAAATTTGGAGATACTACATTTAATCCCCTCATCTAAATCATTAATGTAGTGTAAACAGCTGGGGCCCCAGCACAGAACCTTGCGGTACCCCACTAGTCACTGCCTGCCATTCTGAAAAGTACCCATTTACTCCTACTCTTTGCTTCCTGTCTGACAACCAGTTCTCAATCCATGTCAGTACACTACCCCCAATCCCATGTGCTCTAACTTTGCACATCAATCTCTTGTGTGGGACCTTGTCGAACGCCTTCTGAAAGTCCAAATATACCACATCAACTGGTTCTCCCTTATCCACTCTACTGGAAACATCCTCAAAAAATTCCAGAAGATTTGTCAAGGATGATTTCCCTTTCACAAATCCATGCTGACTTGGACCTATCATGTCACCTCTTTCCAAATGCACTGCTATGACATCCTTAATAATTGATTCCATCATTTTACCCACTACTGATGTCAGGCTGACCGGTCTATAATTCCGTGTTTTCTCTCTCCCTCCTTTTTTAAAAAGTGGGGTTACATTGGCTACCCTCCACTCCATACGAACCACATGCGGTCCTGGGATATTTGGGCCGCTACGCAGGTCAACGCGTAGAGTCCCAGGACCACAAATCACCAAACCTCCCGGACCACCAGGTAAGTTCATAAATTTTTTGCAGGTCGGAGGCATCTGTCCGCAGGAAGCCTCAGACTGCAAATTCTACCCCAATGTCATTCCTAGCTATTGCAACATCATTCATGATGTTCTTATGCCACTCACTTTCTTTTCTTCCTATGTGTAGTTTGTCTGAAATGTCACCTATCCCTGTTCACTTACAAACTTTGTTTAACTCTTTTTGTAGTTCTACCGTAGTCTTCCTTCATTCAATTGCACATCATTACTTGTTCTTTATATATCTATTTCATTGTTAGTAACAGTTAATACAATTTTATTCACTATCCGACTAGGATTTTACATTTTTCTTCTGATATGCTAATGTTTTTACTACATTATAGAGCTAAATAGAATTCTGCATAAATCATTTCAGAATCTTGTGTACTCTCTAATTGTAGCAAAAACAGCAAGATTCGAGACATATTTGCAATCAATAAGACATTTTAATATTCCTGTTAGGAAAAGGAGGGAATTGTAGTGACATTCATGTTGATTTAATCTTTTTGCTCACTTATGACATTGTAATGAAAATTTAGTTTAAACCGAACAGCATTTTCAGCACCACACTTCCTACAATTTTGATGTCTGCTTACTGACCCAGAATACAGGAGTCAAGTTCTAACATTATGGAAACAGTTTTTAACTAGGACAAATTATAATGGTTTGGGCTCAACACTGGTTCAGTAATGATTTATGATCAAGTGTTGAACTTAAAAAAAATTACTTGCAAAACTGTTCCAAGACAAAATAAATAAACAGCTTGCCAAAATTTGTACATTTTTACAAAGTGTCTTTAAAACCATTGGCATAACCCAATTTAATTGTTTTACGTGATAACCTACTTAAATTATTTGGAAAATAAACAAATTTAACTCAGCAAATATTTTTTAAATTATTACTGCATCACACACCACTTCAAATTAGAAGTTTCACTGGGTGAAAAAAAGAACTGAAACTACCATCTGCTAACATCAAATTATTCCCAGTTTGCATGCTCTATTTTCTCATGAGGAAATTCATTTTAATGTTATCTAAATTTTTACACATGTTCAAATTTATTTCCCTCTTAGATAAAGTAGATTGTATTTCTTGCTCTCAATTTTAGGCTCTTTAGGCTCTTCCAAACAATATGTTTTTACTAATGGCAGAAACTGAACTATATAGGGAGCATACCAGTTGCCATTAGGGGACAGCTGGACAATTGTTGCAACATACAACACTACAATTTTCTTATACTGCAGATTACTTGTATTCTCTCTCTTACCTATTCCAAAACAAAGAATAGAGGCAACAACTGAGACAAAATTGACCACAATTTATTTGCCACAATAATTTTCATGATATAAAAATGAAAATATGCAAAACTATAAAATGTTTGCCTCCTCTCAAACAAGCAGATTTAATTTTAAGGAGAAAGTTATACATGCTGGAGTATCGTTCCACAGGCATTCCATTACCTCAATCAAATGGTTGTTCTTGCCAAGGAAAAAGTAAAAGAAAGGAAAATAGACCAACTTTAACGTTAACTTTGTTGAAACGAGCCAGGATTGTAAGAGTTTTTCCAAATACCAAAAATCCTTTCTTCCAAATTTCTACAACTAATGGTGTGTGTATATATATATATTATATGCAGGCAACTCAGATTATCCGGGTCCCTCGGGGGTCGGGTTATTCCGGGTAAACGATTTTGTCACTAGGACGAGTGCATGTCTCAGAACTGAAATTTGACGTTGATAGAACCAACCACGAAGACTTAGTTCGTGTTATCATAGCGTGAAGGTAATAAAATACATGACAATGGATTCGTATCGTCTCGAAATTATATTATGTTAAAAGTGTTAAAACGGAGCTTGATTTTTTTTTAAAAAGCGATCTTATATCTGCTTGTTTAAATTAATACATTTTCTTCTTTATTAAAATGTTGTGGATGATATGAGTTTGCAGAACCTCGTGAGAAGTGATAGGATAATTTTCCTCGAAGAAACATACGACATATTTCATTGCTTCTTCAGCACGTGTCCAAGTTTTCCTTTCTTTGACTTCAATCTCTGTCTGAATCGCTCATCTCTTCATCAGATTTGTTGTTATTGGTGACTATGCCGATAAGTTGCTTGTCGGTATAAGATTGTGCTACAGCTGTGTCGATGTCAACATGTATCCACTTAGCAATCTCATCTTCTGCTAGGGATTTATGGGTCAAGTTTCGGGCTGCAGCCCTGCCACTGACGCCTGTTTTTCACGACAAAAACTTATCTTGGAATTCTCGGCTTCCCTGCAGGTCCCTCGGAACTCGGCGTGGCGCGCAGAGATCAGCGGGGGAATGGAGTTACAGCGTCGCGCTGATTCTGGAAGTGCAGAAGGGCGGGGCTAACTTAGATGCGAGGACGTCGTGCCGGCAGCCCTGTGCGTGCGTGTTGGAGCGCGCACGCGCAGTAGGTCACAAACATTAGCACTCGGCCATTTTTAAAGCAACTTGAAGAAAACTGCTGATTTGTCTCGTGGACCTCTGGAAAGGCTTGGGATTGAATCTTGGTGATTTTTTTGTGCCTGAAGGAGTGCTTTTAGCAGCACTGTTGAAGAAATCACCTGCTGAAATCAGTGAGTGCTGCTTTTTGCTGCTAAACTTCCAGAACAAGTGCTGCATAGGTGCATGCAAAATAAGGACTGTGTGCTTTGAAAAATAAGAGTGTCAATTCAATACAGCAATGGAACAATGTCCAGCAAGAACAAAGAATTTCTTGCATGAGGAAGTGGAGATATTTGTAAACGTCATTGAGCAGAGACGGTAGGAGCTGGATACCAGCAACAGAGGTCGCATAAAAGTGCCACCTAAAGAAATGAAGAAACGCTGGAACCAAGTTGCAGAAGATTACTGCGCAGTGGTGCATACCAGGAGATCTGGAAGCCAGTGTAAAAAGAAATGGCACGACCTTGGTCAAGTAGTTAGTGTAAGTGCTATTTTCATTTTTTAATGTAATCGTAATTGTCATGTGACTATCTATGTCCCACCCTGCAGAAAGACGCACTCTGTAAAAAGTTATATTTTACTCTTTGCAGAAGAAATTGGTCCACAACAAAAGGGAAGCAACTCGGACAGGAGGAGGCACTCCCAATCTGCATCCACGGACACCCTTGGAACAGAGGGTAGCTGCCAAGATGAGTCGTACATGGAGAGAGGCAATCAGTACAGCACAAGCTGGCCCTGCAAGCGAGGAAGAGGGCAGGTCCTGAAAATGCATCGTGGCCCTTCAAATCAGCCTGCTGCCTGGCCTGCTATGTGCGAGAGTACTCATGCCACCCATCCTGCCCTCTCCCTTGCTGTTTGGGATGGTGGGATGGTGGGATGAGGGATGATGATGACGACGACGACGACGACGACGACGACTGGATGCTGGCGACGATGACTGAAATGTCTATAGGGGAGACCTTCCAAATTAATGTTTATGAGCCCACATTAAGAGGCATCTGAGTTTCAACCCCTTGCATAGGTTCTGGTTCCACCTTCCATGGTTTTGATTCCGATGTTGCGGGTCCCAGCAGTGCTGCTGGTGTAATCCAGCAGTTCACAGCCAGTGCCCCACCGTCCGAGCCTGCGCCTCTCGCTTGCATAGGTTCTGGTTCCACCTTCCATGGTTTTGATTCCAATGTTGCGGGTCCCAGTGGTGCTGGTGATATAATGGAGCAGTTTACACCCATTCACCCACTATCCCAGCCCACGGCTCGCACTCGAGTGGTGCTGGATGCAAGACCCAAGGCCGCAACATCCCAGCGCCCATGCCTCCCACTCTAGTGCTGCTGTCTGGAACACCGAGCGTCCCACCGTCTCAGCCCACACCTCTCACTCTAGTACTGCCATCTGGAACACAGAGCGTCCCACCGTCCCCGCCCGCACCTCCCAGTGTAGTGGTGCCACGAGGCAGACCCAGGCAGAGGAGGGAGAGATTGGAGACATGCTCTCCTGAGGTGCAGCGTGCAACAGTTGCGGCTCAGGTTGTGGCATTGGGTATGGAGACCAATGAGCTTACCCGATCACTCATCGGTAGCGTCAGTGCAGTGGGTGAAGAGGTGATGGTACTGACAGGAGAAATAGCAGTAATGACATGGGAACTTAGGGAGGGAATGTCCGAGGGAGTGCAATCGACGGCACAGGCAGTCAGGGAGGGCATGCAATCGACGTCACAGATCGTCAGGGAGGGCATGCAAGCGACGGCACAGGCCCTCATGGAGATAGCTGCTGCAATAAGGGCACACAGCCCCGCCAATCAAATGACACCCCCATGAAGAAGTGAACATTCACTGAGATGTCAATGAGAGATGGTTGCAGCCTTTCTTTGCTGCTTTTGTTCTTGATCTTGATGTAGCTGCAGTAGCATTTTTCAATTTGAAATTGTTTTGTAAGTTTTGTAACTTTACAATTTATGTGATCTTAGGGTTTTGAAGTGATCTTATAGTGTAAATGCTCTCACATTTTGTAACTTATTTAATTTTGCATCTAAAAAGTGATCTTGGAGTTTAAGTGATCTTGTGTAAGATTTTTCACATTGAAATTGTTTTGTAACTTTTGTAACTTTACAAGTTTAGAAGTGATCTTAAAGTCTTTAAGTGATCTTCAAGAGTCATATTAAAAAGTAAAGTTTGATACAACAAAATATTTTATTAGTGACATTAACTTCAATAAAATATTTTTTCATTAAAACTGAATCATGTTTCATTAACACAACACAACACAACATAGGAACACCACCAAAAAATAAACATGTCCATGCGCAACAGTTGTCGCAGAGCCCTCAGGCATCAGTAATTGAAGCGTTCACAGATGAGCTGCTGGCGCAGGGCTCGAGCAATCGTTAAAGGAGCACGATGGACAGCCCTCCTCCGACCTCGTGCTCCGGCATCAGGCACTTGCATGCTTTCCTGATCGTCGTCATCATCCTGCTTTTCCAAATTACTATCATCAGGCACTGGCCCCTCATGTGGGTCTTCTGGTTCCACTACCAGCTCCTGCTGCCTCATGATGGCTAAGATATGCAGCATGCAGCACACAACAGTGAAGTGACCGACAATCCGAGGAGAATATTGCAAGTGGCCTCCGGAATGGTCCAGGCATCGGAAACACTGTTTCAATATGCCAATGGTCCTCTCAATGATGCTGTGCATCGCAATGTGCGCCATGTTGTATTGACGGTCAGCTTCCGTCCGTGTCACGTGTTGGGGCATCATGAGCCAGGTGGCCAGGCCGTACCCTTTGTCTCCCAGTAGCCAGCTCTGCCCTTCTGGCTGCTGCTCAAACATGTCAGATATAACGCTGTCGCATAGGATGAACACATCGTGGGTGCTGCCAGGGTATCTCGCATCGACTGACATGATGCGCTGCTTATCGTCACACACGAGCTGCACATTGATGGAGTGAAAACCTTTTCTATTCCTGTACTACTTGGAATCCTCCACAGGTGCTCGCAAGGCAATGTGGGTACAATCAATGCAACCCTGTACCTTTGGGAAGCCAGCAATCCTGAAGAAGCCCACAGCCCTCTCATGGATCGCTTGTGCAGTCATTGGGAACTTCCTCCTTGCATACAGTGCAGCCGTGACCTGGTAAATGCAGGCATGTATTGCACGTTGAGAGATGGCGCACACATCTCTAGTTGTAGCCTGAAACGATCCCGAGGCATAGAAGGCAATGCAGCTGTTACCTTCACTTCAACAGACAAGGCAGTTGGCGTTCTGCTTCTGGGCTGCAAATCTGCTCTCAGCATTTCACAGATCTCAACGACAACTTCTCTGCAGAAACGCAGCCTTTTGACACAATCAGCCTCGCTCATGTCCAGGTACGAGCGCCTGGCTCGATATTGCCGATGTGGGTAAGGTCTCCTGCCCATCAGCCTACGGGCTATGACGTTCCTGGTGCGGTGATCTCTAATCAATTCTCTCCTATGCAGTGAATTGCTGGTGAACCATTGCATAATCCGTGGTGTTGACAATGCAGCACCCATACTGGAATTACAAATTTAAGTTTTAAACTGTCTAACTGGCTGGCTCTCCCTTCCGGTGCTTTGCACGTCTACCCTGTCCCTGGCCGAATGGCCTCCGCATCCTTCGCAGCTCGAAGGCTGCTTGCTGTTTCTTTGGCTGCCGTCAAGTCACTGCCGCCGTCTCTATCCCGTAGCCGAATGGCCTCAGCCTCCTTCGCAGCTCCAAGGCTGCTCGCTGTTTCTTCAGCTGCCGTCGAGCCACTGACGCCGCGCCCGTCTCCTACATGGAAGGCGTGCCTAAAGCACCGCAGCTCGAAGGATGCTGCTGCTTCACACAGGTAGCAATATTCAATATTTTTTTATTTTCTTTGTTTATAATTTTTTATTCAGGATGGCTCTTTATTTGTATAAGTAAGACTGTTGAATGCTTGTAGAATTTTATTACTTCCCTTCCCTTCCCCCCCACCTCCTCGTTTCCTACACCTGATTTGTAACCTACGCCTGATTTCTAAAGTGTAGGCAAGGTTTTTCTGAGCGTACAAAAATCTACACTTACTCCATTCTAAGTAAGTTTGGAGTAAGTTTTTAGTGCCGAAACTTGCAAAACAGGTGCAAGTGGCCAGACACGCCCCCTTTTGAAAAAAAAAAATCTGTTCCAAAATGAAACTGTTCTAACTGACTAGAACTGGAGCAAACTAAATGCTGAGAATTGCAATTTCTAAGATACTCCATTCTAAACCAGTTGCTCCAAAAAAAATAGGAGCAACTCAGGCCGAAACTTGACCCCTTAAGTGCGTTGTACTCGTGAGCACTGCTGACAATCTCCACGATTTCTTTTGACAGCCTGCTCTGTATTAGCCCCAGCATAGAAACCTTTGAATTCGTCATCAGAAGCACTGTCTTCAATCATGACACTGGGCCACAACTTGCGCCATCACCTCATCAGTGTAACATTTCTTACTTCTCTCCATGCCAGAGAGCATGCATAGATGGCATCTTTAATAGTGTATGCTCTCTGGAAATCAAAGATTGATAGATCCATCCACGCACTTTTCTGAACCTTATAGCTGACTGGTAAATAAGCAATTCCCTTTAAAGCACGTGGTCGTCTTGATTTGCCAACCACTAAAAGTGGAAGTCTGTGTTCACCAGAGGCATTGGCACAATTTAAGATTGTTAACCTTAAATCCTACAGCTTCCTTCTCCCCTGCTGCAGCCAACATAGCAGTCGGCAAACACCTCCACAGTAAGCCAGTCTCATCGGCATTGTACATTTGATCTGCGGTCAATTTCATTTCCTGCACCATTCCAGCAAATGTTCTTGCATAATTCTGTGTGGCCTCATTGTCTGCCGATCTTTTCTCGCCCGACACATCCATCAGGCGAATGCCATGGCGCTGCTTAAATCGTGTGAGCCACCCCTCTGAGAAAATGCACTCTTCATCTGGATTCATTCTCGTCTTGAAGTCCTTGGCCTTTGCTGTAATCATTGGCCCTGAAATTGCCACACCTTCAGAATGCTTCAAAGCAAACCATTCATAAAGCACCTGGTCTAGTTTGTCAAGCCTAGGCTTTTGCAAATTCTTGCGAGCCATTACCGTTGCAGGAGATTCAGAAGCATCGATGAATCTTTCAAGATCTTTCTTTTGCTTCTTGATATCGTAAATTGTTGATGATCTAACTTCATATTCCTCCATCAAGTTACGCATCTTTCTGCCAGCTTCATACTTCTTTATAATTTCTAACTTCTGCTGAATGCACAATACCTTTCGTTTCCTTTTCGTGCCTCCACAAGACATTTTAAATTGTGCACCCGACTGCTTGAACTGCTTTCAATGCATGTGACATTTGCAAAGTGAGAAAGAAGTCCAGAGCTGCTTCAATTTATGTGTGCTTGCTAGTTGAAGTGATCAAGATTTTCATGTGTGCGACAGTTATTTAATGCCTGGGTCAGTTGCGAAGTGAGAAAGGAGTGCACGCATGAGTCAATTTGTGTGTGATTGACACTTGAGCTGATCGAGATATTCACGTGTGCGACAGTTTTTAAAAAGTGCCGCTGCAGCGGGTTCTCCGTTAGATCAGTGTGCGGATAATCAAGAGTTGCCTGTACATACATACATATGCACACACACACTACTCATAGTAAATCGGGGAATACATAACATAATAAGAGTAGGAGCATTAGATCATGTAACACACAATGCATTATACACCTGCACTTTAACATAAGAATATCACTTTATGACTACAAGGTGTAATTGATCTACATTCTTGAAATCAGTTCATGCTGATCTGATTCTCCAGTTAATTAGAGATTACACTGGTATTCTTTTCATGCTAAAAGTGACTCAGTTGCTGTACCTTAAGAGGTAGCTCGTGCAGAGCATGTAGTGCAGCAGCAAAGAGTGGCATTCGTGAGTTTGGTAAGTGGGTGAGTTTTAAGGGTTATTCTCTTTAAACCATTTGGAGGAGTGGAGTAAATTGTTAGTGGCAATTGCCAGTAGCTTCTAAGTAAGTAGCAGTTTAATTTAAAGGGGAAAAGTTACCTAGTTGGGAATCTTGCAGGTTTTGGCAGAGAAAAACAAGGTAACTCTCCAGTAGGAGGCAATTAGCAGCTAGTTAAAACCACTTCTGTAAACAACTGACCATGAGTGAGTCATCTGACCTAGATACAGTTTAAAAAGAGCACAGAGTGCAGCAGCAAAGAGTGGCATTCGTGAGTTTGGTAAGTGGGTGAGTTCAGGCAAGTGGGGGTGGCAGGTGCCGTTTTGTCTTGTTTTTCCTACCAGTGCTGACACTAGAGCAGCTAATAAAGAGTAGGAGAGTAGGAGACGGAGGCCCAGAGTCCAGCCCAACCAGCTGCAGACAAAGATAGAGGGGTGCAAAATCGAGAGGTGACATCACAGCCAAGCTGGTAAGTGGTTGGCTGTTCAACTGGTAAGTATAACTCTCTTTTAGACTGACTTTTACATTGGTTTAATTGGCAGCGAACTACTAAGTAGCTGTTTGGTGTTTAAGTAAATTTTAGTAAGTAAATTAATTTAAGGGTTAAGTCATGGCAGGAGAGCTCGGACCCGTGTCATGCTCCTCCTGTGCTATGTGGGAAGTCAGGGACACTGGATAGTGTGGGAAGTGTGTCCAGCTCCTAACAGACCGCATGACGGCACTGGAGCTGCGGATGGACTCACTCTGGAGCATGCGCGATGCTGAGAATGTTGTGGATAGCACATTTAGTGAGTTGGTCACACCGCAGGTAAGGGTTAGGACAGATAGTGAATGGGTGACCAAGAGACAAGGGAAGAGCAGGAAAGTAGTGCAGGAGTCCCCTGCGGTCATCTCCCTCCAAAACAGATATACCGTTTTGGATACTGTTGGGGGAGATGACTTACCAGGGGAAGGCACCAGCAACCAGGTTCATGGCACCATGAGTGACTCTGCTGCACAGAAGGGCGGGAAAGAGAGTGGGAGAGCTATAGTGATCGGGGACTCTATTGTAAGGGGAATAGATAGGAGTTTCTGCGGCCGCAACCGAGGCTCCAGGATGGTATGTTGCCTCCCTGGTGCAAGGGTCAAGGATGTCTCGGAGCGGCTGCAGAGCATTCCGGAGAGGGAGGGTGAACAGCCAGTTGTCATGGAACATGTAGGTACCAACGATATAAGTAAGAAGCGGGAAGAGGTCCTACAAGCTGAATTTAGGGAGCTAGGAGTTAAATTAAAAAGTAGGGCCTCAAAAGGTAGTAATCTCTGGATTGTTACCAGTGCCATGTGCTAATCAGAGTAGAGGGAGCAGGATAGTTAGAATAAATACGTGGCTTGAGCAGTGGTGCAAGAGGGAGGGATTCAAATTCCTGGGACATTGGAACCAGTTCTGGGGGAAGTGGGACCTGTACAAAAGGGACGGTCTGCACGTGGGCAGGACTGGAACTGATGTCCTGGGGGTAACATGTGCTAATGCAGTTCGGGAGTGTTTAAACTAATATGGCAGGGGGTTGGGAACTTATGCAGCAAGACAGGGCAAAGTAATATGGAGTCAGAAACAGATGGTAGAAAGGTAAAAAGCAATAGTGGAAGGCCGAGTAAACAAAGGCAAGAAACAAAAAGGGCCACACTACATCATAATTCTAAAAGGACAAAGGGTGTTAAAAAAACAAGCTTGAAGGCTGTGTGTCTTAATGCAAAGAGTATCCGTAATAAGGTGGATGAATTAACTGTGCAAATAGATATTAACAGATATGATGTGATTGGGATTACAGAGACGAGGCTCCAGGATGATCAGGGCTGGGAACTCAACATCCATGGGTATTCAACATTCAGGAAGGATAGAATAAAAGGAAAAGGAGGTGGGGTAGCATTGCTGGTTAAAGAGGAGATTGATGCAATAGTTAAGAAGGACATTAGCTTGGATGATGTGGAATCTATATGGGTAGAGCTGCAGAACACCAAAGGGCAAAAAACGTTAGTGGGAGTTGTGTACAGACCTCCAAACAGTAGTAGTGATGTTGGGGAGGGCATCAAACAGGAAATTAGGGGTGCATGCAATAAAGGTGCAGCAGTTATCATGGGTGACTTTAATATGCATATAGATTGGGCTAACCAAACTGGAAGCAATACGGTGGAGGAGGATTTCCTGGCGTGCTTAAGGGATGGTTTTCTAGACCAATATGTCAAGGAACCAACTAGGGGGGAGGCCATCTTAGACTGGGTGTTGTGTAATGAGAGAGGATTAATTAGCAATCTCGTTGTGCGAGGCCCCTTGGGAAAGAGTGACCATAATTTGGTGGAATTCTACATTAGGATGGAGAATGAAACAGTTAATTCAGAGACCATAGTCCAGAACTTAAAAAAGGGTAACTTTGAAGGTATGAGGCGTGAATTGGCTAGGATAGATTGGCGAATGATACTTAAGTGGATGGGCAATGGCAGACATTTAGAAACCACATGGATGAACTACAACAATTCTACATCCCTGTCTGGCGTAAAAATAAAAAAGGGAAGGTGGCTCAACCATGGCTATCAAGGGAAATCAGGGATAGTATTAAAGCCAAGGAAGTGGCATACAAATTGGCCAGAATAGCAACAAACCCAGGGACTGGGAGAAATTTAGAACTCAGCAGAGGAGGACAAAGGGTTTGATTAGCGCAGGGAAAATAGAGTATGAGAGGAAGCTTGCAGGGAACATTAAAACAGACTGCAAAAGCTTCTATAGATATGTAAAGAGAAAAAGGTTAGTAAAGACAAATGTAGGTCCCCTGCAGTCAGAATCAGGGGTATCATAACGGGGAACAAAGAAATGGCTGACCAATTGAACAAGTACTTTGGTTCGTTATTCACTAAGGAGGACACAAACAACCTTCCGGATATAAAAGGGGTCAGAGGGTCTAGTAAGAAGGAGGAACTGAGGGAAATCCTTATTAGTCGGGAAATTGTGTTGGGGAAATTGTTGGGATTGAAGGCCGATAAATCCCCACATCAACTGGTTCTCCCTTGTCCACTCTACTGGAAACATCCTCAAAAAAATTCCAGAAGATTGGTCAAGCATGATTTCCCTTTCACTGATGGTCTGCATCCCAGAGTACTTAAGGAGGTGGCCTTGGAAATAGCGGATGCATTGACAGTCATTTTCCAACATTCCATAGACTCTGGATCAGTTCCTATGGAGTGGAGGGTAGCCAATGTAACCCCACTTTTCAAAAAAGGAGGGAGAGAAAACAGGGAATTATCAACCTGTCAGCCTGACATCAGTAGTGGGTAAAATGATGGAATCAATTATCAAGGATGTCATAGCAGCGCACTTGGAAAGAGGTGACATGATAGGTCCAAGTCAGCATGGATTTGTGAAAGGGAAATCATGCTTGACCAATCTTCTGGAATTTTTTTGAGGATGTTTCCAGTAGAGTGGACAAGGGAGAACCAGTTGATGTGGTATATTTGGACTTTCAGAAGGCTTTCGACAAGGTCCCAAACAAGAGATTAATGTGCAAAGTTAAAGCACATGGGATTGGGGGTAGTGTGCTGACATGGATTGAGAAGTGGTTATCAGACAGGAAGCAAAGAGTAGGAGTAAATGGGTACTTTTCAGAATGGCAGGCAGTGACTAGTGGGGTACCGCAAGGTTCTGTGCTGGGGCCCCAGCTGTTTACATTGTACATTAACGATTTAAACAAGGGGATTAAATGTAGTATCTCCAAATTTGCGGATGACACTAAGTTGGGTGGCAGTGTGGGCTGCGAGGAGGATGCTATGAGGCTGTAGTGACTTGGATATGTTAGGTGAGTGGGCAAATGCATGGCAGATGAAGTATAATGTGGATAAATGTGAGGTTATCCACTTTGGTGGTAAAAACAAAGAGACAGATTATTATCTGAATGGTGACAGATTAGGAAAAGGGGAGGTGCAACGAGACCTGGGTGTCATGGTACATCAGTCATTGAAGGTTGGCATGCAGGTACAGCAGGCGGTTAAGAAAGCAAATGGCATGCTGGCCTTCATAGCGAGGGGATTTTAGTACAGGGGCAGGGAGATGTTACTACAGTTGTACAGGACCTTGGTGAGGCCACACCTGGAGTATTGTGTACAGTTTTGGTCTCCTAACTTGAGGAAGGACATTCTCGCTATTGAGAGAGTGCAGCGAAGGTTCACCAGACTGATTCCCGGGATGGCGGGACTGACATATCAAGAAAGACTGGATCAACTGGGCTTGTATTCACTGGAATTCAGAAGAATGAGAGGGGATCTCATAGAAACGTTTAAAATTCTGACGGGTTTAGACAGGTTAGATGCAGGAAGAATGTTCCCAATGTTGGGGAAGTCCAGAACCAGGGGTCACAGTCTAAGAATAAGGGGTAAGCCATTTAGGACCGAGATGAGGAGAAACTTCTTCACTCAGAGTGGTGAACCTGTGGAATTCTCTACCACAGAAAGTTGTTGAGGCCAATTCACTAAATATATTCAAAAAGGAGTTAGATGTAGTCCTTACTACTAGGGGGATCAAGGGGTATGGCGAGAAAGCAGGAATGGGGTACTGAAGTTGCATGTTCAGCCATGAACTCATTGAATGGCGGTGCAGGCTCGAGGGCCGAATGGCCTACTCCTGCACCTATTTTCTATGTTTCTACCTTAGTTCAATTAGAGGCTTATTTTTAACAATGCTATGGGTAATTAGGAGGTCAGACAAATGTATTATATATATTTTTTTTAAAAGCACGACACCTGACATGTGTTGGACACACACACTACATGCAACGTTATTGTCAATTTTTACATGATTCAAAGACACAACCTCTCCCCCTCCCACAACTCCCCACAGTGCATTTTTCGGTCTTATTATGGTGTTGGTGCACCACAGCCCAGGGAGTTTTTTTTTAATTCTTGAGATGTGGGACCATCCTAATTGATCTGAGGGCATAAAGAATCAACCACAAAGTAAAGGATTGGAGTCACATTTAGGCCAGACCGGGTAGGGAGGATTCGTGAGAGAGTTGGGTTTTTACAACCATCAATGATTATTTTTTTCTAGTACTGGCCCATAAATCACCAGACTTACTGAACTCAATTTCACAACCTGTCAAAGTGGGATCTGCCTTTAGAATCTTTGAGTTGCTAGTCCATCATATTGGTCAACATCAAAACAGGTAGTCATCAACAGGACCTGACTGACGCCAGTCTCAATATCCAAGGTTAGCAAATGGGTGTCTCGTTAACATCTCTTTCTTGCCCCATTTGCAAACATCAACCCGTCTCAGTAATACCAAAATATCAAACTCATCCCAGACGTTAGCTCAGAATATTTTCATTTAATGACTTAAATGGTATAAAATGCAATTAAAAAAAGATTGCTCCCTTCTCCTACCATTTGCCATTTAGTTGTATTTTTTTTTAAGTTTCAATCGGGCTGCCACAGTCTGCTCTAGTTACTGTAGTTTCACAGGTGCAGGTTAAAAACTATGGGCTCAAGTTTCGGGACGCGCCTAAAACGGCGCAGCCCGGGCCTGGACGCCCGTTTTTCGTGCCAGAAAGTACGCCTAAAAAAAACGTCCCTATTCTCCGGCTCCCTGCAGGACTTCTGCAGCCGGGCGCAGCGCAGCATGAGCTGTAGGGGGCGGAGCCAGGTCCCTGCGCTGAAAACAGTGCCGGGACCTCTGCACATGCGCGCTACAGTGGGCGCGCATGTGCAGTAGCTCCAGACGCCTGAAACTGTGGGAGGGGCCCGAAGCACGCAGCCCCTACCCTAGCCCTGGCCGAATGGCCTCACTAGGGCTGCGTGAACAAGGCTCCTCCCACGCCCAGCTCCTGCTTCCTTGCAACCCGCCGCCACCCCCCACCACGACTCCCCCCTCCGGGACCTCCGCAACTCTCTTCCCCCCCCCCGCGACTCTCTTTCTCTCTCTCCTCCCCTCCCCCCCCACGACTCTCTTTCTCTTCCCCCCCCCCCACGACTCTCTTTCTCTTCTCCCCCCCCCCACGACTCTCTTTCTCTCCCCGCCACCTCCGCGACTCTCTTTCTCTCCCCTCCCCGCGACTCTCTTTCTCTCCCCTCTCCCCCCCCCCCCTTTCTCTCCCCTCTCTCCCCCCCCCCCCCCCGCGACTCTCTTTCTCTCTACCCCTACCCGCCCCCCCCCGGCGACACTCTTTCTCTCTCCTCCCGTGACTCTCTTTCTCTTCCCACCCCCTCCTCCGCAACTCTCTTTCTCTCTTCCCCCCCCCCCCGCGACTCTCTTTCTCTCTCCTCCTCTCCCCCCTCCGCGACTCTTTTTTCTCTCTCTCTCCCTCCGCGACTCTCTTTCTCTCTCCTCTTCCCCCCCCGCAACTCTTTCTCTCTCCTTCCCCCCCCCCCGCGACTCTCTTTCTTCCCCCCCCCGCGACTCTCTTTCTCTCGCGCTCCCCCCCTCCCCACCGGCACTCTTTCTCTCCCGCCCCCCCCCCCCCCCCCGGGACTCTCTTTCTCTTTCCCCCCCCCCCCCCCCTACCCAAGACCCGATGCCACCTACCTGTAAATCTAGCCCGAGGTCTTGGGCCCAGCCATTCAGCCTCCTTCTCCCTCTCCTTCCCTCCCTCCCACCTCTCTCCTTCCCTCACTCCTCTCTCCTTCCCTCACTCCCTACATCCTTTCTCCTTCTCCCCCCCCACCTCCCCCTTCTGTTAGAAACACAGACACAGAGAGAGAGAGAGAGAGAGACACACACACCAAGACAGACAGAGACACAGACAGAGACACACTGGGGGGACCGTCCCAGCACGCTGTTTGATGACTCCCGGTGCTGCAGTCGGTAAGTAGAAAATGTTTTATTTATTGATTTTTTATAATTTTTTATTAATTTTTTTTGCTTGATTTATTGACGTATTTATCATTTATTATTGATGATGGCTCTTTATTTGTAAAACTGAAGTGCTTAATGTTTGTAAACTTCCCTTTAAACCCCCCACCTGATTTTCTAAAGTGTAGACAAGGTTTTTTCGAATGTACAAAAATATTCACTTACTCCATTCTAAGTTAGTTTGGAGTAAGTTTTCACTGCCGAAACTTTGAAAACAGGCGAAAGTGGCTGGACACGCCCCCTTTTGAAAAAAAAATTCTGTTCCAAAGTGAAACTGTTCTAACTGACTAGAACTGGAGCAAACTAAATGCCGAGAATTTGAATTTCTAAGATACTCCGTTCTACACCAGTTGCTCCAAAAAATCAGGAGCAACTGAGGCTGAAACTTGGGCCCTATAACTCTTATTTTTCTCAGACACAGGCAGACACAAAATCTACCCACAGTAGCTGAAAATCCCACCACCAAAGCACATGTGAAATGTTTAATTCAGACTCTGGATAAAGAGACAGGGATATGTGGAGACATTTCTTAGGCATTTTGAGTATTAAATAACTAATATAATGGACGAGTTTAGTGATTTATTTTGTATTATTTGCTTTGCTACTTCAAGTTGTATACACTCACTTGAGTGATGAATTAAATTGGTGTTGGTAAAAAGTGAGAAGAAATTATCTGAGCAGTTTTATGTTGTACCTGTTAGTTCATGAAATGCAGTTTTGAAAAACAATTGAGGAATTTGATTGCTTTTCTTTTTGCTGGATACTCGTGCCTCACTGGTACTTTAAAGCACTTTTTAATTTGTTTACACTTCCAATCAGATATTAAATTGGCAAGCAACAGATTAGAGATGATTTGAGCCAATTCTGACTTTTTGTATTACAGATTACATTTTGGTACGGTGACACCTTGTCGTATGATACTTTTGAAGTGTGGTGCAACAATTCCAAAGGTGTGGCATGATGAATGCATTTAATGAGTGTATCTCCCCAGGTATTTTCATGGCAAGTCAAATAATGCCGTTTTACAGTGTCAAAATTGCTTTATCACCTAACACACAATCTATTAATCTGCTGATGTTTAAAATGCCCCACCCAATTAAGGCCGTAATGCCTAACTGCTGTAAGTAAACACAGCCCAAGAACAATCAGAGTTTAATTGCTGTTTGGTGAGGGACGTTTGCAGATTGGATATGCCTGTAAATTCCCAACCCCAGGTCAGTAAAAAAATCAAATGACTGCCAATAAGTTTTTATTCTCATTTTTTAGATTTATGGCTCAGTGGGTAGCACACTCGTCTGAGTCAGAAGGTTGTTGAAGTCCCACTCCAGGAACTTCAGCACAAATAAAATCTAGACTGATACTCCAGTGCAGTGCTGAGGGAGTGCTGCACTGTTGGAGGTGCTGTCTTTCGGATGAGACATTCAACTGAGGCCCCGTCAGCTCTCTCAGGTGGACGTAAAAGATCCCACAGCTACTATTTCAAAGAAGAGCAGGGAGTGATCCCTGGTGTCCTGACCAATATTTATAATAAAAACAGATCATCTTTTCATTGTCACATTGCTATTTGTGGGAGTTTGCTGTGCGCAAGTTGGCTGCCACGTTTCCTACATTACAACAGTGACTACACTTCAAAAAGTACTTCATTGGCTGTAAAGCACTTTGAGACATCCGGTGGTCGTGAACGGCGCTATATAAATGCGAGTCTTTCTTCTTTTTTTTCTTTCTTTGAGTGCGACAAATCCTGTCAAAACTTTGATACAAATAGATATACAGAGCAAAGCATACAACCCTTACCAGAGTCCATCACCTTATCTATAATTTAAATCCTCCACGTATTGCAAGATCACCATGTCAATGGGAAAGTCAGGAGTACATTTACCGTCAAAACTTTGTCAGGCCATGTGACTGTGAGCCACTTGTTCATATTATTTACAACAGCCAATCGTATATGGCAAGAGGCAAAGTAAATAAGAGCAAATAGGTGCATTTATAAGAACATAAGAAATAGAAGCAGGAGTAGGCTATACAGCCCATGAGCCGATGCCACCATTCAATATCATGGCTGAACTTCTACGTCAACTCCACTTTCCCACCCAATCCCCATATCCCTTGATTCCCTTCGTATCCAAAAATCTATCAATCTCAGCCTTGAATATACACTTGACTGAGTAGTCATATAGCCTCTGGGTTAGAGAATTTCAAAGATTTTCAGTGACAACATTTTTCCTCATCTCAGTCCTAAATGGTCAACCCCTATTCTGAGACTATGACCCTCAGTTCTAGACTCTCCAGCCAGGGGAAACAGCCTCTCAGCATCTACCCTGTCAAGCCCTCTAGGAATTTTATACGTTTCAATTATAATCACCTCTCATTCTTTTAATCTCCAAAGAATATAGGCCCATTCGCCTCAATCTCCCCTCATAGGACAACCCTCTCATCCCAGGAATCAATCCAGTGAACCCTCGTTGCAACTCCTATAAGGCAAGTATATCTTTCCTTTGGAAAGGAGACCAAAACTGTACACAGCACTCCAGGTGTGGTCTCACCAAAGCCCTATATAATTGCAGCAAGACTTACTCTTATACTTCAACCCCCTTGAAATAAAGGCCAACATATCATTTGCCTTCCTAACTGCTTGCTGTACCTGCATGTTAACTTTGTGATTTGCATACAAGAGCCCCCAAATCCCTCTGCACACCAACATTTACTAGTCTCCCACCGTTTGAAAAATATTCTGCTTTTCCATTCTTCCTATCAAAGTGGACAATTTAACATTTCACCACATTACACTCCATCTGCCACCTTCTTACCCAATCACTTAACCAGTCCATGGGCTAGAACCTCCACTTTTGTGCTTATCGCCCAAAAATGGGCGTTATTTCCAGCATGGGCGGTAAAAAAGGGTTTTCAGATCGTCAGCTTCTCGCCCATTCTCAAAGCACCTCGTCTCTATTTTTGAAAATGGGCGTTACCACGAGCGATATGAAATGGGCGGTAGCGTTAAATTTTTTCGACCTTCTGCCGTAAAGTGTGGCCATCCTTAACAACGGCATGGCAACGCTCGATTCCCGCGATTCAGGAGGTCAAGGGTCATCATGGCATGTGCAGAAGAGGAGAGAGAGAGAGATCTCAGAGGCACTGAAAGCGTGTGCGGCTGTGGTATGTGCTTGTCTGGCTGTTGTGGGAGGCAGAAGGAAGATTCACCAGTAGCAAAAAGCCTACTAAGCACCAAGAACATAGTTGGCACCGAGTTTTTGTCCAATAAGATATAACATTGAAGGGATGGAAGAGGCCCTGGAGCTGGTAGCCAGGAACACTGGTAGCAGAGGGCTCCCAGTGGTCCTGGAGCACGGCACTGCACCCAAAGGTGCCGCACCCCCATTGCCAACCTCACGAGAGCCAGCAGTAACATTATGCATCTGGCTCGGAGCATGTTCCCACCTCAAGACCATCCTGTCCCGTATCCATCCAAGCAGCGTTTCGCCAGTCACACCCCCCAATGAACCATCGCCTGAGAAGCTCCTCGGCCAGGCGGCTTGGAGTCAGGAGGGGAAGGGGTAGAGGTGGGGAGGAGAAGCGGAGGAGGGGGGGGGAGAGATGGGGAGGGTTGGTTTGTACAGAAATACTGATGATTACAGACGAATGTTCGGTTTAAATGTTTTTTATTTAACAAAACCTTGTGGCGCATTGGCTGAGACAGCTGCACCGTTACACACTGGTTATTCCTCATTAAAGGGTATAATTACACTTAACTTCGATCAACTTAAACTTTAACTGTTACCAAGGTGATACCCACCACTGATGTATGACCTGCACACCAGATGTGTGTCAGCCTTGTAAATAACACCAACGTTTTTTCAGGCATTGATGAGCTCCTGACATAAGGCCCTTGCAGCTATCATGCCACCACGGGCCCCTTTCATGCGGTCTACAAGGGGGGGCGGGGCATGGCTTCAGTTTCAGTCTGATTGTCTGGGCTGATGTCAGCATCCACCTCCTCGTCCTCCTCTTCCTCTCACTGGTGAGGTGGACTGTCAGACTCATCAGGCAATTCTTGTCCCCTCCTGATAGCCAAGTTGTGCAGCATGGAGCACACGACCACGAATTGGGCTACCTGCTCAGGGTGGTATTGGAGCTCGCCTCCTGTGTGGTCCAGGCATCTAAAGCGCTGCTTCAGCATTCCAATGTTTTTCTCCATGATATTGCGAGTTGCTCTGTGGCTCTTGTTGTATCGCCTCTCGGCTTCGGTGTGAGTGTCACGCAGGGGGGTCATCAGCCAGGTGGCGAGGCCATATCCTGTGTCACCAAGCATCCAGCATTGACCTTGTGGCTCATTGTTAAACAAGTCAGATACAGTGCTCTCACGCAGGATGTTAGCATCATGGATGCTGCCCGGAAATTGAGCATTCACTGCCAGTATAATTTGCTGGTGATCGACAACCAGTTGGACATTCAGTGAGTGGAATCCCCTTGCGGTTCCTGAAAACCTCTACATCCTGAAAAGGTGCCCGCATCGCAATGTGCCTGCACCCTATTTGCTCCCTGCACCCTGGGGAAGTTTGCAATTCTGGAGAATCCGAGAGCCCTCTCACTCTGTGCCTCCCTGGTCATAGGGAAGCTGATCAAGTCCCCCCTGTATGCCTACAGGGCTTCAGTGACCTGTCTAATGCAGTGACCTGTCTAGCATGCCGAGAAAGTCCGCAAATGTCTCCAGCTGCGGCCTGAAAAGAACCAGAGGCATAGAACGACAGTGCCATGGTGACTTTGACCTAGACGGACAGTGCAGTACTGATGGCAGACTGCAGATCTGCCCTTATCAGCTGGCATACCTCAGTGATAATCTCTCTGCGAAAGCGCAGTCTCCGAAGGCAGGTGGTGTCGGGCAAGTCGAGGCAAGAATGCTTCTCCTTGTACTTGCGGGGGGTGTAACATCTGGTCCTCCTCATCAGTCTGTCATGTCTTACATTGGGCACATAGTGCAGTGGAGCGTTCCTTCGGCGATGTTGAGTCTTCTGCATGTAATTGCTCACCAAGGGAGGGTGAGAAAGGACAGGCCCCATTGTAGCAGCTCTCTGTTTTCCACCGATCAGTCACAAACAAGGAATGTCCCAATGAAGATACCTATTCAATTCCAATCGGTCACTGTAAGGCCAAGATGTTTGTACAGATGTTCACATCCACTCCAACGACCTGCAGAGTACATCCAAACTCCGCCGAGGTTGAATCACATCAGCCGTTTAAAGGATGCAACAGGTGATCTGGAACATGGCGTCCATAATGCTGTGATTAGTTCCGGTTAGTTCCACTTTTTCTGGGCATTTTTTTTGAGCAAGCGATATTGTGGGCGATGTGTGGGAGGTGATGAAATTGACGCTGGGTGATCTCATGGCCGCTAGTTTCGGTAAATATGCTCTTTATGACAAAAAATAGTGGGCAGGCGTTAATATTGAATCTCGGCATTAAATCAGTGCGGAAAGTAATGACGGGCGATATTATGGGCATTGATTTCGCCCATTCTGATGATTCCGTCCCAAAAAATTGGGCAGGTGGTAATATTTTTCCCCGGCATTAAGTACATGGGGAAAGTAATGCTCAGTTATAAGTTTCTGAAAAATGCCCCTCAGTTTCCATTTTGTGTCAAAATGGGCGCTATATGGCCATTATACGTTATTTCAGTGGTAAAATGGGCATTAATTGGGTGTTAAGCAGGCAAAAAAAGAAGGTTCTAGCCCAAAGAGGCTTACAATGGACAAAAAGAGGAGAGTATGCCTGAAAATTGGAAGGGTTTTAAAAATTAGCAAAGGATGACTAAGAAAAATAGAAAATGAGAATAAACTAGCAAGAAATATAGAAACGGATTGCAAGAGCTTTTACAAGTATGTAAAAAGGAAAAGATTAGCAAAAGTAAACATGGGTGGGTCCCTTAGAGGCAGAGACAGGAGAAATCGTAATGGGGAATAAGAAAGGATTGTTCCACCTAGTGCAGTGAAATACCAAACAATATGTTGGCTGTTTGCTGACCACAGTGATTATTCTGCCTATTCAAAATCTCTCTGCAGGATCTGAAAGGTATAACAGCATGTGGAAATAACTGTTCAATTGCAAGGGTGCCAAATAGTCTGGCACTGGAATTATAATGGTTTCTGGTAATATGACTTTGAGGCTTAGAAGTAGACTTATTAAGAATCGGTGACTTGAACTGGTTACATTTGAATATCTAAAATGCTCCTCTGATAGAGCGACAAGACTCCAGGCAATCCAAAATCTAGCACCTGCAAAAGATGATGTCCTATGTGCTTTGATTAGAATTTTCACGTTTCACTTCTACGAAAAGTGAGCCTCTATTGGAAAATCAGTTCATATATTTTTTCTAAACATAAGGCCTAGAAATTGGCCTCCTTAGCACCTCCCGTTATTGCCTCCGGGGATGATAGCCACTTACCAGCCGGACACAGTGAGATGAACGACTCCTAACTTCGGTGGGACGTTTGCGGCAGCGGCAGAACGTTGCGCCCTGATAATCTTTGCCCGGAGATCGTGACATCAGTGCCGTGCGCATCGCCCCGGTAGCGCCCTAAACCCGAACTTCGGTTCCACCTCCAGCAGCACTGCCGGTCAAAAACAGCGGCAGCTGTGGGAGGCGTTGGTCAGAAGGCCGGGCTCTTCGGGGGCAAATGTTAAAGGGCAGATGGCCAAGGTAAGTACAATATTTTTTTAAAATGGTGGTTTTCAATTTGTTTAATTCCTCTTCGGCCGTCATCGATCAGCCCGGCACTCTGCTGCAGTGCATCGGACTGATCGGGCCAGATCGCGGCTGCCGTCGGGGACCTGCTCAACAGTCCCAATGCAGAGCCTGCAGCGATGGCCCTTCCCTTTAAGGGAGGGAAGGAGTCCTGGAACGCAGCAGCGCTGTTACGGCCCATTGTACAGCACTGCACAACTACCGCCCCGCCTGCATCCTGTAACGGAGCGCAAACACCGAATTTTTTGAAAGCTGAAAAACATTAGCGCCCAGCTTCTAAAAAATAGCCATATAGATGACATTGAGAGGGTACAGCCATATAGTGCTGGCTAAAAACTTTAAAAATTTATTCTTCTGGATTTTCCCATCTGGTATGTTGATTTTAACCCAACCAAACGAAGGATAACAAAGGAAAAGAAAAACAGATTTGAATTTAAGCAAGACTGCATTTGGGGTGAAGATCAGAATTGTGACTTTTTAAAAATAAATACAACTATAGAGATGTATAGCTTAAAATGGTATACACAGCAGCCGACTGCACAATCACTTACCTGGACCCTTTTCAAGGAAGACAATCTTAGACTCCGGAAGAAAATTGAAGCCATTAACGATCATTTCCTCTCCGCCATTGACTGAGCATGAATTGATGCTGTACTTTTCAATCTGAGGAAGTTCCTGGGCAGAACGCTGGGCTGTATTAATCAAATAATTGGGATTACTAAAAAAAACAACTTTGCAAATACATATTTATTAAAGTATCAATTCTTACCCAATTCCATGCAATGTGTTAAGAGTTACAGGAAACATTCAAAAAGCAATCATAGTGCATAGACATGCAACAACAAACAACTTGTATTTATATAGCGCCATTAACGTAGTTAAACATCCCAAGGCGATTCACAGGAGTAAGGATCACTAAACCAAAGCAAGTGCAAATATTCTTCAGCTCTATTCTTCCAGCTCAAAAGATGTGTGTGCTCTGTCCAAATATATACTCTATTCTAACACTCTGTTTTTATGCAGTTTTGGATACCCTCAAAATCAACACAGCATTTAGAGGTTACGATCATGCACAGTTACAAAGGATCCAAAATGCTCACAAGAATATCTCTAATAAAATCCTGATGGTGTTTCCAGATAATTGATGACTGGATAGCATTCAACGATAAAATGTTCAAATACACAATCCGACTCAGATGCTTGCCAATATGCTCATTTAAAAAAAAAAGAATCCAAAGGAGTGAAGAAATCAAGTATAGGAGAAATTCAACAATGAATTAATTTTGTGACATGATGTTACTCCTTTCAGACATGAAGGTGGTTCTCAGTGTGATTATTTTCGATATGAACTGAGTCAGAGATGGGAAAAGGTATTTTGCTTCTAAAATATTTAATTACTGAGGCAATAAAAAGTTTGTGTTCACACACAAATGAACAATAGCGCAGCATAAATATGTGCTTCTGCTAGCGTTCTGGACAGTGTGAAAAAGAAATAATATTTAAAACAATATCTGACACTGGACAGCGCCCAAGTGTATTAACCCAAAGGAAAACTGCTTGGATTCACCCTACAATATTCCACATGATGAATCCTAAACCCCATCTACTCCCTGAGGAAGTTAGAAGTTAAACACACTTTCCTGCTTCCTTCCTCCCACATGCCATTGACCAGGACCGCCTATGGTTTTTAGGAGCTGGTTTTGTCAATTTTTATGGTGACAGTAATACCATGCTTTAGCAAGTTGGTACACTTCATGAAGTGGACAGACGGGAAAAAGGGGAAAGCTGGTGTGAAATGGGGGGGGGTAGTTCAAATTTCACTATAAGCTTACTTCCCACAAGCTAATCATATGGACCCTGACAACAACTGGTGGGAAGCACAGTTTTGAGACATCTACACCCTGCCAAATGAAACAGGTCACAAAAGCAGCAATACCTGTGGGAAGATTTGGAAAGATGAAGGAAAAAAAAAGTGTAGGAAAAAAAAAGTATGACGAATGTGAATTCAATACTAACAGCATTCAACAGGAATGGAAGCTGCTTGCAGCGAGACAACTTTTCCATTGGGCTGTGGGATGTGCACACGGAAAACAAGGCGAACCCTTGTATTTTTTCTACCAATGTCAGTTTCACCCTTGCGAAGTTCAATATCTGAGTTGCGTAGTTTCAAAATTCCTGCACAGTCAATGCTACAAAGAAACAAGAAAACAGATTTATAGGTAATACATGATTACATGAGTCACAATATGATCACTTTGAAGTGGTTTAAATTTAAAATGGATTCTGATCAGAACTTGGTCAGTCAGATGCCCCACATAAAAACAAACTGAGTGATTGCTGCCAACGAACGGAAGCTGTGCAGAAGTGTACTGCGCATTCTCCTGGAAATGGAAGCTTCTTTTTTTTCCACCAAGGATCATGCTCCCTCCCGGCATTTTATCAACAATCCCGCTCCCTCCCGGCATTTTATCAACAATCCCGCTCCTTCCCAGCATTTTATCAATAATCCCGCTCCCTCCCGGCATTTTATCAACAATCCCGCTCCCTCCCGGCATTTACATTTTTTTTTAAACAAACCCGCTCCAGTGAGGAACCTGAAGCTTGCATGCTAGTCGCGTCCAAAAACGAAAACAAAAAAGCCAGAGTGAGTACTAGACCACACTAATCGTTGTTCTACGAGTAATATAAACCAATGTACTCATTTTCATGCATTTAGGCTGGGACTCTCAACAGGTCGATTTACAGTCACGTTATCTTCATTTCTTGCTCAGTTTGGCACACACACAGTTTACAGCATGGGCACAATGAGACCTGATTGGGCATCCTGCTAACTGGAACCGTTTCTAAAGGGAATATTTGTTCAGTTACTAATGAATGTAGATTCTAATTCAAAAGCTAACAGCTCATATACATTAGTTTTAAACTGGCGTGCTGCTTTAAAAATATGGATCTTGGACACTGCGACAACAAAACTATGACTGCTTTAGCCAGTGTAAATACAAAAAATTCTAATGCACATGTTGTGCCTAGCTCCAAGTCAGCCTCCTATTTTACCATTATCATTTTGGTAAAATAAAACTCTAAATTGGAAGTGTCTAAGCCCTTCCCTCTATTTAGAGGTCAAAACACACAAAACTGTAACTGGTCATTTAGATTTTGTAGTATTTGAAAACAGAAATGATAGTTTAACTGCAATATCACAGGATTCAAATGCATCGGGCGATTTCCCAGAAACTGGTTCAGGGTAAAACAAAACTGTGAGCCATGCTTGCAAAACCATTCCTTCCCCTGCCCAAACACTCACAACTGCACAACAACATCTCCTTCTTGCAGTCAGGTAATCAATATTAAAAGTTTTTGCAAACTATGTGGATGTAGCAATTGATATTACTTAAGTCGGCCACCACACCTAGATAGGAGTTTTGCTCTTGACCTTTAACATGTTCATATTCTAGATATTCAGCCATGTAGCTTGTTCTTGACAGCAGTAAACAAATTGTGGTGGTCATCAACTGACGAGCTATTCAAATTCCGTAAAATAAATACTTCCCGTGGAGAAATGCCTTCAATCCACAAATAAAATGCCTATGCACCAGGTGGTCTGGGAGGTATGGAGATTTGTGGCCCTGGGGCTCTGCGGGTACCCGCAGATATAGGTCCACGTATCCCAGGAGCGCATGAATTTTGCGAGCGCCTCTGGGATCACGTGGGCCGGCCCAACGAATGAAAGCAGGGGAGCCCCATTCATGCTTATGGAGAGTCCATATGTACGGAAACCCCATAATTATGAATGGGAATATCCCAAATCAAATAAAAAAAATTTAAATTACATATTTAAAATTAATTAAAGTGGCATTTAAATAAATATTTTAAATAGAAAATGTATTAAAAAATGCTTTAAAGGAGCTAAAAATAAATTTACCTTATTTCACAGGTTTTTAAATGTATAAATTATTGATATGTTATTTTTCTGCTTTTTAAAACTCTTACGCTGGTAAAAGCAAGCCTTGCGCCTGTTTTTTTTACCAGGCGTAAGAATTTCACGGGCATTCATGGGCAGGAGTTGGGCAAATGGCCCAACTCTCTGCCCGCAGATGTCCTTTTCCCGAGGTTGCGGTGGATCGGTCAAGAAGATTCTTGCCCGATCGCAAGTTCTGGGTTTTAGCACTTATAGGCTCGTGCACACCTCATATGCGCCTGTAAGGATCGCAAATTACGATCCATAGTTTATGATTATGGCTGAGGTATCGAATGAGTGCTTTGCATCTGTCTTCACAAAAGATGGTGATGGTGTCAATGTCACAATAAAGGAAGAGGGGGTAGAGAAATTGGACTGGATGAAAATAAAGAGGACATACTAAAAGGTTGGCAAAAAGTCACCCAGTCCGGATGGGATGTATCTTAGGTTGCTGAGGGAAGGAAGGGAAGAAATAGTGGAGGCTCTGGCCACAATCTTTTAATTATTCTTGGATAGGAGAGCAGTGCCAGAGGACTAGAGAGTTGAAAATGTTACACCCCTATTCAAGAAAGTGAATATAGATAAACCCAGTAACTAGGGAGCCAGTCAGTCCAGCGCCAGTGGTAGGAAAAGGTCTAGAGACCATAATCCGGGACAAAATTAATTTTCACTTGGAAAATTATGGGTTAATAAATGACAGCCAATGATGGATTTGTTAAGGGCACATTGTATCTGATAAACTTGACTGAGATCTTCAATGAAATAACAGAGTAGTCCGGTTGAAACGTATATGGACTTTCAAAATGCGTTTGATAAAGTACCACATAATAGACGTTGGCAAAATTAAAGCCCATGGCATTAAAAGGGACAGTGGCAGCATAGACACGAAATTGCTGAAACACAGAAAGCAGAGAGCAGTTTTTCAGACTAGAGTGAAGTATGCTGTGATGTCACTCCTATTTTTGATATATATTAATGACCTGGAATTGGTTGTAAGGGGCATGATTTCAAAGTTTGCAATGACACAAAACTTGAAAAAGTAGAGAACAGTGAGGAACAGAGTAGCAGACTGCAGGAGGACATGGACAGACTGGTGAAATGGGCAGTCACATGGCCGATGAAATTTAATGCAGAGAAGTGTGAAATTATGCATTTTGGAGGAAGAATGAGGAGTGGCAATATAAACGAAATCATTCAATTTAATGGGGTTGCAGGAACAATGAGACCTGCGGATTCACATACACAAATCTTTGAAGGTGCCAGGACAAGTTGAGAAGGCGGTTAAAAAAAAAGAGTACAGGATCCCTGGCTTTATAAATAGAGGCATAGAGATGCTAGCTAAAGTAGTGTTGAATATGGAAGTCGCTAAACTTTTCCCAATCTCCAAAGAGAAACAAGAATGCGCCTCATACTCCATTGAACAGAGACACAAACTTCAACTGGAGTATGGTTCTTCACTTGTGACATCTGCAGAAAGTTGTTCCTTCGAAGAGATCATGCAAGTCATTCTTTAGTACACAAGGATAAAATGCATAAGTGCATGTTATATAAAAAATTTTCCCTAGTAACTAATATCAGAATCAGGCATGGATCTCATAGTTGTGGCATATGTTTGGATTGCATCGAGGATGACAGACAGCTGGTAGATACTGCCAGGCTACCATCAATGCTGCTGTTCAGCTGCTAGGATACGTGCAGGAGCAGCCTTGTGGAGTCTCGTCAACCAGTTATTCCTCCCTTCCACAGGGAAAGATGTCTGGCCAGTGTTACAGGCTAAAGAACATTTTCCAAATGTAAAGGAATGAGATGGATAACTGATTATCCTATCAAGCTGAAGAAATTGCAATATGTTGACAGGTCCCAGGTTTCTCAAGTTACAAGATAGCCACACTTACTCGATGCATTCCACCTCTCCAAAACTGTCCTTGATGCAAACAACCTTTTATATCAAACTGTGTGGCAGTAATCTGGATATCATCACTATGATTGGAAATGATCAAACTACAACATTGAGTGTGGAAAGAGGAGAAAGAAATAAAATAGGTCTTAGAAAAGACCTTAAATTGTATCATCTTAAGTCTGTCACTTACAAAAATAGTATTGCAATGAAATATGCTACCCTCTGGATGGCCATATCTATAGTAATAATTAAGCATCTTTGAATTGGTGGAATTAAAGCACTATGAGATGTGACTGAGGAATGTATACATGTCAGAAGCCTTTTTTGTAGCTTCACAACTCCTCTACAAATTTGTAAAGGTTAGGCACAAACAATCTGGAGCTCCAAGATTCCTGTTAAAACAGACCAGCTCTGAAAAAACATGGAGTAAGGCACAATCAATTACTCTGCTTTGGTTCAATATCAGTCGCATAAAGGTCCTCATCACCCATACTTCGGTTTACAGTCAAAATGCAATCCTCATCTATCGGAAGCTTCTCAATATTTCACAAATACCTTGGCCACACATCACTCATTTATGCCAGATACTTCACGCTCTTCACCCAGGATCACAATTTTGTAGAGGGCCTGCCATGGAATGAACACTTAGAGCTTTCTTCATCTTAACACATAGAAGAACAAGCATTTGTTTAAGAAAACCGCTTTAACAGCACTCCTAAATTAGGAAGGACCAATGACCCCTTTTTTGCTTAAAAAGGAATACTCCAGGTCATGCTCCTACATTGGTCTTGTCCTCCAAGCATTCAAATGAAAAAATATACATTCATATCCAATTTTCCTCTTAAATTTGTTACATACTGGGCATTCTCTTGCTGGTGGCCATCGTCTTTTCTTCATAATTGGAATCTAGTTACATTGCTTCACCTTTGATTTCCTGTTATGTTCAATACAGGGTGTGGTGGGAGCTGAGAAATCTATTTTTTCAGTCCTGGACTTGTGAATAAAGCCTTGAAGGGAGACTATCACTGCATCATGGACACAATGAATATTTTTTTCATTTACAATTGTGTAATTAATTTTCACAATAGTCAAAAGGCAAGACCTATGTGATCCTTATCCTGGAATGTTTCTTTGAATAAGATAACTGAGGCATATGTGTCTCTCTCTCTCACACCCTGTGTAAACTCTGCCAGTAATGTATTTTCAGAAAACTAAATTATAAGGACTGTAGCTTTAATGTAGATGGAATTGATAAAAGTTTTGAAGAAAATGTTAACAAATTTAACAAAGTTCCAATAACTTTAGCAGTCAAGGGGTTACAATATCAAGCTTTTATCCCTCAAGTATGAAAGAATTTCAACAGGAGAGAAGACAAAAAGATAAATATCATCACACTTAGAGGTTTGAACAAGTACCTGGCAGTCATATTGTTTTCAGGCAGAAGAGGAATTTCAAGAACCTTTGTGCTGGTAACTACAATCTCCTGGCTAGCTGTAGCAACGGTCTTCCCAGTAATTCTGTGCACCTGGTAGAATGCATGTGGTCTTAAATAGCGATCATCAGCAGTTCCAATGAACATCTGCAGGTTGATTGGCTTTTCATTGTAACCTTGAAGCTGTGAAAGACATGTTTACAGTAAGCAAAAGCTACCAGATTTTCTGGAGAGAAATAAACAGAAAATGAGCATCAAAAGATGAATTACATTTTCTTCAGTGAGAGCTACAGACCATCTTCAAAACCTCCCCCAAGTTTTATTTAAAACCATAAGACTTTCCTTTGGCAACACAGAATTAATAAGTCTGAATCATTTCTTTCCCTGCTCAACTTAATGGGCTCAATTTTGCCCAAGCCCATTTTTTGGCGTATTGCCAGGGTTACGCCCATTTTTCTAGGCCAGAAATGCACCAGAAATATTTTGCCAAAGTTCCCCCAATGTATAATTCAAATTTGGCACGTGTCCAATTGCCTCGGGGGGCAGAGCCTGCTGTCTGCGTCGAAAAAAACGATGCCGCACCTTCTGCGCACGCTCAGGGAAAAAAAGTGACGTTTTTGACGTTATTTCAATGGATGCGCAGTACAACTCCGGGTTGGCAATTGGCCATTTCTAAAGAGCCAGTTGTGTGTGACAACACTTGAGTGCTGTGTGAGAGCATTGGAAAAATCGGAGCTGCAGCAATACAAGATGCAACGCGGTGCAAGGACCAAGAATTTCTTACAGGATGAAGTGGAGACACTAATTACTGTGATTGAGGGCAGATGGCAGGAGCTGGACACCAGCAGAGGTCACATAAAAGTTCCATCCAAAGAAATGAAGAAACGCTGGAACCAAGTTGCAAAAGATTACTGTGCAATGGTGACCACAAGATCTGGAGGCCAGTGAAAAAAGTGGCAGGACCTTGGTCAAGTAGTTAGTGTAAGTAATATTTTCATTTATTCAATGGAATTGCAACTGTAAATGTGACCAGCAGTTTATGTCCCACCCAACAGAAAGACATCCTCTCTAAAAGGTTATGTTTTCATCTTTGCAGAGGAAGGTGGCACATAATAAGAGAAAGAACTCGAACAGGAGGAGGCCTGGCAAATCTGCAGCCACTGACACCCTTGGAAGAGAGGGTCGCTGCTTTAATGGGTCCTGCCTGGAGAAAAGTAAGCACCACTGCACAAGCTGGGCCCACACTCGAGGGAGAGGGCAAGTCCTGCAAATTCCAGAGTCTGGCTTTGCTAAATGTTAAGTATTGTGTGGGCTAGCCATGCTTCGGTTCATGGGGATGTCTGTATACGCTTCGGTTGATGCAATGTGCTATCATTCATCGTAGTCCTTCAAATCAGCCTTCTGCTTGCGCTGTGTGAGCCTACTCAATGCCACCCACCCTGCCCCCTCCTCTGCTGCTAACCATTTGTCTGTGTTCTGTTATATTTTGCAGAACTTGAGGCCAACTCTGACGATGCAGAAGAATATTCAGACAAAGACGAGCCTGAAGAGGAAAACATCTTCCAATCCCACATTCCAGACCAAGAGCATGGTGTGGGAGCGGGGGTGGAGCGGATGGATCAAGCCACATCTCTTGTACTTACTTTGGAGGAGGTGCAGGTGGCGCCCATTGAGTTGCTAGCCCCTTCCCTGAATAGTGGTTTGAGTGTTGGTGGGACATTCCATGGTTTTCCACCATCTGAGGCAGGGGATTCCAGTGGGGTGCAGCGAGGCACACCCAGGAGCCCACCTTCCGAGGCTGCGGGTCACAATGGTGGGGTGCGAGCAACATGTGGGGAGGAGGGGAAGGATTCTGAGGTGCAGGATCTAACTAATGTGGTTTAGATGATGGCAATGAGTGGGGAGAGCACTGGCCTTACGCAATCACTCCTGGACACCAGCAGTGGGATTGGTGATGGGTAGCGGGACTGTCGGGAGAACAGCAATCTCACGAGAAATGGGAACGATGTCTGGGACCATGAGTGAGGGAATGTCACAGGTAGGTGATGCGCTGTCAATGAACATGAGGGAGGGAATGTTAGAGATAGTGCAAACGCTGTAACTGAACATGATTGAGGGAATGTCACAGCTAGTTGAGACAGTTTTGCTCAACACGAGGGAGGGAATGTTGCAGGTTATTGAGACACTGTCAGGGCGCATGAGGGACAGCATGTTGGAGTTAGCTGCTGCAATAAAGGAACACACCCAGACCCTGCGCCCATTTACAGAATCAACTGCCACTCCCACTCCAATCCCCACACCAGCCTCTGAAGAACACCAAGCCAGGCCCACCACATTGCCACCTGGCATCCCCCACCCTCCCAAACAGGTGGGCCCTACCCAAGAAGTTAGAAAAAATAAGCTTAGAAACATAGAAAATAGGTGCAGGAGCAGGCCATTCAGCCCTTCTAGCCTGCACCGCCATTCAATGAGTTCATGGCTGAACATGAAACTTCAGTACCCCCTTCCTGCTTTCTCGCCAATCCCAATCCCAGAAACAATGTGCCGCCGCCTGCGGGCAAGGGTGGTGGAGTCACCCAGAACAAGCGCGGTGGGCGGTCTTAGAATAAGGTGGAGGAGAGATGTGTGCAGTCTTTCTTTGCTGCTGCTGCTGTTCTTGTTATTATTATTACACAAGAACATAAGAAATAGGAACAGGAGTAGGCCATACGGTCCCTCGAGCCTGCTCCGCCATTCAATAAGATCATGGCTGATCTGATCATGGACTCAGCTCAGCTTCCCTGCCCGCTCCTCATAACCCCTTATCGTGATTTATTCAATGTCCCAGCTTCCACGGCTCAAAGGCAGCGAATTCCACAGATTAACAACCATTGAGAGAAGAAATTTCTCCTCATCTCGGTTTTAAATGAGCGGCCTATTATTCTAAGATCATGCCCTCTAGTTCTAGTCTCTAGTCTCCCCCATCATCCCACCTTGTCAGGCCCCCTCATAATCTTATACGTTTCGATAAGATCAGCTCTTATTCTTCTTAATTCCAATGAGTAGAGGCCCAACCTACGCAACCTTTCCTAATAAGTCAACCCCCTCATCCCCAGAATCAACCTAGTTAACCTTCTTTGAACTGCCTCCAAAGCAAGTATTTACTTTCGTAAATATGGAAACCAAAACTGCACGCAGTATTCTAGGTGTGGCCTCACCAATACCTTATATAGCTGTAGCAAGACTTTCCTGCTTTTATACTCCATCCCATTTGCAATAAAGGCCAAGATACCATTGGCCTTCCTGATCACTTGCTGTACCTGGACCATTTCCCGAATCTTGGGAGCCTCTTATCAACAAAGGCGAAGATTCAACATCGCCTCCAGTGTGCCAGTGCAGTCTTCAGCCGTCTGAGGAAAAGAATGTTTGAAGACTAGGCCCTCAAATCTACCACCAAGCTCATGGTCTACAGGGCTGTAGTAACACCAGCCCTCCTGTATGGACAATATATAGAAAGCACCTCAAGTCGCTGGAGATATATCACTAACGATGTCTCTGCAAGATCCTGCAAATCCCCTAGGAGGACAGGCGCACCAACATCAATGTCCTCAACCAGGCTAACATCCCCAGTATTGAAGCACTGACCATACTCGATCAACTTCACTGGGCAGGCCACATAGTTCGCATGCCAGATACGAGACTCCCTAAGCAAATGCTTTATTCGGAGCTCCATCGTGGTAAACGAGCCAAAGGAGGACAGCGGAAATGTTATAAGGACACCCTCAAAACCTCCCTGGTAAAGTACGACAGCACCACTGACACCTGGGAGTCCCTGGCCGAAGACTGCCCAAGGTGGAGAAACATAGAAACATAGAAAATAGGTGCAGGAATAGGCCATTCGGCCCTTCTAGCCTGCACCGCCATTCAATGAGTTCATGGCTGAACATGCAACTTCAGTACCCCATTCCTGCTTTCTCACCATACCCCTTGATCCCCTTAGTAGTAAGGACTACATCTAACTCTTTTTTGAATATATTTAGTGAATTGGCCTCAACAACTATCTGTGGTAGAGAATTCCACAGGTTCACCACTCTCTGGGTGAAGAAGTTCCTCCTCATCTCGGTCCTAAATGGCTTACCCCTTATCCTTAGACTGTGACCCCTGGTTCTGGACTTCCCCAACATTGGGAACATTCTTCCTGCATCTAACCTGTCTAAACCCATCAGAATTTTAAACGTTTCTATGAGGTCCCCTCTCATCCTTCTGAACTCCAGTGAATACAAGCCCAGTTGATCCAATCTTTCTTGATAGGTCAGTCCTGCCATCCTGGGAATCAGTCTGGTGAACCTTCGCTGCACTCCCTCAATAGCAAGAATGTCCTTCCTCAGGTTAGGAGACCAAAACTGTACACAATACTCCAGGTGTGGCCTCACCAATGCCCTGTACAACTGTAGCAACACCTCCCTGCCCCTGTACTCAAATCCCCTCGCTATGAAGGCCAACATGCCATTTGCTTTCTTAACCGCCTGCTGTACCTGCATGCCAACCTTCAATGACTGATGTACCATGACACCCAGGTCTCGTTGCACCTCCCCTTTTCCTAATCTGTCACCATTCAGATAATAGTCTGTCTCTCTGTTTTTACCACCAAAGTGGATAACCTCACATTTATCCACATTATACTTCATCTGCCATGTATTTGCCCACTCACCTAACATATCCAAGTCGCTCTGCAGCCTCATAGCATCCTCCTCGCAGCTCACACTGCCACCTAACTTAGTGTCATCCACAAATTTGGAGATACTACATTTAATCCCCTCGTCTAAATCATTAATGTACAGTGTAAACAGCTGGGGCCCCAGCACAGAACCCTGTGGTACCCCACTAGTCACCGCCTGCCATTCTGAAAAGTACCCATTTACTCCTACTCTTTGCTTCCTGTCTGAACCAGTTCTCAATCCATGTCGGCACACTACCCCCAATCCCATGTGCTTTAACTTTGCACATTAATCTCTTGTGTGGGACCTTGTCGAAAGCCTTCTGAAAGTCCAAATATATCACATCAACTGGTTCTCCCTTGTCCACTCTACTGGAAACATCCTCAAAAAACTCAAGATTTGTCAAGCATGATTTCCCTTTCACAAATCCATGTTGACTTGGACCTATCATGTCACCTCTTTCCAAATGCGCTGCTATGACATCCTTAATAATTGATTCCATCATCTTACCCACTACCGATGTCAGGCTTACCGGTCTATAATTCCCTGTTTTCTCTCTCCCTGCCTTTTTAAAAAGTGGGGTTACATTGGCTACCCTCCACTCCATAGGAACTGATCCAGAGTCAATGAAATGTTGGAAAATGACTGTCAATGCATCCGCTATTTCCAAGGCCACCTCCTTAAGTACTCTGGGATGCAGTCCATCAGGCCCTGGGGATTTATCGGTCTTCAATCCCGACAATTTCCCCAACACAATTTCCCGACTAATAAGGATTTCCCTCAGTTCCTCCTCCTTACTAGACCCTCTGACCCCTTTTATATCCGGAAGGTTGTTAGTGTCCTCCTTAGTGAATACCGAACCAAAGTACTTGTTCAATTGGTCCGCCATTTCTTTGTTCCCCGTTATGACTTCCCCTGATTCTGACTGCAGGGGACCCAAGTTTGTTTTTACTAACCTTTTTCTCTTTACATATCGATAGAAACTTTTGCAATCCGTCTTAATGTTCCCTGCAAGCTTCTTCTCGTACTCCATTTTCCCTGCCCCAATCAAACCCTTTGTCCTCCTCTGCTGAGTTCTAAATCTCTCCCAGTCTCCGGGTTCACTGCTATTTCTGGCCAATTTGTATGCCACTTCCTTGGCTTTAATACTATCCCTGATTTCCCTAGATAGCCACGGTTGATCCACCATCCCTTTTTTATTTTTACGACAGACAGGAATGTACAATTGTTGTAGTTCATCCATGCGGTCTCTAAATGTCTGCCATTGCCCATCCACAGTCAACCCCTTCAGTATCATTCGCCAATCAATCCTAGCTAATTCACGCCTCATACCTTCAAAGTTACCCTTCTTTAAGTTCTGGACCATAGTCTCTGAATTAACTGTTTCATTCTCCATCCTAATGCAGAATTCCACCATATTATGGTCACTCTTCCCCAAGGGGCCTCGCACAACGGTATTGCTAATTAATCCTCTCTCATTAGACAACACCCAGTCTAAGATGGCCTCCCCCCTAGTTGGTTCCTCGACATATTGGTCTAGAAAACCATCCCTTATGCACTCCAGGAAATCCTCCTCCACCGTATTGCTTCCAGTTTGGTTAGCCCAATCTATGTGCATATTAAAGTCACCCATTATAATTGCTGCACCCTCATTGCATGCACCCCTTATTTCCTGTTTGATGCCCTCCCCAACATTACTACTACTGTTTGGAGGTCTGTACACAACTCCCACTAACGTTTTTTGCCCTTTGGTGTTCTGCAGTTCTACACATATAGATTCCACATCATCCAAGCTAATGTCCATTCTAACTATTGCATTAATCTCCTCTTTAACCAGCAATGCTATCCCACCTCCTTTTCCTTTTATTCTATCCTTCCTGAATGTTGAATACCCCTGGATGTTAAGTTCCCAGCCCTGATCATCCTGGAGCCACGTCTCCGTAATCCCAATCACAACATCTATTTGCACAGTTAATTCATCCACCTTATTACGGATACTCCTTGCATTAAGACACAAAGCCTTCAGGCTTGTTTTTTTAACACCCTTTTTCCTTTTAGAATTTTGCTGTACAGTGGCCCTTTTTGTTTTTTGTCTTGGGTTTCTCTGCCCTCCACTTTTACTATTCTCCTTTCTGTCTTTTGCTTTTGTCTCCTTTTTGTTTCCCTCTGTCTCCCTGCATTGATTCCCATCCCCCTGCCATATTAGTTTAACTCCTCCCCAACAGCACTAGCAAACACTCCCCCTAGGACATTGGTTCCGGTCCTGCCCAGGTGCAGACCGTCTGCTTTGTACTGGTCCCACCTCCCCCAGAACCGGTTCCAATGCCCCAGGAATTTGAATCCCTCCCTGCTGCACCACTGCTCAAGCCATATATTCATCTGCGCTATCCTGCGATTCCTACTCTGACTAGCACGTGGCACTGGTAGCAATCCCGAGATTACTACTTTTGAGGTCCTACTTTTTAATTTAGCTCCTAGCTCCTTAAATTCGTTTCGTAGGACCTCATCCCTTTTTTTACCTATGTCGTTGGTACCAATGTGCACCACGACAACTGGCTGTTCTCCCTTCTTTTTTAGAATGTCCTACACCCGCTCAGATACATCCTTAACCCTTGCACCAGGGAGGCAACATACCATCTTGGAGTCTCGGTTGCGGCCGCAGAAACGCCTATCTATTTCCCTTACAATTGAATCCCCTATTATCGCTCTCCCACTCTTTTTCCTCCCCTCCTGTTCAACAGAGCCAGCCACAGTGCCATGAACTTGGCTGTTGCTGCCCTCCCCTGATGAGTCATCCCCTTCAACAGTACTCAAAGCAGTGTATCTGTTTTGCAGGGGGATGACCACAGGGGACCCCTGCTACCTTCCTTGCACTGTTCTTCCTGCTGGTCTTCCATTCCCTATCTGGCTGTGGACCCTTCACCTGCGGAAAGACCAACTCGCTACACGTGCTACTCACGTCATTCTCAGCATCGTGGATGCTCCAGAGTGAATCCACGCTCAGCTCCAACTCCGTAACGCGGTCCGTCAGGAGCTGGAGGCGGATACACTTCCCGCACACGTAGTCGTCAGGAACACTGGAGTCGTCCCCGAGTTCACACATGGTACAGGAGGAGCATAACACGCGACCGAGCTGTCCTGTCATGACTTAACCCTTAGATAGGAAGCAACAACAATGCTAAAGTTTACTCACTGTTATAGAAGAGAAGAAAGAAAAACTACTCACCAATCACCAGCCAATCACTTACCCCCTTGGCTGTGACGTCACCTTTCTGTTTCTTTCTGCTTCTTTTTTGCCTTCTCCCTTCAGCTGCACAAGTACGCCTCTCGCTGCCGCTGGGCCTTTTATCGGCCTCCGACCCCGGACTCGCGCCTCACCAACTGCCGCCGCCTCTCGCTGCCACTGGGCCTTTTATAGGCCTCCGACCCGGACTCGCGCCTCACCACCCAAGAAAGTGCATCCAGGAGGGCGTTGAGCTCTTTGAGTCTCAACGCAAGGAGCGTGAAGAAGCCAAGCTCAGGCAGCGGAAGGAGCACACGGCAAACCAGCCCCACTGACCCCTTCCCTCGACAAATGTCTGTCCCACCTGTAACAGGGTCTGTTGCTCTTGTATCAGACTGTTCAGCCATCAAAGAACTCACTCTGGGAGTGGAAGCAAGTCTTCCTCGATTCCGAGGGACTGCCTATGATAATGTGCATGAAACACAAAAGGATGGTATGCAGGTACAAGTACCTCCAGGTCCCGCTGTACTGCGGCACTTTGCAATCTTTCGCCATTTAAATAATAACTTGCTCTTTGATTTTTTTCTGCCACACTTTCCGACATTATATTCCATCTGCAAAATTTTTGCCCACTCACTTCGTCTGTCTATCCTCACACATTGTATCATCAGCAAACTTGGCTACGTTACACTCGGTCCCTTCTTCGAAGTCGTTAATATAGATTGTAAATAGTTGGGGTCCCAGCACTGATTATTGCGGCACCCCACGAGATACTGGTTGCCAACCAGAGAATGAACCATTTATCCCGACTCTCTGTTTTCTGTTAGTTAGCCAGTCCTCTATCCATGCTAATATATTACACCCAACCCCATGAACTTTTATCTTGTGCAGTAACCTTTTACGTGGCACCTTGTCAAATGCCTTCTGGAAGTCCAAATATACCACATCCACTGGTTCCCCTTTATCCACCCTGTTAGATACATCCTCAAAAAACTCCAGCAAATTTGTCAAACATGACTTCCTCTTCATAAATCCATGCGGACTCTGCCTGACCGAATTTTGCTTTTCCAAATGTCCTGCTACTGCTTCTTTAATAATGGACTCCAACATTTTCCCAACCACAGATGTTAGGCTAACTGGTCTATAGTTTCCTGTTTTTTGTCTGCCTCCTTTTTTTAAATAGGGGCGTTACATTTGCAGTTTTCCAATCTGCTGGGACCTCCCCAGAATCCAGGGAATTTTGGTAAATTACAACCAATGCATCCACAATCACTGCCGCTACTTCTCTTAAGACCCTAGGATGCAAGCCATCAGATCCAGGGGATTTATCTGCCTTTTGTCCCATTATCTTACTGATAATCTATTGTTACTATTCTCAAATTAAAAGATTTTTGTAAGTTAAGTAAATTTACAAGTTTAAAAGTTAGTAAGTGATCTTAAAGTTTTTAAGTGATCATAACTGAAAACTTTAAAGTTTGATACAGAATAATTTTATTAAATTAAGTTAAGTACAAAGAACAGTTAGACATTTGAATAAAATATATTTTACATTAAAACTGAATAATTTCCATTATTTGTTCCATTAACACAACTCAACATCACGGAACAGGTCCAAACAGTAAACATGGTCCATGTGGAATAGTTGTCGCTGAGCCTTCAGGCAGCAAAGCGTTCACAGATGAGCTGCTGGTGCAAGGATCGAGCAATCGTTAAAAGGGCACGACGGCCCGCCCTTCTACACCATCATGCTTTGGATTCAGGTACTTGCATGGCGTCCTCGTCCTCCTGCTCATCTGCATCTTCCTACTGATTATCATCAGCCACTCTCACCACAGGTGGGTCTTCTACCAGCTGCTGCTGCCTCATGATGGCTAAGTTATGCAGCATGCAGCATACAACAGTGAACTGACCGACAATCTCAGGAGAGTATAGTATGGTCCAGGCATCGGAAACGCTGTTTCAAGATGCCAATAGTCCTCTCTATGATGCTGCATTGTTGTATTCCCGGTCAGTTTCCATCCGGGTTACGCATAGGGGTGTCATGAGCACGGTGGCGAGGCCGTACCCCTCATCTCCCAGTAGCCAGTTCTGCCCTTCTGGCTAATGTTGAAACATGGCAGATATAACGCTCTCGCATAGGATGAACGCATCATGGGTGCTCCCAGGGTATCTTGCATCAACTGACATGATGCAATGCATGTCATCACACACGAGCTGCACATTAATGGAGTAAAAGCCTTTTCTGTTACTGTACATCTCAGAATCTTCCAAAATGTGCTCGCAAGGTAATGTGGGTACAATCAATGCAGCCCTATACCTTTGGGAAGCCAGCAATCTTGGAAAATCCCACAGTGCTTTCTTGCATTGCCTGGACGGTCATGGGGAACTTTATGTAGTCATTCCTCCGGGCATATCGTGCAGCTGTCACCTGCTGAATGCAGACATGTGTTGCATGTTGAGAAATGGCACACACACCCCCAGTTGTAGCTTGAAACGATCCGGAGGCATAGAATGAAAGTGCAGCTGTAACCTTCACTTCAACTGACCGTACAGGTCCCTCCTGACGCCTGTAGGTTGCAGGTATGCTTTCACAAACTCAGAGATCTCAGTTACAACTTCTTTGTGGAAACGCAGCCTTCTGAAACAGTCTGCATCACTCAGGTGCAGGTACGAATGTCTGTCTCGATATACCCGACGTGGCTTAGGCCTCCTGCCCAGCACCCTACCGGCTCTGATGTTCCTCATGCCATGACATCGAATTAATTGTCTCCTACGTAGCATCATGATGCAGAAGACTCGCACATGGTCTGGCATTGTCAGTATTGCCCCATAGTTAAATTTTACCTTTGCAAGAAGTTCAAAATGGCAGGAAGGCAGGCAGGACAGGTTCTTTGTTCTCTCTCCCCAAGGTCTGTATGACTGGACCACACCAAAGTCTTGTGACTTCTGCTCCCCTCCCCCTGCCACCCCAACTCATTGCAGTCTTGTGACTTCTCCCTTTCTCCCCCCCCCCCCACCCCAACTCATTGCAGTCTTGTGACTTCTCCCTTTCTCCCCCATCCCCTAAACTCATTGCAGTCTTGTGACTTCTTCCGCCCCCCCCTGCAACTCATTTTGTTTTGTGCCCAGTGCAGCAGCCTTCCGATCAGCACCTCCCTCCCCAGGCTCAGTGCAGAAGCCTTCCAATCACCACCTCCTTCCCCAGGCTTGTTTTCCAGCCGCGGTCGATTCTAATGGCCAACGCTACAATCCTCCAGCCCTGCTTGAAGACGTTCGGTGGTGGCGTGTGAGTAAAAAAAAAAGAACATTTCAGAAATTCAAGAAACTTCCGTGTACTCCGTTGAAAGGTAAAAAAAGTTGAACTTTATTATGGATATTTAAAATGTTCTTGACTCCCTCCAAAAATTTCGCTGAAAAGCAATGGCGTCTTTCAGCGCCGATTTCTCTGTTAACTCACCAGAAGGTTTTTCGGAAGTGGCCAGATACGCCGACCTAGGATTAAAATTTTTTGGCCATACTGCGAAAAATGATGAAAACTGACGCAGACATGCTCCCTATGCCGCCAAAAACCTAACCTAGAAAAATAGTTACTAAAGTAGTTATGCCGGCGTAAATGCCAGGGGGAAATTTGAATTACAGTAAATACTTACACCAGTAAAAACGGCGCGTGCCAAAAAAAACGGTGCAAATGACCCGGGAAAATTGAGCCCATTATTTTTTCTTCTCAGTTTTTCCTGGTTCAACATAAACAAGATAACTGCAAAATACAGCAATGGGACATCAGAAATACAAACATAAAACTGCATACTCATTATTATGGTGCTCTGTAATCATTCAACACATTGTTAGGCAACAGATATACTGAAGATGCAAAACAAATCACTTATATAAGTGTACCAAAGTCCACATTGCATTGTAAAAAGCCTGCAATTTTGTAGTTAAGAACTTTGGCGTCTCAGTGCCCAAATGTAGAAATACAGTTTTTCAAGTTTTTGATCACTACAATCTCCTGTAGCTGTAGCATTAGCTTGGGCAGACATTTTTCTAGCTTCTATCAGAAAGAAACAAAATATTGCAGCGATTTACAAGGACATAGAAAATGACCATATTGGAAATCAAAAACTTCAGGTGCATTTTTCTCTCCATTAAAGGTTCAATCTGTGCTGTCCATCTTTCAGTCTTCAAACTGTATGATTATTACAGTTTGTCTGTATTATTGTTTTAATACAAACAACTGAATAATTCCCGGTTGAAAAAGAAAATCAGAATTTCATTTCCAACTACACAAGTCTCATGGAATTTTTTTTCCAGTTTTAAAGACACAGCTACAGCCATTGAAGCTTTAGGAGTTAACCAACATCGATACTTCGAGGGTCAGAAGTATGAAAGCATCAAGGAAGAAAGAATCTCGCATGGTGAAAGCCTATTCAGGGAAAAAAAAATGCCCACATCTTCCAATCTCTTGCTGAATGAAGTCAAAGTGAAATACACCGTTTTGAGTACTGTTGGAGGGGGATGACTCATCAGGGGAGGGCAGCAGCAGACAAGTTCATGGCACCGTGGCTGGCTCTGCTGCACAGGAGGGCAAGAAAAAGAGTGGGAGCGCGATACTGATAGGGGATTCAATTGTGATGGGAATAGATAGGCGTTTCTGCGGCCGCAACCGAGACTCCAGGATGGTATGTTGCCTCCCTGGTGCAAGGGTCAAGGATGTCTCGGAGCGGGTGCAGGACATTCTGAAATGGGAGGGAGAACAGCCAGTTGTTGTGGTGCACATTGGTACAAACGACATAGGTAAAAAAAAAAGGATGAGGTCCTACGAAACGAATTTAAGGAGCTAGGAGCTAAATTAAAAAGTAGGACCTCAAAAGTAGTAATCTCGGGATTGCTACCAGTGCCACGTGCTAGTCAGAGTAGGAATCGCAGGATAGCGCAGATGAATACGTGGCTTGAGCAGTGGTGCAGCAGGGAGGGATTCAAATTCCTGGGGCATTGGAACCGGTTCTGGGGGAGGTGGGACCAGTACAAACCGGACGGTCTGCACCTGGGCAGGACCGGAACCAATGTCCTAGGGGGAGTGTTTGCTAGTGCTGTTGGGGAGTAGTTAAACTAATATGGCAGGGGGATGGGAACCAATGCAGGGAGACAGAGGGAGACAAAAGGGAGGCAGAGGCAGGAGACGGAGGGGAGATGGGGGGGGGGGGGGGGGGAGGGGGGAGGGGTGGGGAACAGGAAGGGCCACTGTGCGGCAGAATTCTAAAAGGACAAAGAGTGTTAAAAAAACAAGCCTGAAGGCTTTGTGTCTTAATGCAAGGAGTATCCGCAATAAGGTGGATGAATTAACTGTGCAAATAGATGTTAACAAATATGATGTGATTGGGATTACGGAGACGTGGCTCCAGGATAATCAGGGCTGGGAACTCAACATCCTGGGGTATTCAACATTCAGGAAGGATAGAATAAAAGGAAAAGGAGGTGGGGTAGCATTGCTGGTTAAAGAGGAGATTAATGCAATAGTTAGGAAAGACATTAGCTTGGATGATGTGGAATCTATATGGGTAGAGCTGCAGAACACCAAAGGGCAAAAAACGTTAGTGGGAGTTGTGTACAGACCTCCAAACAGTAGTAGTGATGTTGGGGAGGGCATCAAACAGGAAATTACGGGTGCATGCAATAAAGTTGCAGCAGTTATAATGGGTGACTTTAATATGCACATAGATTGGGCTAGCCAAACTGGAAGCAATACGGTGGAGGAGGATTTCCTGGAGTGCATAAGGGATGGTTTTCTAGACCAATATGTCGAGGAACCAACTAGGGGGGAGGCCATCTTAGACTGGGTGTTGTGTAATGACAGAGGACTAATTAGCAATCTCAGTGTGCGAGGCCCCTTGGGGAAGAGTGACCATAATATGGTGGAATTCTGCATTAGGATGGCGAATGATACAGTTAATTCAGAGACCATAGTCCAGAACTTAAAGAAGGATAACTTTGAAGGTATGAGGCGTGAATTGGCTAGGATAGATTGGCGAATGATACTTAAGGGGTTGACTGTGGATGGGCAATGGCAGACATTTAGAGACCGCATGGATGAATTACAACAATTGTACATTCCTGTCTGGCGTAAAAATAAAAAAGGGAAGGTGGCTGAACCGTGGCTATCTAGGGAAATCAGGGATAGTATTAAAGCCAAGGAAGTGGCATACAAATTGGCCAGAAATAGCAGCGAACCTGGGGACTGGGAGAAATTTAGAACTCAGCAGAGGAGGACAAAGGGTTTGATTAGGGCAAGGAAAATGGAGTACGACAAGAAGCTTGTAGGGAACATTAAGGCGGATTGCAAAAGTTTCTATAGGTATGTAAAGAGAAAAAGGTTAGTAAAGACAAACGTAGGTCCCCTGCAGTCAGAATCAGGGGAAGTCATAACGGGGAACAAAGAAATGGCAGACCAATTGAACAAGTACTTTGGTTCAGTATTCACTAAGGAGGACACAAACAACCTTCCGGATATAAAAGGGGTCAGAGGGTCTAGTAGGGAGGAGGAACTGAGGGAAATCTTTATTAGTCGGGAAATTGTGTTGGGGAAATTGATGGGATTGAAGGCCGATAAATCCCCAGGGCCTGATGGACTGCATCCCAGAGTACTTAAGGAGGTGGCCTTGGAAATAGCGGATGCATTAACAGTCATTTTCCAACATTCCATTGACTCTGGATCAGTTCCTATGGAGTGGAGGGTAGCCAATGTAACCCCACTTTTTAAAAAAGGAGGGAGAGAGAAAACAGGGAATTATAGACCGGTCAGCCTGACATCGGTAGTGGGTAAAATGATGGAGTCAATTATTAAGGATGTCATAGCAGCGCATTTGGAAAATGGTGACATGATAGGTCCAAGTCAGCATGGATTTGTGAAGGGGAAATCATGCTTGACAAATCTTCTGGAATTTTTTTGAGGATGTTTCCAGTAAAGTGGACAAAGGAGAACCAGTTGATGTGGTATATTTGGACTTTCAGAAGGCTTTTGACAAGGTCCCACACAAGAGATTAATGTGCAAAGTTAAAGCACATGGGATTGGGGGTAGTGTGCTGACGTGGATTGAGAACTGGTTGTCAGACAGGAAGCAAAGAGTAGGAGTAAATGGGTACTTTTCAGAATGGCAGGCAGTGACTAGTGGGGTACCGCAATGTTCTGTGCTGGGGCCCCAGCTGTTTACATTGTACATTAATGATTTAGACGAGGGGATTAAATGTAGTATCTCCAAATTTGCGGATGACACTAAGTTGGGTGGCAGTGTGAGCTGCGAGGAGGATGCTATGAGGCTGCAGAGTGACTTGGATAGGTTAGGTGAGTGGGCAAATGCATGGCAGATGAAGTATAATGTGGATAAATGTGAGGTTATCCACTTTGGTGGTAAAAACAGAGAGACAGACTATTATCTGAATGGTGACAGATTAGGAAAAGGGAAGGTGCAACGAGACCTGGGTGTCATGGTACATCAGTCATTGAAGGTTGGCATGCAGGTACAGCAGGCGGTTAAGAAAGCAAATGGCATGTTGGCCTTCATAGCGAGGGGATTTGAGTACAGGGGCAGGGAGGTGTTGCTACAGTTGTACAGGGCCTTGGTGAGGCCACACCTGGAGTATTGTGTACAATTTTGGTCTCCTAACTTGAGGAAGGACATTCTTGCTATTGAGGGAGTGCAGCGAAGATTCACCAGACTGATTCCCGGGATGGTGGGACTGACCTATCAAGAAAGACTGGATCAACTGGGCTTGTATTCACTGGAGTTCAGAAGAATGAGAGGGGACCTCATAGAAACGTTTAAAATCCTGACGGGTTTAGACAGGTTAGATGTAGGAAGAATGTTCCCAATGTTGGGGAAGTCCAGAACCAGGGGTCACAGTCCAAGGATAAGGGGTAAGCCATTTCGGACCAAGATGAGGAGAGACTTCTTCAAATAGAGAGTGGTGAACCTGTGGAATTCTCTGCCACAGAAAGTGGTTGGGGCCAATTCACTAAATATATTCAAAAGGGAGTTAGATGAAGTCCTTGCTACTCGGGGGATCAAGGGGTATGGCGAGAAAGCAGGAAGGGGGTACTGAAGTTTCATGTTCAGCCATGAACTCATTGAATGGCGGTGCAGGCTAGAAGGGCTGAATGGCCTGCTCCTGCACCTATTTTCTATGTTTCTATGTTTCTATGTAAAGTGAGGTTTGCCAGACAAAAAAAGTTCTCATTCTATGCTCCCCAATTTCTGTGCACATGTTCAGTACTTGGGTTGACTGGGTAAGTAACAAAGTTCAGTTTCACTTGAACTAATTTCTCCACAGGCTGAATTTCATTACTATGACACTATTATTTGGTACATTTACTTCTTCATGCAACGCAAAATTCAAATTAGAATGTTACTTTTAGACTTTCAAAAGTGCACTTCATCTCTCAACACCTGAAAAATACAGGCGACACTCAGATAAGTTGCAGGGAGATTTCACGAGGGTCTCGTGATCGGGAAAGGAAGGAGCTTGGGGATCTGTACAGGCCTGCTAAATTTGTTGAGCCCTTTTTATTAGGCGCTCCAGACAGATGCTTAAAATGTAAATTAGTGGCCTAATACCCATAAAAGGATCCCTTTTCAAAACTTATCAGCAATGTGTGGGACAGACGTCGGACAGCCCCGGCCACTAAAAAAGGTAAGTGATTAAGAAAAAATATATAAACTAATTTGTAAAAAATCCTTCTTGGGGAGCCAGGAGGAGCAGGAGTGCCCGCCACCCAGTAGCCTGCTCTAATCCCCACGCCTGTGATTTAACTGAGGGCCGCTGCTGGCGAGGCAGGTGGCCTGACAATGATGTCTTTGCTGGGCAAGCTGCCTGTGGAAGCGTGATCTGTGCCGACATCTCACGCCAAGTATGTTGTTGAGGACCAAATTTCAATTGATCCTCGGGCTCCTCAGCTTAGACACGTTGAGAGGCCCAAACCAAGTTCTAGGCCCACGTTTTTCACGTGATCTCATGTGCACTTTTCCTTACTTTGAGTAGATGGACTGAAATACTTTAGTGAGATGAAGCCAAATATTAATTTGTTTTATTTTACAGATAGCAAGTAAGAATACAGAGTGATAGTTAGAATCAAAATTCACTTACTTTACTTAACTTCAAGCCTTTCCTCTATGAATAGGAAAAATAATAAATCATATCACACTATCCCACACTAGTGGGCTAGTTTAACTTTTTCTGGTCAGTTTTTGGACTGAGCTTAAACGAATGAGTTTTCCCAAGCCTGACTGACCTGCAATATGGAGTTTTTTCTCCTTTTTGTTAGAAGTTGTTCCACCAATTTAAATCAGTCTAGCCCAAGATTTCAACAAAAGGTCTGTGCAATCCTCTGCTGCATTATTGCTACAATATTACTGCATCTTCAGCAAGCAAACACAATTACTAACGATAGATTATTTCGAGGAGCAATTATCTGCTGTAGTTTTCTAAAATAGGCCAATACATCTTCTCAGACATCAATTATATATTTAACAAAAACGAAAAAATTATATAATCAGCATGAGAAAGCAAAAGGTGGATGAATGTTTCGAGCCAAACACTTCATAACAACTCAAGGGTGTCTTGTGTTTGAGACCAATTTAAAAGATAAATAAATAATTAAAGTTGAGCTGTTGAATAACAGTGGTACTGGTCTGCTTATGGACATTAGAGCCTTCTTAAAGTAAAACTGCAAAGTCAGAACAGTGGTTTCCTTTTGGTTTTCCATAACCATGGCATAAACTCAGCCATGAGAAACCTAAAATGTACAAATGTGACAGACTTCAAACAGGTATTTAATGGGGGGGGGCACTAATTAGTACCTTTCAATTCTAGATTTAATCGCTGGCATTCAAATCACTGCACTTTTTGTAAAGGAAACTATTGTACTAAAAGTACAACGCAACATCAATTTTCAACAGCATGATATGCTTCGTGTCTCGATCAATTACTAAGTGGGCACGACGTCACAACAAATAGCTCAATATTGTTGAATCCATACAGTACACTTAGTAGTCCTGATCATTTCTACAGGATAGTATTTGTTTTCCTTTCACAAAAGTTCTAGTAACTTTTAGCCACAAAGATAGATTTCAAGTTTAATCTAGTTTTAATAATTACTCTTGGTAAATTGCACTATATAGAATGTTAGTGCCAGTCACGTTCAATGAGGAAGTTTCATGTTTCAGGTTTGATAAAGAACGCTGTTGGTTCACTAGTACCAGTGACGCATCCACTAAGTATTCAAAACAACTTGTATTTATATAGTGTCTTTAATGTAGTAAAATGTTCCAAGGCTACGTCACTTAAGACAATAAAAACACAGGAGAGATTTTTCTCCTGGTAAACCAAGGGCTGTGATACAACATGTGAAAGGTCCACAGGGCAGTTTACTTTAAAAAAATAAGTGCATAAAATTCAACAAATATTTTGCAAATAAAAACAAGGCCCAATACTATAAATCATACAGTACTTACCTGCCAACCAGAAAGCCAAAAGAACTGGGCCCAATCTCTCAATCATTCAAAGCTACCAACCTAATCTGAGTGAGCTTTGTCAGCCCTTGAACAGGACAAACATTTGTGTCCACTCACATTCATGCTCTGTCCCTTCCAGGCTCAACCCAATGACCTCCTCACTGCTTCAGGTTCTACCTTACATAAACTTTGACTTATCCAGAACTTTGTTGCCCACATTCCAGTCCCCCATCACCCTGTCCTCAGTAACCTTCATTAGCTCCCGCTTCCTCAACACATCCAACTTCAAAATCCTCATCCCCATCACTAATCCCTCAACAGCCTCTGAATACACATCTCTGCAACCTCCTCTAGCCCTATATCCCTGCTGGAATCTTCCAATTCTAGTCTACTGCACATTTCCTCCTCTCTTCACGTTACAACCAGTGGCAGAATTTTCAGTCATCTTGCCCCAACACTCTAAAACTTTGTCCCTGAGTCTGTCCACCTTGCTGTCTCTCCACACCCTAAAACCTACCTCTTCAACTGTGCTTTACTCCACTTACTAACCTAGCTCCACTAGTGTTCCCTCCCATTCAATGCTGACACCTAACTGTAAAACACCGTGGGCTATTTTGCTATATTCTAGGCAATGTATAAGTGTAAGTTGTTCTCAAGTGTCTGATTAGAGTGTCATGTAGGAGAGTCAGAACTTGCATTTTATATAGTGCCTTTCACAACCTCAGGATGTCCCAAAGCACTTTAATTAAGTAGTTATGACGCGTTGCTGCTGTTGTAATGTAGGGAAATGTAGCAGACAACTTGCACACAGCAAGGTCCCACAAACCACAAAGATAAATGACCAGATAATCTGTTATAGTGGTTTTGGTTGAGGAATAAATGTTGGCCAGAACACTGGAGAAATCCCCTGGTTTCTTCAAATAATTCCACGGTATCTTTTATGTCCATCTGAGGGGGCCTACAGAGCCTCGGTTTAATGCGTGATCCAAAAGATAGTAACTTCGACAGTGCATAACTCCCTCACAACTGCACTGAAGTCTCAGCTGAGGGTGGGACTTGAATCCATCGCCTGACTGAAGGCAAGAATGCTACCACTGAGCTGCGGTCCAATTTCTTACATCACAAGTTGGATAAGGAAACTGAATAAACCCTTCATGTGTACTTTAAAGACTCAAATTCTATTCTGATGATATTGAATGGTATGCAAATATCATATGATCAAATGAAAATTGCATGCCATCTAGATTTGGGGAAATGCCTGCTGAACTACTTTGACCCTCCCTCTTTTTGTAAATCAGACACTCGTCTCTGCTTTTGATGCCCTTGACCCCAGTAAAATTATTACTCTTTCCCACCATGGTTGTTCCCCTGGTATGGACCATCTTTGTTCCCAAAGGACACAGTATAACGTATATGGCGCACAACAGGTTTAGCTATTCATTGCCAGATCTGACTGGACCACATCAAGCACTACTCGGCCCTTCACTCTGTCAAAACAGCTCGTTACTCCTGAATTATTCTGGAATGGAAAGATAACCCTCAACTTCTTTTCTCCACTACCTAACCACTCCACAACTATTTCCTAAAACCCCTCTCCTCTGCCCCCTCCACCAAGAGCAATGAGCTCAAGGACTTCTTTGCCAGTAAGATTCAGACCATCCATTCAGTTGCCTCTGCTGCATCCTTTCCTTCCCCACCAAGCCATGCATCCTCCATGATCTACCCTCTCCCCTAGCCTTGAACTTGCATCGTTCTTGTTTCTCTCCTCATTCCCTTTCCAAGCTCATCTTGTCCATGAAACCCAGCCCCTGCTCTTTCGACCCTATTCCCACGAAACTCATGACCACCCAACTTATCTTCCTGACTCCATGCTAGCTGATAATGCAAACTATTGTCTCCTCTGGTACTTTAACCCTCCCTTTCAAGTCTGCGGTCATCATCCCCTGCTCAAAAAACCCACCTTTGACCCTTCGGTCCTTGCAAACTGCTGCCCCATCTCCAACTTCCCGTGTGTCTTCAAAGTCCTTGAACGTGTTGTCACCTCCCAAATCTATGCCCATCTATCACATAGCTCCATGTTGAAACCTCTCTAATCAGGTTTCTAACCCATCATAGCAATGCAACAGCCATAATCAAAATCACAAATGACATCCTCTATGACAGTGACCGTGGTGCACTATCTATCCTCATCTTTCTCAAACTCTCTGCAGCTTTTGACACAGTTGACCACACCAACGACTTGATTTTAAAATGCTCATTCATGTCCTTGCCTTTCCCTATCTCTATAAACCTCCTATTGCCCTACAACCATCCAAGAACTCTACGTGCATCCAACTCTGACCTTAAAAGATAGACTGCCTCAAAATAAAACAGCAGCAAATTAGAATTGAAGAGGTAGGTCTCTTGTGCATCCCCCATTCCCTTCACCCCACCATTGGCGGTCATGCCTTCAGCCATATAGGCCCCAAGGTCTGGAATTCCCTCCCTAAAACTCTTCCCCTTCACTCCTCTAAGACCCTCCTTTGAAGCATCTTGGGTGTTTTCCTAGGCGAAAGGTGCTATCTAAATGCAAGCCATCATTTGTAGTCCCAGGTTGATTCTAGTGTATTATGAACTGAAAATGCATCATGTCAGATTTCCTTTTTTAATGCAGAAAGATAAGTTAAATTAAGTTATTTTCAGTTAGTGATTCAGGTTTGTACCATGTAAATAGAATAGAAATGCAAATTATAATTTAAATGGAGAAAAAATGCAGAGTGCTGTAATACAGAGACACCTGGGGGCCCTTGTGCATGAAACACAAAAAGTTAGTATGCAGGTACAACAAGTGATCAGGAAGGCAAATGGAATGTCGTCCTTTATTGCAAAGGGGGATGGAATATAAAAGCAGTTAAGTCCTGCTACAACTGTACAGGGTATTGGTGAGGCCACACCTGGAGTACTGCGTACAGTTTCAGTCTCCGCATTTAAGGAAGGATATACTTGCATTGGAGGCTGTTCAGAAAAGGTTCACTGGGTTGATTCCGGAGATGAGGGGGTTGACTTATGAGGATAGGTTGAGTAGGTTGGACCTATACACATTGGAGTTTGGTTGAATAAGAGGTGATCTTATTGAAACTTCTCCCTTACTAGGGAGAATGGGCTTTTTGGTATGTCTTAAAAAGTTGAGGTTGCACTCAATGAACTAAAGCTGCATCACAAACAAATGTGGGGGAAAAAATATCTAGCACTGGCAGAAAAATAAAATGTATTATTGGTGCTATCAATAAAAGAAACTTTAAGAACATAAGAAATAAGAGCAGGAGTAGGTCATTTGGCCCCTCGAGCCTGCTCTGACATTCAATAAGATCATGGAGACAGTCTTAGAATAAGAGGCCGCCCATTTAAAACGGAGATGAGGAGAAATTTCTTGAGGGTTGTAAATCAATAGAATTTTATGCCGCAGAGAGCTGTGGAGGCTGGGTCATTGAATATATTTAAGTTGGAGAGACACAGATTTTTGAGCTATAAAGGAGTAAAGGGTTATGGGGAGAGGGCAGGAAAGTGGAGCTGAGTCCATGATCAGATCAGCCATGATCTTATTGAATGGCAGAGCAGGCTCGAGGGGCCAAATGGCCTACTCCTGCTCTTATTTCTTACGTTCTTAAAGTTTCTTTTGTTGATAGCACCAATAATACATTTTATTTTCCTGCCAGTGCTAGATATTTTTGCCCCACATTTGTTTGTGGTGCAGCTTTAGCTCATTGAGTGGAACCTCAACTTTTTAAAGACATACAAAAAAGCCCATTCTCCCTAGTAAGGGAGAAGGAAAAGCAGTTCATAGACATAACACATATTACTTTGCATTTTAACACTTCACCTTAGTAGGTGAAAGGTAAGAGCAGCTCAGGTTACTGAAAGCAAAACATTCTCTGAAGTTTGAAAATATACACTACAGTTGAGTTTTATATACATTTATTGTAGATTGAAAAATGCAGTTACTAACACTTGTCCAAACAACATGCGCACTGTATGTATATTCCTTTGGCTTTGCTCACAAAGAAAGAATTGGTGTAATATTATATAAAATTCATAATAAAATGTAAATTTATAATTTCTATATATATTAAGAATTTGTCATAGCATTATTCATTGGAAGATGGATAAATTGTTTGATAAGGAGAGATTACATGCTGAAATGGAGAATGCATTATTGTAAACTCTCCATAAGCTATGGCTCAGTTGTAGCACTCTCGCCTCAGAGTCAAAAGATTGTAGGTTCAAGTGCCATTCCAGAGACATGGGGCCCAAGTTTCGGGTGGAGTTGCTAACATTTCAGTGCGGCACTGATGGGAGTGCTTCATTTTTGGAGGGGCCGTCTTTCGAATGAGACGTTAAAACGAGGCACCATTTGCCTTCCCGGGTGGACGTAAAAAATCCCATACCAGGGGAATTCTCTCAGCCAATATTTTTCCCTTAAAAACCATCAGTAAAACAGATGATCTCACTGCTGTTGGTGGGACTTTGCTGTGTGCAAATTGGTTGCCGTGTTTCTTTACATATCAACAGTGATTACACTTCAAATGTACTTCATTGGATCTAAAGAGCTTTGAGTCGTTTTGTGTTTGAGAAAGGCACTATATAAATGCAAATTCTTTCCTTTCCCTTTACTCATTAATTCAGTCATTTTTTGACCAAAAAAAATGGAATTATCCAGTAGTTCAAATTAATTTTAATGAAACACGATAGCAAAACATTAGAACACTGAAATGTCTAAAATAGTCAGGCAACTATCAAAATGCACATAACATAAACTGGAGCATTGTACAAGCTGCACAAAAAAAATTCCAACATTTCGCAAAATACTCATTGTGTTTTGCTCATGCCAAAAATACATTTGTTCACAAAGCATCTAGTGCAGCAAAATCTTCCATTGGGGCATGTGGCAGAGTCATCAGTGACATCCGCAACAATTGCACACAATTGCCAGTGGCTTAGAGTCAGAAGGTTGTGGGTTCAAGTCCTGCTCCAGCAACTTGAGCACATAAATCTAGGCTGATACTCCAGTGCAGTGCTGAAGGACGCTGCACTGTCAGAAGCGGCAACTTTCGGATGAGACATTAAACCAAGGCCCAGTCTGTTCTCTCAGGTGGACGTAAAAGATCCCATGGCACTATTGCGAAGAAGAGCAGGAGAGTTATCCGCGGTGGCCTGGCTTATATTTATCCCTCAATCAACATAATAAAAACAGATTATCTGATCATTATCACATTGCTGTTTGTGGGAACTTGCTGTGCACAAATTGGCTGTCCCACAATACAACAGTGACTACACTTCTAAAGTACATCACTGGCTGTAAAACGCTTTGACATGTCCGTTGGTTGTGAAAGACGCGATATAAATGCAAGTCTTTTTTATTTCTTTACCTCCATCTGCCCACTGCATCCTCTTACTTGGGCCTTTTCCTCACTCTCCACAGCAACAGCCTCCTCCTACTCAGCAACAACAATCTCTGCGCCAGCCAGCAATCTGTTCATTGGGACTCCATTAACATCAACTATGAATGCAAAAGTTCTCTCTGCGGGCAGTCACAGCAGAGAATGTATTCGCACAAAGTGGTTCAATGCTTCAGAGTTATTGGTGCCGGTGTGGGATCCTCTCCTGTGTTTACTACAGCGGCTTCACCTGCTGGTGGAATGAATTTACAGTGCATGCATTTGATTGAATTGTGTATAGTAGTTTGTGTATATTTATCTACATATGGGCAGAAAGGTGCGTGTGCGCACGACTATGTATGAGGCATAAAATGCACAAATACCAGGAGATGGACTAAAAGAACACAAATCAAAGGTGGTCAAACACAAGAAGAGAAACAGAAAGCAAAGATCAAACATATTATAAAAGAAACAGAACTGTACTTAAAACACATACAACTGGAGAGTTTAAAAAAAAGAGGATTAAGGCAAACACAAACATCATGACTAAACATTAATAAGTTGCATTAATATAGCTGCTTTCACTCTTTGAATGTTGGACTGAAGTCTCAACCTAGATTATGTTCAGATCCTGGAGCACAATTTCAACCAAGACCTTCTGACTTGGAAGTGAACATTCTACCACTGAGTCAAGCTGACACTTAAGCACTGAGCTGGAAAGCAGACTATTAAAGGATGATATTCTACTCCATATTAAATTTAAGCTTTTCTGCATAGCTGCTGGCACAAAGATAGCTAGCAAGAAAATGAGTTGGCTGCCCCCATTTTTTTGTTGTCAGCTCATTTGAAACATTCATAGCTGCCTGATGATGATGATGATGATGATGATGGCGGCTTGTGTTGTGCATAGAGGCAGCCTAATAGGGCGTCAAGAAACTCTGGCCAACACGTCAAATTTAAAGAGATGTGAACAATTAAAGTTAAGTAGCTACACAAGGGAATATTTATTGTTTCAGCTTTCGTAAAGCTTCAAAATTAATTTTAAATATTTTTCAACCTTTGTCAAGGCTGAGGATGGAGTGTAAGGAAGTACCACCAAGCAAAAATGAATCAAAAGGAAACCCAACGTCGACATACAAAACAAATTCGATGAACAAGATGGTGATCTACTATTTGATAGCTGGCAAAAGGGATGTGCAACTGCGTGGGGTGTATGTTGTCTAACTGTGTGGGAGGTTAAAATTGAGCAGTTGTTAACATTTTAAATGTGAAACTGGTCTTAAATAAAGCTTTGAGAATTTAATCTACAATTTGTTTCAGTCATTTGGGAAAAACAAGCTCACAATTCTCTCAGAATGAGGAGAAGTCTCTACCCCTCTCCATCAACTCAGAAAAAACTTATTTATGCAAAGTGAACTTTCTCAGAATGTATGAATGTGGTTGGTAACTTCTTTGAACTGTTCTGGGAAAATATATCCTGTCATAGCCTTTTGAGACATTAAGGCCTTGAAGTAAAAATTTTAATGAAGGTATTAAAAGGACAATTGGTAAATTTGATCACACGATTGCCAAGTGCCTTTCTTTTTTTTCTCATTTTGTTTATTTTGGACAGTAGGAATTTTAGTTAAAGAGATTGATCAATTGTATTCCCAAATGCATTTTGAGTGATTCAATTGGGTCAACTTTTCTTGTGTTCATTCTTAGGTTTTCCTGACTGGTTATTCAGGGTTGATGTTTTCATAAGGCATTAATAATTTCTCATCGTTAAGAGCTGCAACAACCTTTCCTTGATACTTTCCCTACATCGTCAATTCTGATTTGCTGCTGTTTTACTTTGAGGTCAGAGGTCACCAGGTAGATAAAGCCATAAAAAGGGCAAGCAACAATTAGAGTTTTTAAAAATAATAAATGTGTACAAAACATTAGTTAGACTACAATTAATAGTGTGCAGTTTTGATTGTCCAAGTACAGAAAGGGTATTAAAGTCATAGACAGCATAGATTTATCAGAATGATGGTAGGGATGGTTGAAGAGAGACTCAAGATACTTGACTATTTCCACTGGAGTAGACAAGACTTGAGATTAGGATGGTGAAAAGGTTCTGACCATTTCACTTTGTTCAGAAGTCAGTGACAAGAGTCGTCAATTTAGTGTCAGACAGATTAGGAGAATTTTTCCCGCAGATTATGGAATGCTTTGCTACAGAGAATTGTTGAGGCAGAAATCATTGCACCTCTTAAGGGAAGAGTAAATGAGCATTTGAAACAAAGGAAAGTAGAGCTGTGGGGAGTGAGCAAAGCCGTGAAATTAATTTGAGATTGCTCTAGCACACACCAGCCAAATGACCCCCTTTCTATGCTGTAAACTTCTATGGTGCTATGGGCCCTTAAGTAAATGTTCAGGACTGTCAACTTTGAAATACATTTTACAAGTATTAAACAACAGAATTACAGAAAAATATTTGCACAATTTCAAAGATTCTCAAACCCAAAAGTGTTGTACCTACACAGTGATTTTTTTTTATTAACTTTTGTAATGCATCTATTTATTACATTTTAGTCAGTGAAATTACTGAAAATACATTACATCGGAAAATTCAATAAAAGTCAATTTGATCATAATTCTAATTCGAATAGTACTTTCAGTAAACCAATGCCTGTACTGCATCAGGGTTCCAACACATTTGCTCCTAGCATAGTTTGGAATTGAGTAATTTTTTGGATTACAGTACAACAGAAATTTCTTGAATTATACTTTTTTTTTTAAATCAAGGAATCAGAACCAAATAGGATTGTGACCATCACACTGTCAAACATAACCTACAAACATCATGCTTATAGCATACATTATATTTCAAATCAACCCATAGCACAAAAATTTCACACATTTCCAAATGTCTCTAATAACAATGTGATTTGCCCAAATACAGATAGTTACAAAAAGCTGCAAGCTGCCTTACTGCTTCCTCACAAACTTTGCTCTATACTCATACAAATAACATCGACAGTTAACTCATCCAAGAATTCATAAAAGCAAACATAAAATTATCGATAGTTACCAATTATATCTTACCAAACCAACATTTGACTTCTTTCTCAGCTGCCTCAGCCCCATCTTCTGTTCCACTCCAATTATGCACGTCCAATATTGCTCAATTCTTTTCCTGCGTGTGATTTTCCTTTCAGCCCATGCAACCGCCGACCCTCTCAGACACACTAATCCAATGCCTCTTGATGTCTTCTTAGGATCTCCCTGCCTTTTCCCCATAGGGCCTCTGACCCCTCTGTGCATGCACAATTATGAGATATCCTATTGTCTCCAATTCCTGGAGGCAAAGCCACAGGAGATCAGTAGTGAATAATTACTGTAACGTTCAAGAGCCAAACTACACTTCAGATTCAGTGCATAGCAAAATAATTTTAAAAAAATGGACCTGCCAGAATTTATCATGTAATCAACTGATTTTAAATGAATTTTCACTAAAGTTATAATGCAGCTTCAAAACTCATGTCTGAGATGATTTTGTTTTCATACATTATAAATAAAAATAAAATACACCGTAAGTTTCTAATATGCTGAGATGCACGTAGGCTTAATGACATGAACTTTTGCTGGACAGAGGGAAGAGATTGGGAAGGAGAGGGATGTTTAGATTTCAACTTAGTGATAAAAGCACAACTCCTTTACCTCATAAAATATCCATGAATACGAGAACAATATTGGATAGTCGCTCTCCTGAAACGCACCTGGCATTCTTTCATCAATCACATACCAAATTTCAATTGGCAAGTACAGATCAAACACACCATGTTACAAGGAAGAATGCAATGTCTGCAGGGTTCATGGTTATTTAATCTAACAAGACCTCAGCCGACCAGCTGTTACACATCACAACTCAAGCATATAAATTCTGAGTTATATTAAAGTACTGACATTTATACCTTCCAGATCAGTAAAACCACCACATGCCCTTTCTGCAGGGATAGTAAACAGAAACTAAAATAAAACTGCTGTATAATATTACATATGTTGATCATCTAATTTAAGGACATTTTATTTTGGTCTCCATCTGTCCTACCAACACTCTCCAGTAATAGCAAAAGAAATCAACTTCTAAACACTGCAAAAATGTAATTCTCTTCTCAAGAACTTAAAAATATTTGTAAAGTTTTAAAATGATATACAGGTACATCATCTGCAAGGTACTTTAGTGGTGCATTAGATACTACACAATGGCAGCAGTGAGGCCTATTCTCCACCCGCTGCCCTCAACCCCCCCAAACCCACCCATAACCCATGCAACATTACACTTGCACTGACACCCATTGCTTGTACACTGAAGCATTGCCAAGTTGTTTCTCCATGTTTCTCTTGTGTTTCCATGGCAAAGGTCAGTGTGTGCGTAAATAAAATTGTAGTGAAGGGGCTAACACCAAAGGTCACTGTGGGATAAAAAGCAATTCCAAGTAACTGTGCAGCTAGTCATTGTGGTTGTTCTAGGTCATACTACTTAACTAAATGATAAAACAGAGTAAAAATCATTTTAAGTCAAATTATACTGCTGAAAAACAATACAGATGGTATTTTAAACAGATCCTTTAAACCATCAGGCACAATACTATACTAATTAAACATAGATGAGTGCAGCTCCAACAACACACAAGCTCAATACAATCCAGGACAAAGCAGCCCGCTTGATTGGCACCCCGTCCACCACCGGCATACAGTGGCTGCAGTGTGTATAATCTCGCCAAAGCATCTTTGGCAGCACCTCCCAAACACACGACCTCTACCACCTAGAAGGACAAGGGCAGCTGGCACATGGGAACACCATTACCTGTAAGGTCCCCTCCAAGTCACACACCATCATGACTTAGAAATATATCGCCATTCCTTCATCGTTGCTGGATCAAAATCTTGGAACTCCCTCCCGAATAGCACTATGGGCTCAAATTTCAGCTCGAGGAACTAATATGGAATGGAGTATCTTAGAAATTGCAATTCTCAGCATTTAGTTTGCTCCAATTCTAGTGAGTTAGAACAGAACAGTTTTTTTTACAAAAGGGGGCGTTACCAGCCACTTACGCCTGTTTTGCAAGTTTAGGCAGCGAAAATTTACTCTAAACTAACTTAGAATGAAGTAAGTGTAGATTTTTGTACGCTCAGAAAAACCTTGCCTACACTTATAAATCAGGCGTAGGGAACGAGAGATGGGGGGGGGGGGGCGAAGTGGAGGAAAGTTTACAAACATTAAACACTTCACTTTTACAAATAAAGAGCCATCATCAATAATAGATAAATCAATCAATAAATCAACCAATAAATCAATCAAAAAAAATATTAACAAATCAATAAATAAGTAAGTTTCTACTCACCTACTGCGACAACGGGAGCCCTCCAACAGCGTGCTGGGGAGCCCCCCCCACCCCCGTGTGTGTCTCTCTGTGTTTCTGACAGCGCGGGGGGAGGGGGGGGGGGGGAAGAGGGAGGAGTGGGGGAAAGGAGGAGAAGGAGTGGGGGAAAGGAGGAGAGGGAAGAGGCTGAACGGGGTGTGGGGTCTGAACAGGAGGGTGGGGGGAGCGGAGGGAGCTGAACCGGGGGGGGGGGGGGGGGCGGGGGGAGGCTGAACAGGAGGGTGGGGAGGCCCAAGTCCCGATCTTCAATGCCAGGGGAGCCCATTTGGCCAGGGCTAGTGGCGGCAGGCTTCGGGTCCCTCCCATACAGTCTGCACAGATTCGGGCTGCGAGGAGCTACTGCACATGCGCGCACATACAAAGGTCCCAGCACTGTTTTCAGCGCCAGGACCTGGCTCCACCCCCGACCCCTTGTGCTGTGCCATGCTGAGGCCGAAGACTTCCTGAGGAGCTCAGAGAATCACAAGGTAAGTTTTCAGCGCCCTTTTTATTCCAGAAAGTCGCCGCACCTTATGGAGGTGCGCCGTTTTTAGAGGGCAGAAACTTGGGCCCTATAAAAGAGGACTTTCACCACAGGGATTGCAGCAGTTCAAGGCAGTAGCTCACCACCATCTTCTCAAGGTGCCCACATCCCAGGAATTAATAAAAACCAATGCCTTGTTCTAACTCTGTATAAAAGAAACAAAAAGAGCCACTTCTAAAGGCTGATTTTTCCCAGTACACTGTTCTACCACAGCAATGTTACACAAACATGCATGTATATAAATCTGCTATCTTTCTTCTTTATAGCCACAATGCAATATGCATGTTTATAATGTGTGGTCATGCTAAATTGCCTTTCCTTTTTTTCCAGGATATATTTTTAAAATCAGAAGGAAATATTCAATAGAATACAAAATCATCTGAACTTTTCCTTTCATGTGGTAGACTCCTTCAATTACCCTAATATTCTGGAATACTCAGGAGAAACCCCTCCCCCTCAAATCAACACCTTGCTCCAACAATTCATATGCCCAAACAGCTGGGGACCAATGTATTCCAATGGGGTTGAACAAAACCAACGAATTTCAGTATTGCCTGTGTGCCTTCAATATAGAAAAAGGTATTTTTTTTAAATATTAGAGGCACTGGATAATCGTAAAAGCAGCAGTTCAATTTATTCATTTCAACATTGTCTTCATTTTCAACACATCCATAAATTTGCAGTCAAAAATATTACTAAATAGGATTGCTTAAATTTGATGTACAGGTGCAGCGTCGAAAATCCGGAGTTCCAAAATCCGGACCGATTGGTGACAGGATATACTGGAATCTGTAAAATGTTCCGGAATCCGGATCCGCTGACCCCAATGACCTTGGAGTCCCGCCGCTACCCAACCTCAGGCCTCGCTTCACTCACCACCGCTCGCCTCCGTTGCCATTACCTCGGGGCCTTCTCGCCAGCCCGCCCGAACAGCACCTCGGCGGTGGGATCCCGCCCGAACAGCACCTCGGCGGGGCCAGGCAGCCCGAAGCACACCTCGGCGGCCCCCCAACCCCACCCCCACCCCCACCCGATGTTCCGAAATCTGGAAATTCCTGAACCTGGGTGTTTCCGGACTCGTGACGTCAGAAAGATGATCGCAAGTCTGCAAAAGCTCGGAATCCGGAATTGCCTCGGTCCCGAGGGTGCCAGATTCTCAACGCTGCACCTGTACAAGGACACATATCCATTTGCACAAACTGAATAAACTTTTCATGCTTTCAGTAGCAGATTCTAACATAACAAAGCAAAGTCTTAATCCACCAGCAAAGACATTCCCTTCAAAATGCTAGTGGTTCAGTGGGGCTAAAGGGAACAGTTTCCAAAATTTCAACTTGGCTTCAAGAGCCTTCTTTACATAACCAAGTCCACCTTTGTCACACATCCCATATTTTGGGGAGGAGGAAGGGAATAGAAGGGTTGTAATTTATACCTGAATTTGCATGCAGCCGAATTACAGGCAGGACACCTGACACCATCCCTCCTCCATTGATCATACACTCAAATTTAGCTAGTAAATTATTCAGGTAGCACATGCCTCTTTACAAAATGAAACACCAACAACTACAAGCTCCCTCGCTTTCAAAAATAATTCAGTGTCCAAACTTAGAATGAAGTTAAACATTTGTAAAAGTACAATGTCCTAGAATTTACTGTTGTAATGACAGTGAAACAGTCAGCACTCGCCATCATTACTGTGTAAAACTGATAGCAACATCTGTCATCCACTCATTCACAGTTAAATGTGGAAATCAGAAAGTTGCTGTCATTCTATGTTATACCCTGCTCCTCCACAGGGTTGTTGCAGTCTTTGCAGATACAATCAACACAGAATCAGTGATTTGATGTGAACCTCAACTTTTTAACGCACTATTCTCACGGTATTCCCTAGAGATGGTGCTAGATTGAAAATCAGGTCGGAATAAGGGAAATCAACGCTGTAGAACCCCATAAATCTTTGTGGGAAGCTTTGAGGTCAGCGGCGAGTGCCATCCCTTCGCCACTGGGCACAAAATCTGGGCCAATAACATTTTCACCAAAACTTGTCACAAATGTCTTAAAGATCAGAATGATTCAAAAAGTAGAAATATTCTTTATAGATGATGATTTACTGCAAGAAGTAAAATGGTAAACAGATGAAAAAAAACAGCAAATGTAAAGAAAAGAATGGGTTTCTCACATAGAACAGACCCTAATTTCCCCAACATTCTGGTCACTACTGCACAAAATAAAGCTGACTACTGCATTGGATTCTGTACTTGTTCCAGACTGAATTGTGGCCATAAAGGATCTGCTAGTATAAAAATTACAAAGAGAAAGGGTGATTCCCTGATTCTCTGTCAGGGCTACGTGTGGGTATTATAAATAAAAACCAAACTTGGAGGTATAACATTTCCATGCTGTGTGCATTTGGAAAAACACCCATCAAATAGAGATGTAGTCCTTCAAATCTTGAAGCTTCGCTAGATCAGTATCTCACAGAGCTTGGTATTGAAACACATGGAAGGGCATGAAGTTTCAGTATTCGCTAGAAAAGTTGGGACTTGTCCATTCCAGTGAAAGAAATTTATTATGGCGTGTTGAGTCGAAATTACTGCCAAACAACCTCTCTAGCACTGAAAATAAACGTTTACAAGTTTAGAGTATCATTTCTTCAGATTTTAATTATTGTTGAAGATTTAAACATCTTTTTTTTTAAATGTAATAAAAATGTGTTTTTTTTACTTTTTCTTTCTGTCTCTTATCTCTCTCTCTCTTAATCCAATCTTTCTTTCCCTCTTTAATTTGCTTTCTATACCTGATTTGGCATTGAATTAACTATTCTAATTTACACTTCCTAGTTCCGATTCTGCATGCCGCACTAAGATTTTCTTCAACACAGTTGCTGCCCTGTTCACACAAGTCCCAAATCCCCGGTAGAAAGCACTGCGCCAAAATGACTTTCCAATTACCCCAATTTCTAGTGCAAAAGCACATAGAAAGTCTGTGGGCAAGTGCAAGTGTAATGCATGCGTATATGAACGGCTGGTGATGTTAGTTTGCCGCTGACCGCAAAATCTGGGCCAATATAATAAAGGGGTACTTATATATGGATATTCATTTGAAAAGCACACTTGTATTCATGGCAGAAGACATCCACAGACATGGAATTGACATTGAAAGTACATATTTATAAGGTTTCTACAAATTGCATTGAAACATACAAGTCCAAACTTTCTTTTAATAAAAGCGCAAAATTAGACTTAAAAGTTTTAGATTTATATCCGATTGTGTCTTAGTTTTCACACCGGCCTAAATGTAAAATAGTCTCCCCATCATAACTAGGTAAAAACAAACTGCCACTTCATTTGCTGAGATTTCTGTTTCAGTGTCTGGCACTATAGTCAAAATGGCTACTATTGCCGTTGCTATCAATCTCTGATTAGGGCACTATAAATTGTTCACTATGATTCAAAAAGTGTAAAAATCTTCAGACCAACTAAATACTGCCAAATCAGCATTGTGCAATAGGGTTAACAAAAGGATTATTAAAATGTCTAGCTGCACTGATTTCTCACAAGATAGCTGTTTAAGTAGTTGGTATTGATTTTTATGTACTTAGACGACATAATTTTGCCATTACTTCCAGAACGGAGAACTAAAAGGGCACAGATTTTTTTTACTGCAGTTATATTTGTCATCAAAGGGGGAATTATTTTGTCTGTCTGCGTAAAAATAGCATTCCCACCTGCAAAGATATGGGGAAAAAAAAGAAAGAAAAGGCACAGACTCAATTCCAAACAACTACACGTGGTGGGGGGAAAAAAAAAAAAAACTGTATTTGGAAATTCTTCCGTAAGTCTCAAAATAACATTGACGAAATGGCATAAGTACACTAAAGCTACAGAGAGCATGCCAAAAGAGTATAACATGGAACTTTGCCAAAGACACAATTGCAGAAGCTGTGCAAATGGTCTCAACTAATATTTTGTTACCAGTCACCACAACTGATATTTCTAGTAATTGTCTACATATGGCACGTTTAAAAAATATATTTATTGCCACTTTTTTTTGTTGCAGCTCCATACCTCATCCAGATGACAACTAACAAGCAGGTGACGTACTCATCATCACAGCATTCAGATTTGATTGCCGAGCATATTTAGGGCACTTGCACTCGGCACTAAAATAAGGCAACAAACCCAATTTCAAATTGTATTGACGTCGGGGAATCATGTGACTTAAACAGCTGCCCAACTTTCTATTTCAGTCACATGCTCCCCAGACAACAGTAATGTTTACATTACAATTAAGCGTTCTCTGCCAATGCCATTCAAGCTGGCTGCCACAGAGGCTCATAAGTATCTTAGAGTGAATCCCCCTTCCTCCCAGTGGAAAGCACCTCATCTCTAATTCGGCCACTTCTGCTCAAAAGAATTTGACAGAAAACAATGCCACCAGTTGGGTAAGAACAATATGGTACATATTTATTAAAGGAGAAGTAGACATTCTTAAGCATTACTGCACTCACAAGGAGACCAATATTGCTCATTTGCATCTTAATCATCAACTATACAGCTACCTTCATAAATAAAAATCAAACACTTCTACAATGGTTTGCTATATAAAACTATTCTTGGAAATTCTGTTTACTTTCAAATTAGAATTAAATATATATGCTACAGACTTCTGATTGCAGTGGGTCGCATTTCATCAACTGCAAAATATGGTTGTGGTCATCACATTGAATCAAAAATGCAGGTTTACCAAAGCATTAATAAGGCTGTCAATTTTTTCCAAAAATGATACAGTACATTTCAATTAAACAACACTAAAATAGAGCTGCATTTAGATTTCTAAACAATATCCAGACACTTGGCATATCATATAATGCATCATGTAAGTTATAATTTTGCAAGCCACAAAATGAACTTAATGTCAGATATTAATCACATACAAATACAAAAACTGTAAAAGTCCAATGTCTAGCTTTTAAATTAATTTTAGTCTTGTGAAAGTTTCCCCAAGTAATGTGTAAAATAGAACAAAAGTGTTCAATTAAATTTGATAAACTCCTCCCTTGGTCACCTTGAGTGTTGGTAAACTTTTTCAAAATTTAATTCCTAATTTTCTTTCAAATGTTCAGTAGTTCTCTTTCTGCTCTCAGTCTTTCTTTTTGTCTTTTCTACTTAAAAGCACTACAATATCTAAGTATTTTTTAATGCATCTCATCAAGGTACACTATTATGATACTTCACTTTCTCTCCTTACCATTCATTCCTTAGAACTTCTGTTGAAGCTTGGCATCAATTTGAAAATTTTGGGCATTCAAGTATGTCATATAGGTGAGTAAGCTGCATTCCATTTTGCTCGGACAATGCATATACAGCTACTTAAACTCCAAGGAAATTTCTCCCATTTAAAAGCAAATTCATTACAATGCCAGTTTGCAACTTCCAGATAAGATCTGTCTAGTCTGATGACAGATTTAAACAAAATTAATACATATGAATCAGTGTATATTTAACAATTCTACTGTGAACAAGGGCACTGCTGTCCAATTATGTTAGCCACTAGTCATAAGTGGCTAATTGGGAATCCAGATGTGGCTAATTGCATTTCTAATTGCAAACAAAAAGGAGTCAGATTTCATGATATAGCACAACTTTGTATTTGCCTCCCTCGTGAAATGAGCCTTTGAAGGTAGTTTTCCTTTGACATTCTAAAATAGGTATACCTCAGACTTGTGAATATGGCTTTGTGGGCAAGGGTGCCAGTAGTACACCTCAAATGGAAACTGACCTGCCTTACATCCTTTATTTTCTCTTCTTCCTCATCCTCCAAGTAATATAGAAAGTGAGGAATCCCCATATTTAAATTATAATTGTAGCATTTAAATATCTGGCAACCAAAAAAAAGCAGTGAAAATCTAGCACAAATCCAAAAACAAATTAAACTTTGAGATATCCTTTTTTGAAAACAGATGGATACAGCTTTAAAATGCTGATACTCTGCCAGTTAAGATCGTATCGACCCCAAGGCCCATTTTATATGGGCAAACTCAAGGAAGACTGCATTCCCGGTAAGCGTGACATTACAATTAGAATATTAAAATAAAGCTGTCACCTGGTTTTAACAAGCGGTCCTAAGTACACCCAAAAGTTCACACGTGGCACATAATTAGCAGAGGTCCAACCCCATCCGATGTTCTCGCTTTCCCTACAACCACTCCGAAAGCATCTGTTCTGCACTAGTGCCACCCAAAGAAAATTCTTCTTTCCACCACATGTTCTCCCTTTGCCGTTCCTCAATGACTCATGCTGGGGTGCAGTTCGATAGGTAGCATAATACTCTTCAAGTGAGCCTGAACTATGAGTGCCAGCAAGCTATTCAAAAATTGGACATCAGCTATTAGTCAAGCCCAACTCTGTCCTCATCAAATGTTCACACGAGCAGAGTCCAGCATCTGTCCACCACTGGACAGCAATCAGGAGTGGAAACACTGGTCAATTTTCTCTCTCCTTTTTCCAGAGATTCAATGGCTAAATGCAGCACTTAGGTTTGGAATTTAATCAGGAACTCTTGTGTGTGTGTGTGTGTGTGTGTGTGTGTGTGTAAGCTTAGAAACATTGCATATAGTGTATTTCACTACTAAATATCAAGATCCAATAATAAAATACAATTTAAATTGTTAATGAAAAACAGTTATCCAATACAAGTTCCAAAATAATGCCTCGTTGTTAATAATAGTAATAGGCAGCTACTTTCCTGCATCCAGATTGTTACATTATTCTATGTGTATTGTGAAGTATAGTCTTTGTTTTTCACTTCCAAAGACAATGGGCCCAAGTTTCGGGCCGCGCTTAGAACGGCACAGCCCCGACCTGGACGCCCGTTTTTCACGCCAGAAAGTGCGCCTAAAAAATACTTACATTCTCCGGCTCCCTGCAGGTCCTCTGGAGCTGGGCGTGCCGCAGCACGAGCTGTGGGGGGGCGGAGCCAGGTCCCTGCGCTGAAAACAGTGCCGGGACCTCTGTACAGGCGCTACAGTGCAGCAGCTCCAGGCGCCCAAAACTGTGTGACGGGGGCCCGAGGCACGCAGCCCCTAGCCCTGGCCAAATGGGCTCACTGGGGCGACGTGTACACACACCCTCCCTCTACACCTACACCCCCCCCACTCCCCTCCCTCGACACCTACACCCCCCCCACTCGACACCTACACCCCCCCCACTCGACACCTACACCCCCCCCACTCCCCTCCCTCGACACCTACACCCCCTCCCCACTCCCCTCCCTCGACACTTACACCCCCTCCCCACTCCCCTCCCTCGACACCTACACCCCCCCACTCCCCTCCCTCGACACCTACACACCCCCACTCCCCTCCCTCGACACCTACACCCCCCCCCACTCCCCTCCCTCGACACCTACACCCCCCCCCCACTCCCCTCCCTCGACACCTACATCCCCCCCACTCCCCTCCCTCTACACCTACACCCCCCCCACTCCCCTCCCTCGACACCTACACCCCCCCCACTCGACACCTACACCCCCCCCACTCCCCTCCCTCGACACCTACACCACCTCCCCACTCCCCTCCCTCGACACCTGCACCCCCTCCCCACTCCCCTCCCTCGACACCTACACCCCCCCCTCGACACCTACACACCCCCACTCCCCTCCCTCGACACCTACACCCCCTCCCCACTCCCCTCCCTCGACACCTACACCCCCCCCACTCCCCTCCCTCGACACCTACACACCCCCACTCCCCTCCCTCGACACCTACACACCCCCACTCCCCTCCCTCGACACCGACACCCCCCCACACCACTCTCCCGACACCCCCCCACACCACTCTTCTCCCCCCCCCACACCACTCTTCTCCCCCCCACCACTCTTCCTCCCCCACCACTCTTCCTCCCCCCCCCCACACCACTCTTCCTCCCCCCCCCCACACCACTCTTCCCCCCCCCCCACACCACTCTCCCACCCCCCCCCACACCACTCTCCCACCCCCCCCCACACCACTCTCCCACCCCCCCCCACACCACTCTCCCACCCCCCCCCACACCACTCTCCCACCCCCCCCCACACCACTCTCCCACCCCCCCCCACACCACTCTCCCACCCCCCCCCACACCACTCTCCCACCCCCCCCCACACCACTCTCCCACCCCCCCCCACACCACTCTCCCACCCCCCCCCACACCACTCTCCCACCCCCCCCCACACCACTCTCCCACCCCCCCCCACACCACTCTCCCACCCCCCCCCACACCACTCTCCCACCCCCCCCCACACCACTCTCCCACCCCCCCCCACACCACTCTCCCACCCCCCCCCACACCACTCTCCCACCCCCCCCCACACCACTCTCCCACCCCCCCCCACACCACTCTCCCACCCCCCCCCACACCACTCTCCCACCCCCCCCCACACCACTCTCCCACCCCCCCCCACACCACTCTCCCACCCCCCCCCACACCACTCTCCCACCCCCCCCCACACCACTCTCCCACCCCCCCCCACACCACTCTCCCACCCCCCCCCACACCACTCTCCCACCCCCCCCCACACCACTCTCCCACCCCCCCCCACACCACTCTCCCACCCCCCCCCACACCACTCTCCCACCCCCCCCCACACCACTCTCCCACCCCCCCCCACACCACTCTCCCACCCCCCCCCACACCACTCTCCCACCCCCCCCCACACCACTCTCCCACCCCCCCCCACACCACTCTCCCCACACCCCCCCACACCACTCTCCCCACCCCCCCACACCACTCTCCCCCCCCCCCACACCACTCTCCCTCCCCCCCCACACCACTCTCCCTCCCCCCCCACACCACTCTCCCTCCCCCCCCACACCACTCTCCCTCCCCCCCCACACCACTCTCCCTCCCCCCCCACACCACTCTCCCTCCCCCCCCACACCACTCTCCCTCCCCCCCCACACCACTCTCCCTCCCCCCCCACACCACTCTCCCTCCCCCCCCACACCACTCTCCCTCCCCCCCCACACCACTCTCCCTCCCCCCCCACACCACTCTCCCTCCCCCCCCACACCACTCTCCCTCCCCCCCCACACCACTCTCCCTCCCCCCCCACACCACTCTCCCTCCCCCCCCACACCACTCTCCCTCCCCCCCCACACCACTCTCCCTCCCCCCCCACACCACTCTCCCTCCCCCCCCACACCACTCTCCCTCCCCCCCCACACCACTCTCCCTCCCCCCCCACACCACTCTCCCTCCCCCCCCACACCACTCTCCCTCCCCCCCCACACCACTCTCCCTCCCCCCCCACACCACTCTCCCTCCCCCCCCACACCACTCTCCCTCCCCCCCCACACCACTCTCCCTCCCCCCACACCACTCTCCCTCCCCCCACACCACTCTCCCTCCCCCCACACCACTCTCCCTCCCCCCACACCACTCTCCCTCCCCCCACACCACTCTCCCTCCCCCCACACCACTCTCCCTCCCCCCACACCACTCTCCCTCCCCCCACACCACTCTCCCTCCCCCCACACCACTCTCCCTCCCCCCACACCACTCTCCCTCCCCCCACACCACTCTCCCTCCCCCCACACCACTCTCCCTCCTCCCCCCCCCCCCAACCTTCTCTGCTCCAAGGAGAACAACCCCAACTTCTCTAGTCTCTCCACATAATTGAAGCCCCTCATCCCTGCTACAATTTTGAACAATCTCCTCTGCACACTCTCAAAGGCCTTGACATCCTTCCTAAAGTGTGGTGCTCAGAATTGGACACAATACTCCAGCTGAGTTCTAACCATCATTGAATATTTTAATTGGATAAATCACATTGCTACTGTTAAATGACCATAACTTGGAAGAGGTCTGACTGAAGGCCTCAGGCTTTCACTCAGCAACCTCCCTCCTAAAGAAACCTACAGTATTTACCATTACTACCGCCATCTTGTGTGCGCATGCGTGTTCAACTTTGTCATTGATTCAGGTGTCTTATTCAAGTGTGCATATGAACTGAAATGAAAATAATCATCAGTTTGCCAAGAATGAGAATGATTTTAAGAATCATCCTATCTGTGACACAAAGCAAATGGCAGTTATCGAAGTAGTAGGCATGTTGCTAATAATGTGGCATTACTTTACAGAATTTTTGTTTAGTGAAGTACAAACAGAAAGAAATGTTAATTGCATACCGACAATGAATGTTAAAGAGTAAAACAATTTACTGTGGGGAAACAATTAAGAGAGAGTATAACTTCTATTGTGGAAATAATGCAAAGGTTAAAATCTAAGAATATTTCCCCTGAATTATTCAATATATTTCGGGTTGATACCAGAATTCTATTTGACAATGTCACGCTTTGGGATTTTTTGACGAATTTTGTACAAAAAGGATTTGGAAAAGAGCTATATTTAAACATTGCAGTTTTAGACATGCAAGCTGCTAAGGCGACCTCTGGCCAGACTTAAAAGACTAGGTTGCAGACAGGTAGTTAGGAGTAATTTGGTTTAAGTGAAGCAACATGATCTACTGATTTACAGAAGGGTAGCATGTTCATTTATTTTTTTAATTATTACTCAAAGACAACTTAGATTGATGGAATTAGTGTGTTTCATTTATTCATTCACAGGATGTGGGCATCACTGGCAAGGTTGGTATTTCAGAGAATCATAGAAGTTTACAACACGGAAGGAGGCCATTTCGGTCCATCGTGTCCGTGCCAGCCAACAAGAGGCTATCCAGCCTAATCCCACTTTCCAGCTCTAGGTCCGTAACCCTGAAGGTTACGGCACTTCAAGTGCATATCAAGTACTTTTTAAAATGTGGTGAGGGTTTCTGCCTCTACCACCCTTTCAGGCAGTGAGTTCCAGACTCCCCGCCCCACCCCTCAACCCTCTGCATGAAGAAATTTCCCCTCAAATCCAATCTAAACCTTCTACCAATTGTTTTAAATTTATGCCCCCTGGTTGTTGACCCCTCTGCTAACTGAAATAGGCCCTTTCTAATCACTATATCTAGGACCCTCATAATTTTATACACCTCAATGAGGTCACCCCTCAGCCTCCTCTGTTCCAAGGAAAACAAATCCAGCCGATCCAATCTGTCCTCATAGCTAGGATTCTCCACTCCCGGCAACATCCTCGTAAATCTCCTATGTACCCTCTTCAGTGCAATCACGTCCTTCCTGTAATATGGTGATGAACTGCACACAGTACTCCAGCTGTGGCCTAACCAGTGTTTTATACAGTTGAAGCATAACCCCCTCTGCTCTTATATTCTATGCCTCGGGTCAATAAAGGCAAGCATTCTGTGTGCCTTCTTAACCACCTTATCTACCTGGCCTGTTACTTTCAGGGATCTGTGGACAAGAATACTTTGTGTCTGTTTTCACAAAAGAGAGGGGTGATGCAGGCACTATAATCGAGGAGGAGGAGTGTGAAATATTAGAGGAGGGTCCTAGATATAGTGACAGAGGAGGTATTAAGAGGTTTAGCAGCTTTGAAAAGTCCCTATGTTCCTCTACGTTTCTCAGTGTTCTACCATTTAATGTGTATTCCCTTTCCTTGTTAGCCCTCCCCAAATGCATTACCTCACACTTCTCTGGATTAAATCTATTTGCCACTGTTCTGCCCACCTGACCAGTTGATTGATATCTTCGTGCAGTCCGCATTATCATTATCAACCACACAGCCGATTCTTAATCCTATCCCGTATATTCAAGTCTAGATCATTGATGCATATCACAAAAAGCAAGGGACCAAGTACTGAGCCATGCGGAACCCCACTGGAAACATCCTCTCAGTCAGAAAAGCACCCATCAACCATTACCCTTTGCTTCCTGCCTCAGCCAATTTCAGATCCAACTTGCCACTTTGCCGAAACTTGGACCTTCTGAGTGAAGAAATTTTTCCTCATCTCGGTCCTAAATGGCTTACCCCTTATCCGTAAACTGTGGCCCCTGGTTCTGGACTTCCCCAACATTGGGAACATTCGTCCTGCATCTAACCTGTCCAATCTCGTCAGAATCTTATATGTTTCCATGAGATCCCCTCTCATTCTTCTAAATTCCAGTGAATAGAAGCCTAGTCAATCCAGTCTTTCTTCATATGTCAGTCCTGCCATCCCAGGAATCAGTCTGGTGAACCTTCGCTGTACTCCCTTCAATAGCAAGAATGTCCTTCCTCAAATTAGGAGAGCAAAACTGTGCACAAAATTCAAGGTGTGGCCTCACCAAGGCCCTGTACAACTGCAGTTAGACCTCCCTGCTCCTATACTCAAATCCTCTCGCTATGAAGGCCAACATGCCATTCGCCTTCTTCACCGCCTGCTGTGCCTGCATGCCAACTTTCATGTACCATGACACCCAGGTCTTGTTGCACCTCCCCTTTTTCTAATCTGTCACATTCAGATAATATTCTGCCTTCCTGTTTTTGCCATCAAAGTGGATAACCACACATTTATCCACATTATACTGCATCTGTCATGTATTTGCCCACTCACCTAACCTGTCCAAGTCACCCTGCAGCCTCTTAGCATCCGCCTCACAGCTCACACTGCCAGCCTGCTTAGTGTCATCTGCAAACTTGGAGATATTACACTCAATTCCTTCATCTAAATCATTAATGTATATTGTAAATAGCTGGAGTCCCAGCACTGAACCATGCGGTACCCCACTAGTCACTGTTTGCCATTCTGAAGAAGACCCGTTTATTCCTACTCTTTGCTTCCTGTCTGCCAACCAGTTCTCTATCCACGTCAATACATTACCCCCAATACCATGTGCTTTAATTTTGCACACCAATCTCTTGTGTGGGACCTTGTCAAAAGCCTTTTGAAAGTCCAAATATACCACATCCACTGGTTCTCCCTTGTCCAGTCTACTCGTTACATCTTCAAAAAATTCCAGAAGATTTATCAAGCATGATTTCCCTTTCATAAATCCATGCTGACTTGGACCGATCTTGTCACTGCTTTCCAAACGCGCTGCTATTACATCTTTAATAATTGATTCCAACATTTTCCCCACTACCGACGTCAGGCTACCCGGTCTATAATTCCGTTTTCTCTCTTCCCCCTTTTTCAAAAAGTGTGATTACATTAGCTACCCTCCAATCCATAGAAACTGATCCAGAGTCTATAGAATGTTGGAAAATGACCACCAATGCATCCACTATTTCTAGGGCCACTTCCTTAAGTACTCTGGGATGTAGACCATCAGGCCCTGGGGATTTATCGGCCTTCAATCCCATCAATTTCCCAAACACAATTTCCTGACTAAGAGATTTCCTTTAGTTCCTCCTTCTCGCTAGACCCTTGGTCCCCTAGTATTTCTGGAAGGTTATTAGGGCTCATGTTTCGGCCTGAGTTGCTCCTATTTTTTTGGAGCAACTAGTTTAGAATGGAGCATTTTAGAAATTGCAATTCTCAGCATTTAGTTTGCTCCAGTTCTAGTGAGTTAGAATAGTTTCATTTTAGAACAGTTTTTTTTCCAAAAGGGGACGTGTCCAGCCACTTACACCTGTTTTGCAAGTTTAGGCAGAGAAAACTTACTCCAAACTAACTTAGAATGGAGTGTGTGTAGATTTTTGTACGCTCAGAAAAACCTTGCCTACATTTTAGAAATTAGGCGTAGGGAACGAGTGCAGTTGGGGAGGGGTTAAACTAATATGGCAGGGGGATGGGAACCTATGCAGGGAGACAGAGGGAAATAAAATGGGGGCAATAGCAAAAGATAGAAAGGAGAATAGTAAAAGTGGAGGGCAGAGAAACCCAAGGCAAAAATCAAAAAGGGCCACATTACAGCAAAATTCTAAAGGGACAAAGAGTGTTAAAAAGACAAGCCTGAAGGCTCTGTGCCTCAATGCGAGGAGTATTCGTAATAAGGTGGATGAATTAACTGCGCAGGCAGCTATTAACAATTATAATATAATTGGGATTTCAGAGACATGGCTCCAGGCTGACCAAGGCTAGGAATTCAACATCCAGGGTTATTCAACATTCAGGAAGGATAGACAAATGGAAAAGGAGGGGGGGGTATTGTTGCTGGTTAAAGAGGAAATTAACGCAATAGTAAATGGAATGATGTGGAATCTGTATGGGTAGAGCTGCGGAATACCAAAGGGCAGAAAACGTTAGTGGGAGTTGTGTACAGACCGCCAAACAGTAATAGTGAGGTTGGGGATGGCATCAAACAAGAAATTAGGGATGCGTGCAATACAGATACAGCAGTTATCATGGGCGACTTTAATCTACATATAGATTGGGCTAACCAAACTGGTACCAATGCGATGGAGGAGGATTTCCTGGAGTGTATTAGGGATGGTTTTCTAGACCAATACTTCGAGGAACCAACTAGACAGCTGCCCATTCTAGACTGGGTGTTATGTAATGAGAGGGGACTAATTAGCAATCTTGTTGTGCGAGGCCCCCTGGGGAAGAGTGACCATAATATGGGAGAATTCTTTATTAAGATGGAGAGTGACAGTGTTAATTCAGAGATGAGGGTCCTGATTTTAAGGAAACGTAACTTCGATGGTATGAGACGTGAATTGGCTAGGATAGACTGGCAAATGATACTTAAAGGGTTGACAGTGGATAGGCAATGGCAAACATTTAAAGATCACATGGATGAACTTCAGCAATTGTACATCCCTCTCTGGAGTAAAAATAAAACGGGGAAGGTGGCTCAACCGTGGCTAACAAGGAAAATTAGAGATAGTGTTAAATCCAAGGAAGAGGCATATAAATTGGCCAGAAAAAGCAGCAAACCGGAGGACGGGGAGAAATTTAGAATTCAGCAGGAGGACAAAGGATCTAATTAGGAGGGGGAAAATAAAGTCGAAGAGGAAGCTTGCAGGGAACATAAAAACTGACTGCAAAAGCTATTATAGATATGTGGAAAAAAAAATTAGGGAAGACCAACGTAGGTCCTTTGCAGTCAGAATCAGATGAATTTATAATGGGGAACAAAGAAATGGTAGACCAATTGAACAAATACTTTGGATCTGTCTTCACTAAGGAAGACACAAATAACCTTCTGGAAATACTAGGGTTTCGAGGATCTAGCAAAAAGGAGGAACTGAAGGAAATGCTTATTAGTCAGGAAATTGATGGGATTGAAGGCCGATAAATCCCCGGGGCCTGATAGGCTGCATCCCAGAGTACTTAAGGAAGTGGCCCTAGAAATAGTGGATGCATTGGTGATCATTTTCCAACATTCTATAGGCTCTGGATCAGTTCTTTTGGATTGGAGGGCAGCTAATGTAACCCCACTTTTTAAAAAAGGAGAGAGAAAACAGGGAATTATAGACCAGTTAGCCCGACATCGATGGTGAGGAAAATGTTGGAATCAATTATTAAAGATGAAATAGCAGCGCATTTGGAAAGCAGTGACAGGATCGGTCCAAGTCAGCATGGATTTATAAAAGGGAAATCATGCTTGACAAATCTTCTGGAATTTTTTGAAGATGCAACTAGTAGAATGGATAAGGGAGAACCAGTGGATGTGGTGTATTTGGACTTTCAAAAGGCTTTTGACAAGTTCCCACACAAGAGATTGGTGTGCAAAATCAAAGCACATGGTATTGGGGGTAATGTATTGACGTAGATAGAGAACTGGTTGGCAGACAGGAAGCAGAGAGTTGGAATAAACAGATCCTTTTCAGAATGATAGGCAGTGACCAGTGGGGTGCCGCAGGGTTCAATGCTGGGACCCCAGCTATTTACAATATACATCAATGATTTAGATGAAGGAATTGAATGTAATATCTCCAAGTTTACAGATGACACTAAGCTGGGTGGCTGTGTGAGCTGTGAGGAGGATGGCAAGAGGCTGCAGGGTGACTTGGACAGGTTAGGTGAGTAGGCAAACGCATGGCAGATGCAGTATAATGTGGATAAATGTGAGGTTATCCATTTTGGTGGCAAATCAAGAAGACAGAATATTATCTGAATGGTGACAGATTAGGAAAAAGGGAGGTGCAACGGGACCTGGGTGTCATGGTACATCAGTCATTGAAGTTTGGCATGCAGGTACAGCAGGCGGTGAAGAAGGCAAATGGCATGTTGGCCTTCACAGCTAGGGGATTTGAGTATAGGAGCAGGAAGGTCTTGCTGCAGTTGTACAGAGCCTTGGTGCGGCCACACTTGGAATATTGTGTACAGTTTTGGTCTCCTAATCTGAAGAAGGACGTTCTTGCGACTGAGTGAGTACAGCGAAGGTTCACCAGATTGATTCCCGGGATGGTAGGACTGACATATGAGGAGAGACTGGATCAACTGGGCTTGTATCCACTGGAGTTTAGAAGAATGAGGGAATCTCATAGAAATATGTAAAATTCTGACAGGATGGGACAGGTTAGAGGCAGGACGAATGTTCCCGTTGCTGGGGAGTTCCAGAACCAGGGGTCACAGTCTAAGGATAAGGGGCAAGCCATTTCGGATGAGATGAGGAAAAACTTCTTCACTCAGAGTGGTTAACCTGTGGAATTCTCTACCGCAGAAAGTTGTTGAGGCCAGTTCGTTAGATATATTCAAAAAGGGAGTTAGATATGGCCCTTAGGGCCAAAGGGATCAAGGGGTATAGAGAGAAAGCAGGAAAGGGATACTGAGGTTGAATGATCGGCCATGATCTTATTGAATGGCGATGAAGGCTTGAGGGGCCGAATGGCCTGCTCCTGCACCTAATTTCTATGTTTCTATGTGGAGACGGGGGGGCAGGGAGCAGGGAAGTTTACAAGCACTAAACACTCGACAGACACCTGTCTTCCTTTCACGATCACCTTGGGCACTGGCACTTTCACTTCCAGGTCAGTGTAATCCTGGGACCAAGTGTAGTTCTCCTTCAATTTTACAAATAAAGAGCCATCATCAATAATAAATGATAAATAAATCAACCAAAAAATAACAAAATTTTAAAAATAAATAAATAAAAAAACGCACCTACTGCAGCACCGGGAGCCCTCCAACAGTGTGCTGGGAGCCCCCCCAGGAGATGCCGGTTAGGGCGGGGACCGCACCCAGAAGATGCCGAGCCGTCGCCGAGTACTTCGGGTGGGGCCCGTCCCCAGCAAGATACCGGACGGGCGGGCACCACCGCCGACGCCTGCACCCAGAAGAAGCAAGACCACCGCTGAGGACTTCGGGCGGGGCCTGCCCCCAGAGAGATGCTGGGCAGCCGGGCCCCGCCGACGGCGACAACGCTACTTCGGGCGGGGTGCGCACCCAGGAGATGCCGGGTGGGTGGGCCTGCCACCGATGAGGTAAGGGCCGTCAGGCCACTCGGCCCGGGATAGGGGCGACGTTCCTTCAGCCAGGGATAGGGTCATCGCCCGAAGACAGGACGCGCTGGGAGGGCCAGGAGTTACTGCGCATGCGCGCAGCTGCCGGCACTGTTTTTGCCGCAGGGCTGGAGCTCCGCCCCCAGCAGCTCCTGCTGCGCCGTGCCGAGCTGGAAACGGGCCTACAGATATCGGAGAATTGCGAGGTAAGAATTCGGCGCAATTGCTGTTCGACAAATTAGGCGGGCTTCTCCGATGTGCGCCGTTCTAGCGGGGGTCCAAAACTTGAGCCCTTTGTGTCTTCCTTAGTGAAGACAGAACCAAAGTATTTGTTTAATTGGTCTGCCAATTCTTTGTTCCCCATTATAAATTCTCCTGATTCTGACTGCAAGGGACCTCCATTTGTCTTCACTAATTTTTTTCTCTTCACATATCTATAGAAGCTTTTGCTGTCAGTTTTTATGTTCCCTGCAAGCTTCCTCTCAATACTTTATTTCCCCCCTCCTAATTAAACCCTTTGTCCTCCTCTGAATTCTAAATTTCTCCCAGTCCTTTGGTTTGCTGCTTTTTCTAGCCAATTTATATGCCTCTTCCTTGGATTTAACACTATCCCTAATTTATCCTGTCCTTCAGGATTTTTTCTAATAATTTTCCCACCAGAGGTTGGCTGACTGGCCTGTAATTACTCAGTCTATTCCCCTCTCCCTTCTTAAACATTAGCAGTCCTCCAGTCCTCTGGCACCACACCTGAGGCCAGAGAGGATTGGAAAATGATGGTCAAAGCCTCTATTACTTCCCCTTTTTGCTTTGCTTAACAGCCTGGGATATATTTCATCCAGACTTGGGAACAGATCCATTTTCAAAGCTGCGAAATCCCTTAATGCCTCCTCTCTCACTGTTTATTTCATCTAATATTTCACACTCCTCCTCCTCGATAGTAGTGTCTGCATTGCCCCTCTCTTGTGAAAACAGATGCAAAATATTCATTAAGAACCATAACCACATCTTCCACTTACACACACAAATTACCTTCATGGTCTCTAATAGGCCCTACCCTTTCTTTAGTTATCCTCTTGCTCTTAATGTATTTAGAAAACATCTTTGGATTTTCCTTGATTTTACTTGCCAAGAATTTTTCATGCTCTCTCTTTACTTTCCTAATATTCTTTTTAATTTCGCCCCTGTACATTCTATACTCCTCTAGAGATTCTTCAGTATGTGTCATAAGCCTCCCTTTTTTTAAAATCCTACCCTGTATGTCCCGAGACATCCAGGGGGCTCTAGATTTGTTAGTCCCTCCATTTTTCTTTAAGGGCACATACTTGGCCTGAGCCCCCCAGATTTCCTCCTTGAATGCCTCCCACTGCTCAGACACTGATTTATCTTCAAGTAGCTGGTTCCAGTCCACTATAGCCAAAATCACCTCTCAGCTTCTTTTATTCCTGGTCTATCCTTATCCGTTCCCAATGTTGGGGAAGTCCAGAACCAGAGGTCACAGTCTAAGGATAAGGGGTAAGCCATTTAGGACCGAGATGCGGAGGAACTTCTTCACCCAGAGAGTGGTGAACCTGTGGAATTCTCTACCACAGAAAGTTGTTGAGGCCAATTCACTAAATATATTCAAAAAGGAGTTAGATGGGGTCCTTACTACTAGGGGGATCAAGGGGTATGGCGAGAAAGCAGGAATGGGGTACTGAAGTTGAATGTTCAGCCATGAACTCATTGAATGGCGGTGCAGGCTAGAAGGGCCGAATGGCCTACTCCTGCACCTATTTTCTATGTTTCTATGTTTCTATAACTATCTTAAATCTAACAGAATTATGGTCACTAGCACCTAAATGCTCTCCCACTGATACCCCTTCCACCTGCCCAGCTTTATTCCCCAAAACTAAATCTAGAACCGCCCCCTCCCATGTTGGGCTTGCTTCATACTGGCTAAAAAACTTCTCTAAAATGCATTTTAGGAATTCCGCACCCTCTATACCCTGCACACTAATTTTGTCCCAGTTAATATTAGGATAGTTGAAATCCCCTACTATTACTGCCCTATAGTTTTTGCACTTCGCAAATGTGCCTACATATTTGCTCTTCTATCTCCCTGTCCCCAACTGCCCTTGAGAAGGTGGTGGTGAGCCGCCTTTTTGAACCACTGCAGTCCGCGTGGTGAAGATACTCCCACAGTGCTGACTTTTGTTGTAGCAGTTTGATACAACTAAGTGGCTAGCTAGGTCATTTCAGAGGGCTGTGGGTCTGGAGTCACATATAGGCCAGACCAGGTAAGGATGGCAGATTTCCTTCCCTAAAGGATATTAATGAACCCATTGGGTTTTTACGACAATCCAGTAGTTTCATGGTCACCATTACTGATACTAGCTTTTTAATTCCAGTTTTATTTAATTAACTGAATTTATATTCCCTAGCTGCCGTAGTGGGATTTAAACTCCCATCTTCCGATCATTAGGCCAGGCCTCTGGATTACTATTCCAGTAGCATAACCACTATGCTACCGTTCCTACCGTGTCTGATCATAACTGTCGCTCTGTAATGTTCATTTCCTGTTTGAATAGTGGGGGGGCGGGGGGAACTAAAGAGTCGATCGTGGAAAGGAGTCAGATCGCGGCAGGTAAGCTTGGGGGGACCGAGGAAGCACTACTGCTCCTCCTCGCCCACAAGCAGTGCTGGAAACACACTTAATTGCTGGATCTGGCAGTTCTTGCCTCTCTTCAGCTGCTGGATTTCGCAAGTCCTGGAAAATCCGGCTTGCAGCAGTTAAATCCGCATAGCTACTAAAATCTGAGGCATGCTACCTCATTTGATTATTCTAATTCCTGACCCACCTCCAGAGCAGGTTACTTACCCGCCTCCCAACCCATCCCAGTTAAACCAGAAGTAGGTGTATTCGCAGCGGGTTGAAGTCAGGTTACTTTTTTTTTTAAAAAAGAACCGAACCATATGTCTCCTGCCCTCCCACACCTCTTCCACTCATCTTGGGATTTAAATTCCCCCCATAATATCCAGTTCATATGTCTAGCGAGATTCACTGTGAAATTCCCTGGGTTAACTATCGTATAGGTGAGTATATATTTAGGGAGAGAAATTCGGCATCACCCCATTTGGGGGTGGTAACACTCGAGAGGTGCGAGACTTAGCTCCAGGTGCAGAAGTCTCGCCCCTCTCAATAAATTCGGGTTACTGCCCCCGGAAGGAAGTGGAGCGTCGACAGCGCTCCACTTCCTTCCTGGTGCAGTAATGGGGCGGACACCTCAGCAGTACTATGCACTTGGCCGCACAGCACTTCCGCGTCCGAGGGACCCTTCCCTCAATTAAAGGGAATGGCCCATGCTGCCGACTCTGCAAAAAAAAACACACCTACCTGGACCACCAGGGAGCAGGGGTGCTATGCAATCAACCTGGCACGCGATCGCAGCCACGACCCTACGAAAAAGCATCAGGAGTGGCAACAAAAAGGTACATTTTTATTCCGCGCTTGGCCACCCCCCTTTTAATGTTCGCCACCGTAGCAGCCAACCGCCCGATATGTGTCCCCCGAACCTTTTTCTGTTATTATCCGGCGCTGCTGCAGGGGGCAAAAGCTACTTTCGGGGCGCTAACAGGGCAATGCGCACGGCGATGATGTCACGATCTCCGGGCGCAGGAGATGGGGGCACAACGCCGCTGCTAAACTCCTGCCCAATGTGGTGGGAGTAATTAACAGTGCTGCTCTTGAGCGCAAAGTAATCAAATTTCGAACCCTTCGTTTTAGGTTCCTTTGGTCATGATGCATTACATATAAGGAAACTCATGACCTACAGGGCTGTAGTGATACCCGCCCTCCTGTATGGCTCAGAGACATGGACCATATATAGTAGACACCTCAAATCGCTGGAGAAATACCACCAACTATGTCTCCGCAAGATCCTGCAAATCCCCTGGGAGGACAAAAACACCAACGTTAGCATCCTCGACCAGGCCAACATCGAAGCACTTACCACACTTGACCAGCTCAGCTGGGCAGGCCACATAATTTGCATGCCTGACACAAGACTCCCAAAGCAAGCGCTCTACTCAGAACTCTTGTACGGCAAGCGAGCCCCAGGTGGGCAGAGGAAACGTTTGAAGGACACACCCAAAGCCACCTTGATAAAATGCAATATCCCCACCAACACCTGGGAGTCCCTGGCTAAAGACCGCCCTAAGTGGAGAAAGTGCATCCAGGAGGGCGCTGAGCACCTCGAGTCTCATCACCGAGAGCATGCAGAAACCAAGCGGAAAGAGCGTGCGGCAAACCAGCCCCACCCACCCTTTCCTTCAACGACTGTTTGTCCCACCTGTGACAGAGACTGTAATTCCCATATAGGACTGTTCAGTCACCCAAGAACTCATTTTTAGAGTGGAAATAAATCTTCCTCGATTTCGAGGGACTGCCTATGATGATATAAAGGTAACCATTTCTACAAGTCACAATGCCCATTAAAGGGGTTGAACTTTTATATTCAGCATAAGGCACTGAACCATACAGAATGGGTGAATGAGGAATTGACTTCAAATTTTGATGACTGCAAGTTTATTGTTTGGTTTAATGGCTCCGATGGCTTTAATGCGAATTTTGAGTGCACCCTGCAAACAACAAACTACAAGGTCATCAATTCAAACAGGGAAAGCTTAAGTTGTCGTCTATTTGAGCCATGTTAATATTGAATGGTTTTCTAAGATTAAAATCTTTACTGGTAAGAAAGAGCAAAAATTCCAAATATATGATTTATTAGAAGTATAAACAGCAGGGCAGGCTTGAGGGGCCAAATGGCTACTCCTGCTCCTATTTCTTATGTTCTTATGTAGCTCATTTTAAATGAGATGAAGACAGTTCTACTATTTGATTTGCTCTTTTACTATACTAACAAAATAAATTCACTATTATGCCTTTGAAGAAAACTTTATTTAAAAAAATACTGTCTACTGATATTAACACCAAAAACACCAAATTTGCTCCAACTCAAAAATACAAAACTGAAACTCCAAAAATCAATCAAATTCTTGAGGTGGGGGGCGGGAATAACAGTACTGTTATACTATTCAAATGAGCTAAAGTTGCAGTTATAAAATAAAATGCTTCTGAAGTAGAAAAGCCATCAGTACACTATTTAAGAACATAAGAAATAGGAGCAGGAGTAGGTCATACGGCCCCGCAAGCCTGCTCCGCTATTCAATATCATAACTGATTTTTCATATCAATTCCACTTTCCCACCGATTACCATATCCCTTCATTCCCTTAGCATCTAAAAATCTATCGATCTCAGTCTTGAATATATATATATATATATAATATACACTCAATGACTGAGCATCCACAGCCCTCTGGGGTAGAGAATTCCAAAGATTCACTACCCTCCAAGTGAGGAAATTTCTCCTTATCTCCTGTTCTAAATTTCTCAAGATATCTTTCCACCTACCAAAGACAACAGCAACAGCAAGGCCAAGCACAATGATAAAATACTTAGCTTCAGTCCAAATTACTTAAAACAAAAATTAATGCTAGTTGTCCAAATATTTCCACTTGCGCGACTCCCCTGTGGAGACCTATGTATTCTGAGTATCATTCCATCATCATAGGCAGTCCCTCGGAAGCAAGACTTGCTTCCACTCCTAAAGTGAGTCCTTTGGTGGCTAAACAGTCCAATGCGAGAGCGACAGACCCTGTCACAGGTGGGACAGACATTCGTCGGGGGAAGGGGGGGGCGGTGGGACTGATTTGCCACATGCTCCTTCCGCTGCCCGCGCCTGACCTCTTCACGCTCGTAGAGTTGAGCTTCGACGAGCTCAACACCTCCCAGATGCACTTTCTCCACCTAGGGCGGTCTTTGGCTAGGGACTCCAGGTGTCAGTGGTGATGTCGCACTTTACCAGGGAGGCTTTGAGGGTGTTCTTGTAACGTTTCCACTGCCCATTTGGCTCATTTGCCGTGAAGGAGCTCCGCATAGAGCAATTGCTTAGGGAGCCTGGTATCTGGCATGCAAACTATGTGGCCTGCCCAGTGAAGCTGATCGAGTGTGGTCAGTGCTTCAATGCTGGGGATGTTAGCCTGGGCGAGGACACGGATGTTGGTGAGCCTGGGCGAGCACACGAATGTTGGTGCGCCTGTCCTCCCAGGTGATTTGCAGGATCTTGCGGAGACATCGTTGGCAATATATCTCCAGCGACTTGGTGTCTTCTGTACATCGTCCATGCCTCTGATCCACACAGGAGGGTGGGTATTACTACAGCCCTATAGACCATGAGCTTGGTGGTAAATTTGAGGGCCTGGTCTTCGAACATTCTTTTCCTCAGGCGGCCAAAGGCTGCACTGGCGCACTGGAGGCGATGTTGAATCTCCGCATCAATGTCTGCCTTTGTTGATAAAAGGCTCCCGAGGTATGGGAAGTGGTCCACGTTGTCGAGAGCCGCGCCGTGAATCTTGATGACTGGGGGGCAGTGCTGTCCAGCGAAGACAGGCTGGTGGAGGACCTTTGTCTTACGGATGTTAAGCATAAGGTCCATGCTGTCATATGCCTCGATGAATACATTAACTATATTCTGGAGTTCAGCCTCAGAATGTGCACAGATGCAGGCGTCGTCCGTGTACTGCAGCTCAACGACAGAGGTTGTTGTGATCTTGGACCTGGCCTGGAGACGGCGCAGGTTAAACAGCTTCCCACTGGTTTTGTAGTTTAGTTCCACTCCAGCGGGTCGCTTGTTGACTGTGATGTGGAGCATGGCAGCGAGGAAGATCTGACTATCAGCATCAGAATAAAGGAATTGATGCCACGAGGTGATATAAACAGATATAACAAATACATAAATGTGGGAGGGGAAAGAGAAATGGCCAGAGATCAGTCTGAAAATGGAACACTCACACTAACTAGCAATAAATAGTGGATATGACCAAAGAAATCCCCTTGGTTTATGCAATCTAAAAACATCCACACCTTTCAGTTGCTGAAATGGAGAATATACAAAGCTCCACAAAGCCTAAAAAATTGTAATTTTGGGGTGAGGGTGGGGCAGTGAAATTATCTGATTGAATCTAGGAAAAAGCACTCAGCTTTTTTTTTTACATAAGTGAAAAAATAAACTACCACATTGTGACAAGAACATGCGTCATAAGCATTGCTCATGTTTCTAGTACATTGATGAGCAACACTAAAACTATGAGCAGCACCAAAAAGTAGTATTCTCATACGTAAAAAGTCAAAATAGAATAAGATTATTAGATAGTATTCAAATATTACAAGATGAAAACCAACTAGTGCAGAATTTGCTAAATGCTTTGTTTCCTTTTCTTGTAGGTTTCCAGATTGCAGTTAGCCACATTTACAAAATTGCCAATTAAAAAAGTTATGATTTTTACCAAAATATCAAAACAATTTCAGCACGATTACAATAAAAGTTAACGAAAAAAACCATCATATAGGTCTTGATGAAGCAGTCACCATCTCAAAGTGATGGAAAGCAGGTATAACGAGTACTTTCTCACATAAACGCACCATCATTGCCAAACTTGATACAATTGATAGAAGCAGTTAGAAATAATGGCCCGAAAATTACGGCCTCTCTGGGTGCGTACGATGTGCACTCGCAATCGAAAAGGCCTCACAAATGCCGGTTCTTGGGATGCAATGCGCATACACCGAGAACCGGCTTTTCCGGTCTGCAAAATTTCTTCTGACAGGTCCAATGCATCCCTGCAGGAAGGACATACGCAGGGCAGAGATTGGACTATTTGCCCAACTCTTGCCCAGCGAATGTCCTTCAAACTCTTACGCCTAGTAAAAGCAGGTGTATAGTCTACTTTTACCAGCATGAGTTTTAAAACATATAAAAATTAGTGATAACATTTAATGTTTGTTAAAAACCTTGTCCATTAAGGCCAGTTTATTTTTTACATTAAAAAAAATTTCAAAAAAATGTTTTTCTAAAACATTTAATTACATTCAATTTCAATTAATTTTAAATATGTGAGGTGTTTTTCTTTAATTTATTGTGTTGGGTTTCTTGTTTTAGGGGAGTATTCTCATTGATAATAAGGGGAGCTTGTAAAAACAGAGTTCCCATTATTATCAATGAGAATACCTGTACTCCATAACGATTGGTGGTCCAGACCCACGTGATTCCAGGATACAAATACGTACCTGGAGGACATGTTCCCATATGCAGCACAGTCAATTGAGGCCTCCAACCAGAATCCTACGTTCCTCCGGGACCAACAGGTAGTTTTTCTAGGTCGGAAGCGTTTGTCCGAAGGAAGCCTCCAACCGCAATTTCCCCCCCCATTTTCTTGCATGCATTAATTGCGTGTCAGGAATAGGTCCCTGGCACCACCTTTTAATTCATGATGTCATGGTGATGCTGTCTATCACAGGTAAGAGAATGTGAAACTTTCCCCACACATTGAAATCGCAGTGACAATCAACTGTCCCTGCTGCTTTGTTTTGAGTGCATCAACAGGTTATGGTAGACTTGTGAACCCAAGCGATCATATCACAACCACGAGCAATAAATAGGATATTATGCTGCAGAATTAAGATACGAGAAAAAAAAGGATATGCAATTTTTAAAGAGAGCTTCCTTTTTGCCCATAAGCCACACTAAGACAGCTGTTCATATTTGACAAACCAGATAAAACTGGCTGCAGTCACATTTTGTGTATTAAAACACTGCTAAAATAACAAACTTTCTGGCAAAAAGAAAGCCCAGCAAGGAAGAAGCTGAGCAGTATTTGTGCTTGTGTGTGATCTTTCCTAAAGTGCATAGATACCAATACAGTAAGTATTGGACTCCACTATATTGAGAAAATAAAACAGGATTGCCAGCTATATATCAAATTTCACAATAACTATGGCATTTCTGAAAGCAAAATTTGATATGCACTCAAAACACTTCACTCTTTCTTTTTGTAATGGTAAATTGGTTTACATAATCAATTTCTGTCAGCAATTGAGCAAAATGAGGAAAGTACCTTAACAACCGGGTGTCCTCCAGAAGATGCCTTCACAGCTCCTCGACTCCCTTCTGTCTCATAGTGAGCTCTGTGATGGGTCTTCGGCTGCATTTCAATCTTTAGATCATACTGCATATACTGACTTGGCAAGGGCCAGTCTAAGGAAGGCAACGATGATGTACTGAAAGCCCAAAAAACATGCTTTAAGTACACTTGTGAAATTTTATTACACGTATTTCAATATGCCCATTGTATGGACATTTCAAGTAGTATCTTGCATTGGGTACAGATAAAACATATTTCCATTAAAAAGAATGTGCTTCTCTTCGATACCCTTTCTGCTAACATCTACAACCATATTTGTCCGTTCCAACTCAGTAGATAAAACACTACACATCACAAACTTCCCTACTACCCTCTGGCAATGCCTCTGCATGATCAGCCAAAAAGAGGAAGCATTCTGTGGGATGAAGATGGTCACATAAGTTGATTCCCAATCCCAAGAGGCAGCATGGAAGCTGGAAGATTGTGTTAAATGAGGCTAACTAAATTAAAATGCAAACACAAAGTAATCATGCTTCTATTTCAAAAAAAATTCAATTAAAACAAAGAATGCATTTTCACACAAGCTACAGATAGTCAGTAAAAAAGGATATACATAAATTCTAATTGTGGATATAGTTACATTTTTTAAACCAAAAATACAAGACAGTGGTGCAACGAATATGGAACACCAATGCGCTAATTCAAGTTCAATTCTCATTCTACGGAGATTTGACCGCAACCAGGTGTGCATGGTGGCTCAGCAAGAAAAGATCGGGCCCTTTCCAAAGATAGGTAAAGAAAAATGAGACCATCATTGACTGTTCAGTGGAATTTTTAGTGGAGAAGAGAAACCTCCTTCAGCTTTACATACCTTCCCATTGGTAGCAGAGCCTTCAATCGCCTCAGCCCTACTCTTTGGAACTCCTTCCCTAAACCCCTCAATCTCGCTACTCATCTGCCCTCCTTTAAAACGCATCATATTGACCTAGCCTTCAGTTACCATTCCTAACTTCTCACCCATGGTTTGCTATCTGTTCTTTTCAGTAATTTTCTTAAGTACTTTGAGATATTTTGTATGTTTCATCAATGTATCAATTGATGTGATTGAAGTCCAATAAATCCCCAGGGCCTGATAGTCTGCATCCCAGAGTTCTAGAAATAGTAGATGCATTGGTGGTCATTTACCAACATTCTATAGACTCTGGATCAGTTCCCATGGATTGGAGGGTAGCTAATGTAACCGCACTTTTTAAAAAAGGAGGGAGAGAAAACAGGGCATTATAGACCAGTTAGCCTGACATTGGTAGTGGGAAAAGTGTAGGAATCAATTATTAAAGATGTAATAGCAGTACATTTGGAAAGCAGTGACAGGATCGGTCCAAGTCAGCATGGATTTATGAAAGGGAAATCATGCTCGATAAATCTTCTGGAATTTTTTGAAGATGTAACGAGTAGACTGGACAAGGGAGAACCAGTGGATGTGGTATATTTGGACTTTCAAAAGGCTTTTGACAAGGTCCCATACAAGAGATAAGTGTGCAAAATTAAAGCACATGGTATTGGGGGTAATGTACTGACGTGGATAAAGAACTGGTTGGCAGACAGGAAGCAAAGAGTAGGAATAAACGGTGTTATTTTCAGTAAATGAATGAGTAAAAGCTCTGCATTGATGGCCAGTGTGATACTAAATACAGAAAGCCAAAAGTCTTAATATCTTTTGCACCTCTTTCATGAAACACTACAGAACTGACTTTCTCTTTAGTTTTCAGTGATGAATGTTATACAGGATCAAATAGACAGAAACAAGGATTAGCGATTAACAGACATTAAAGCTAGGACTATGAAAATAGATTTATTTTTGACTTCAGTGCTGAAATATGACTGCAATCTCCATGAGTGAGAAGAAGCTAAGCCCCAAGATGAAGTAATTTCTTTCACATCATTGCATAACCCCTTTACCCAATTTAAATTGTGACTTTTTCACAACTCATCACATTTCTATAGCAAGAGTAACCTCTGCTTTTTAATCAGATCACTGAGGCTGCCGTTACACATTTTCTTGTTGAGAATTATGGGTAAATTATACAATCTCCGAGTCTCGTGTTTGTGAAAAGATATATTTGTTTCATTCCCATTTGTATTTTGAAATCAAGAGAAGAGGATGCAAGCTATGAATAAGAAGGGGAACTTGACTCAGTTACATAATTCACACATTAATTCTTAACCCCTAAAGAAGTCACTGTAATCTATTTAAACTGAAAAAATTGAGGGAGGGGGAGGATGAGGAGGAGAGGAGGAGAGGAGGAGAGGAAGAAGATTGTAGAGAAGGAGAATTTGGAAGAGCCGAGGAGAGAAGAGGAGACTAAAAGGAAGGGGGGGGGGGGAGGAGATGGGGACAGAAGAGAAGACAATACAAGAGAGAAAAGGAAGAGAGTAAAGGGGGAGGGTAGAGTGTGGAAGAGGAGGAGAGCCAAAAGACCTAAAAGGACAAAATGGAAATTGTACTCTATTGCAGTACAGGCTGCTTGGAGTCTGGCAATTATATAGCATTCTAGAGGCATTGCAGAGCTTTCAGAGTCTCAATTTGGCTGAACAATAGCACTCTTGCTTCGGAGTCAGAGGATGCAAGTGCAAACTCCACTCTAGGACCAGAGTATATAATCTAGGCTCACACCAGTGCAGTACTGAGGAAGTGTCACATTGTTGGGAGATGCTTCCCTTTGGGCAAGATATTAAACCGAGGTTTGTCTGTTTGATCACGTCGATGTAAAATGAGAGAAAAAAATTCAGCCTCTTGGTGTATATAAAGTTCAAGGCACATTGTAGGCACATGCAAGTTCACATATACACATGTATTCACATATACACACAAACAAAACAGAATTATAAACAATATATATATATTTTAATATGTTTAACTGATATAAATTCTGATTACGAAAACTCCAATCTCAAGTAATACTTAAATATAAATACGCATCTACAATCTTCAAGTCTCCTGCATTTTTTGGTAGTAGTCTGCTATTCATTTCAATTAAAGGTTTAGGTCTGGACACTTTTGATAAGAATATAATCAACACCCTATTTTCACATAAGAGCTTCTAACCGGAACAGGTGTGAGTCATTAATAACTATGTACTGCTGTCAAGTCAGGCTGGCAGAATGGTATAAAACTTCATTGGTTAAAAAGAAAGAGGACATAGGATGTTTTTGCAATTTTTGGTAATTAAACATATGATGGTTTCATCCCAGGAGGACGTTCTATTCAAATGATAAACTGGTAACAAGTGTTGACTACAGATATCACTGCCTGAATTACTTGAAAAGCTCTTTAGAGGAAGCTCACAAAAAAGCTGGTCTGAACCATTTTTCAAAGCAGACCTACTGAATTTTGGTTTCAACTCATTTTCATGCAATTGTACTATGTTCAGGCATAAAGAAACATTTTAACTAATATAGAAATGAAGTTTGATTACTATATTCAAGAAACTTCATAAACACATTAATCATTTAGCACTATGAAACTTATTAGAAATCTCAAAAAGGTTCAGAATTTGAGTTGATCACAGAAGTGCTTAACTTAATCTCAGATACTGACTTGTTAAAATTAATTGAGGTTATTCTCTGCATAGCTGTTTCAGATCCCTGAATGTTGGATTAACACAAATTCTACATAACAGTGAGAACAAAGTACACGAAATTATATCATGTACACATTTATCCAGATACTACCATCATTTAATGAGCAGAATGAACCAATGAAATTAAAATCACCCATGTGCTGATTACTAACATAACGTAGGACATCCAAAGTTACTCTTTCTAACTGATGTTTGAAATAGTAAAGGGTTAAAGAACTATGGGTAAAGTAAGATACACTACAGATTAGATCTCAGTCATTAACTGGAAAAAGGACTTTACAATACTTACAGTAATTAATGATCAAATACACAGTCCACTTTTACCGAGACTATTACCAGAACTATTTGCATCCTGTCTGCTGTATTACAGCTCTACTACGGAGAGCACGAGTCTAACTTAAATAAAACCCTTCAATTCATGTTAGTTTTAGTAAGAATTCAATATTGCAATTGCCAACCCATTTGTTTCATACAAATAGGTCTATAATTCAGAACAATATTATTTGACCTACCTAAATTACCCCAGTATTAAAATATTACAATTGTTTAACCTAGTGTCTAAGTTACCCCACTTCGTCATTTCTATTTAGACAAAACCTTCTTCAAACAAACTCTACAAACTGACAATGCACACGGCATCTATATTTAAACTCTGCTCATAATAAGATGAACATTGGCATCACACAGCCTCCACTACCATTGCTAAGCTGTCCAGGATATTTTTCATTTTTTGCATTAATACAACATACTGAGTCAGTAAATGCCCCGCGCTGGGTTTGGGGTGCTCACTTCGAATTAAATAATAGTTTAGTGCCAGGGCGGGAAGCGTCGCCACCAGTGTGGAATTGGCCTCAGAGGCAAAAAAAATGTGTGGGGCGGTGACCGTGCGCTCGTGGGCACGACTTCGAAGTTAGCACGGCGTTGATGCATCACAACGTCGTTCCCCTTCTTTTAAAGGGGAGGACTGCTGCGAACTCTGCAGCCTCTTTAGTGGCGCCCGCGGGGCCATCAGGGAGGGTGTCGGATAGGCCAGCGGCCTGGCACCCAAGAGTGGATGCCAATCTGCATGTTGGTGGCCCAGCCACACCAGCGACCGCCATGGACAGTCCGACTGAAAAGTCAGCCGGCAGAAAACAGATGGTGGCCACGGCATTACCACCTCCCATTTAAAGGCGGCGGGGCATCCCAGCCACCACAGCTTCTTGCCCAGAGAAGCTGTCGGGGGCATCGGCCCACGCCCCGCAGGGCAATTTCCCACGAAGGGTGCAAAGTGGACGATAAGGGGTCAGTGTACATGGCAATGACATTATCGCTGTGTGCGCACCGTTCTGGTGTGCTAATCGCGGGGAACAGCGCAAACCACCTTTAGTTTCTGGGGGGGGGAAAGACGCTCTGACCGCCACGCCCGTGCGAAAGCCCTTTAGCGCCCCGGTGGTGCTAACGGACCTTTTGGAGGGGGGCAATTTCAGCCCTATAATGTTTTCTAAATTTCTTAATGGTTTTCACTTATGGTTTGATCACGATGCACTTCATTTGACTTGTACTGTTATTAACTTTGAAGTATAATGTTTGCAGTACAAAATTTATTTTTAATATAGTAACAGCTAACTAATTTTCTTTCAATTCTTAAGATTACATTTTTAAGCTCATTGATAATGATTTTTTACATTATTTATAGCTCCATAATTGCTCCTGTTTACTCTCTAGAGCCTCTACAAAGGAAAATCATTAAAAAAGCTTTTAACACAAGGCCTTTTTGGGTTTTAATAGTCAATATAGGCAAGAACTGTTCCCCACTGCTGCATTAGTAGCAGCAGTTTGGCATTCATGTTGCAATTTCCTTATTATTTTTTAAATAGTGTCAACTCAGCAGGAATTGTGAGAACATCAGATATGGGAGCATCACTGTTTACAGAATAGATTGAATTCAGTTTGGATGATACTGATCTTGATCTGAATTTGATCCCCTCAGCATTTACAATGCACTTCTGTACCTGAAGCAGGCCATGCAGCAGGTGGTGTCAAATTATAATCTGAGATACGCACTGTGATACACCATGAGGCTGCAGATTAGCTGGGTCGACACTAACCCGATTCACGTCACAGTCACTTTCAAAACAAATAAAAAGCAAAACTTCATTCCAAACTAACATTTACATTGGAGGGTGAACTGAAAATACATTTAAATTAGAACTAAACAACAAATTGCATTTATACATCACGTTCATGTACGAGAATGGATTGAGACGTCGGCGAATTAGGAGAGCTGACCGAAAGCAGAGTCAAAAATATGTTTTAAGCAGGTTTTTTAAAGATAGAGTATGAAGTAACAAGGCACAGGTATAAGGATGGGAGGGTTGTTCCAAGGGGCAAGACCTGGGGACTGAAAGCACCACCACCAAATGTCAGAGGGGAGATTACAGAGGCCAGAGTGGACAGAACACAGATTCAGGCAGGATTTTAGAGCTAGAGGAGATTGCAGAGGTAGAGTGGGGTTACACCAGGGAGAGATTTGTAATTAACAACAAGGCTTTGAAATTTGGACCATTGGGAGACAAAGTGCTAATGGAGATGAACAAAAAAAAGTGGGTGAGCAGGACAGCATGCAGTGGCAGAGAAATGGGCAAGTTGGAGTTCACATGAGGAGGAGCTTGGGAAGTCAGCAAGGAGAATTTTCCTATATTATAATTGACTACACTTCAAAAGTATTTCATTGGCTGTAAAGCTCTTTGGGACAGTCTGAAGTCATAAAATGTGCTATATAAATGCAAGTCTATCTTTTTTTTAATGGATGTGGAGATGAGCAGAGATATGAGCAGATAATTTCATTAAAATAACAGGTTATTAAGATTTGCACAAACCAAAAAAATATATTTGCCCCAAATTTAATTGTCTGAACTTCGCGTTTTGAGAATGACATGTCAATTTTGCAACTTGAGATTGATATGCAACAAAGGGATTCCACAATTTTAATCTGATAGTTCAAGCTTTACAACAGATCTATCTTTCAACACAATTAGGCTGAAAGAAGACTACAATAATTTAACCATCTTGCTTTGGAATCATTTGAGGGAACAGGTAAACTGGGGTAATTTATTTATAAAATCTTTTGATTTTTTTTCTAAAATACTTATTACTTATTCCAGTAAACAAGAATTCTTGCTATAAGCTCATTAGCTTTTAGTCCAGTCCTATTAAAAAAACATTTATGTTACAGCTAGCCAGCTGGATCATTGTTTCTCAAAATTATAGCATCAGGAACCCCCTCAATCATTTAACATAAGTGTTTCAACAAGACTAAAAAATATACATTAACTTAACTACATAGCAATTTAGCTACCACGTTCAAGAGGTTCCTTCAGAATCTGCCCCTTCAGCATTTGTTCCCAAATATTGCATTCTGTAAATAAGATTTCTGATCCAGCAATCTAATTATTTAACCTTCACTTAAGTTTATTTTAGTTGCTGGTCTGCTGATTATTTCCCAAAAGGCTAGCCAGCATTCCCTTGAAGCAAGTAGCAAATGCTAAAAAAGCACCAAGGGATTAAGGCTGCATCAAGCCTGGTATTTTTAGCTTCAAGGCTTCTCGAGTCTTGAATTAATGTAATGTATACACTGAAGCCTGTGTTTTGAATCTGACTTTGGGGTCTGTACCAGTCTAATTCAAGAGGAAGTTTGTTTTAGGGGTGTATATATAGAGGTTAAAATTGAAGTCTTCAGAGTCACACCTGCTTCCAACAACCAACACTTCAAATGTAGCTTTTGTTACAATCTTAGGAGAAATCAATTTTGGTTGTTGCACCTTATGCAACAAGTCTAAGCAAGTCAGCTGCAAGCACTGGGACTACATTATTACCAGTCCCAGAACCTATACAGTTACCACTCATAACTGCAAAAGCAGTATTTTATTTGCTGATACAAAAGCAAAATATTGCAGTATTGGAAATCTGTTCTGACGAAGGGGCAGCGACCTGAAATGTTAACTCTGTTTCTCTCTCCACTGACACTATCTGACCTGCTGAGTATTTCCAGCATTTTCTCTTTATTTTCTTTGCTGAACTAGTTTAGAATTTCTAGTTGTCTCTTGGGGAATCTAATTATTTCACTTTGAATATATTACACATTTTGTAGCTGTATCGTCAAGAGGAATACACACTCCAAGTCCAGTGTGTGGTAGTTAGGGAATGGAACAAGACCCTGACCCAATAAACAAGTATAATTTTAGACTTCGAGTGTCTTAATGTGTAAAATAGGGTTGCCAACCCTCCAGGAATGTCCTGGATTCTCCAAGAATTGGAGATTGATCGCCAAGGCACTGCTGCGAGCAACCCTGGAGAAAACTCATAGAAAGCTTTTTTTAATGCCCCTATGTACACATTCACTTCGCAGTTATGAGATGGGGAAAAAGGAGGTTTGACTAACATTGAAAATCATCCAGTTGGGTAATGAAGAGCCTGTTCACTTCTCAATTGGCATGGAAAGGCAGTGCTTCGCGAGGATGGATGCGTTGGTAGACCGATGGTGGAGGCGGGGCAGGGGGACATGGGAGATCAGGAATACATTCAGCCAGCATTAGCAACCCCAGTGTGAGGCCTTAAATAGACTTTGTAACAAAATATGCATGTAGTGGTTTGAGGCAGGAGTTTTCCACATGTTCTGGAAGGGAGAGGGGGGAAAATAGAGGGGAACGTGATCATGAATCACTTGAGACTTTGTTACTCAGGAGTTAGTTCAACTTTAGAAACAAATTCTGTATTATAAAACTAACTATTTTCAATATTTATCACTTGAATGGGGTATAAAAAGAATGGACTTATTTTTCTGATTCAATGCATAAATCTATAACCTGCCATTCAGAATGGACGTGTTTAAAGGAGATCGTTTAAACGGTAATATTAAATTTGATACCCAAATCTAGCAAGAATAGGTAACAAGATGAAGAAAGAGAGGAGGTGGAAGGGAAGGCGAGTGAGAAAAGGAGGTGGAAACGGGGGAAAAGAGAAAAAGAATTTGAGCGAAGGGGGAGGGGGGGGAAGAAATGAGAGGAGTGGAGGGAGAGTGAAGAGGATGAGAGGTAAGGAAAAGAAAGGAAAAGAACTTGTTTATTTGATGTCTTTCACAACTATAGGACGTCCCAAAATGCTTTACTGCCAAATGAACTACTTTTGAAGTATAGTCACTGTTGTAATGGAAGGAATCTAGGAAACGCAGCAGTCAAAATGTACAGCTAGGTCCCACAAACATGAGATACATGACCAGATAATCTGTTCTTTTTAAACTGAAGTTGGATGAGAGATAAATATTGGCTGGGACATTGGGAGAACTTGTTTGCTCTTTTTCGAATAGTGCTATGGGATCTTTTACATCAACCTGAGCAGATTAACATCTGATCCAAAAGGCAGCAACTCTGACAATGCAGCACTCCTCAGTACTACAGTGAAGTTTAAACCTGGATTATATGCTCAATCGCTGGACTGGCATTCACGAAGCTCTTAGTGGGGGCATTTGCAGAAATTTCTATCCATGTGGCCACCAATTTGTTTCAATGGGGAGATGGGTGGAAGAGAGTGGATTGTGAGAGCAATTACCCCCTCCCACCATCCTTCAATAGGCCCAGAGTTTGCACCGAAGTGGGTCACAGCGTCGAATGTCAGGTGGAGGAGGGGGTCACTTGTTCCGAGAGCACAACCAAAATTCTAATTCAACATGGAAGACAAGTCACCTGCAATTCTCTGTGTTGAAGCAACAGTAGAGCAACATTAGCAATCTGATGCAGTACAGGTTTGCCAGACAACTGTTGTCAGCACCAGTGAGGGGTTAGAGGATTCTGGTATTCAGAAGTGGGATAGGAGGAGTTGAGCACAATTGTTACTTTACTGCTGCACTTGCAATTAACTACTCTGTTGGAAGATGATCTGCTACTTTCATGCCAAAAAGGTTCTCAGAGGACATTCTGACTGCACAAAATGGAAAACCGCTAATTTCCATTCTCCTTCATTTGTATTCCTACTTGCATTTCCCCCACGTTGTCCTGGTTTCATTTTAAATACTACAACATATGCCTGCCTTTCAAATATTGTTGCATGGAAGAGATCCCATTTCTGCAGGGACACGTTATCGCGTCCACATTGTCATCAGTGTAGTCATGCCCAGACAATTCATTCAAGGTTCAAGAGAAATGAAGCCATACAAACTCTTAATTATTTATCCCAGTCGGATGCTTAGTGAAAAACTTCAGTTCTTCTGAAGAACAGCACCATTCACGTTTGCCAATTACAGTGTTACCAGCCTTTGCAGTTTTATTTTGGGGGGTTGGGGGGTGGGGGGGAAGGAAGAGGGGGTCATTTAACAATTCTATTGGGCTGATTTTACAAATGAGCCATACTGGTGAGGAGCCTGTGTATATTGAGAAATTGGCTGATTGCCCCTGATTTTTAATTAATTAAGATGGCACAAAATGTAGTAATCAGTGAGGAGGGCAGTAATAGACTTCAGGATAGACAGTAGACTGGTGAAATGGGCAGACACATGACAGATGAAATGAAATGCAGAGAAGTGTGAAGTGATGTATTTGGAAGAATGAGGAGAGGCAATATAAACTAAATGATACAATTTTAAAGTGGCTGCAAGAACAGAGAGCTGGGGGTTTATGTACACAAATCTTTGAAGGTGGCAGGACAAGTTGATATGGCTGTTAAAAAATGCATACGAGATCCTTGACTTTATAAATAGAGGCAAAAGCAAAGAAGTTATGCTAAACCTTTATAAATCACTGGTTAGGCCACAGCTGGAATACTGTGTCCATTTCTGCGCACCACAATTGAGGAAGGATGGCAAGGCTTTGGAGAGGGTGCAACAGAGATTTGCTAGAATGGTACCAGGGATGAGGGACTTCAGTTATGTGGAGAGATTGGAGAAGTTGGGATTGTTCTTTGGAGCAGAAACGGTTAAGGGGAGATTTAATAGAAGTGTTCAAAATTATATGGGGTTTTGATAGAGCAAGTAGGAAGAAACTGTTTCCAGTAGCAGGAGGGTGAGTAACCAGAGGACACAGATTCAAAGTAATTGGCAACAGAACCAGAGGGGAGATGAAGAGATTTTTGTTTAAACTCTGAGTTATGATAATCTGGAATGCACTGCCTGAAAGGGTGGTGGAAGCAGATTCAATAGTAACTTTTCAAAGAAAATTGGATACTTGAAAAGGAAAAGTTTGCAGGGCTACAGGGAAAGAGCCCTTCTGTGTTGTAGGATTCTATGATTCCAAGATAAATGGACAGAAGATCATGGGCAATCTACTTACAAGATTGGAAGTAGACAAGGCTGATTATCCACATCTGTCGCCTTCAATTTTTCATCCATTGAAATGACTGGTGTGTGTACCAGGCATGCAAGGATCTGCCCCATGAGTGAAGATGATAACGGCTCATTTCCTTTCAGTCTTCTATTTTAAGTGTATCTTATTTCTATTCAACAAGGTACAGGGGGAATGCACTTTATAATTTTAGGAGACCAATGTCAGAAGTAAGCACATCCAGGTCACTTCAGAAGACTACCCATTGCACCAGCAAGTATTCCGTTTCCCTCAATATCTATCCTTCGTACCTTGCTGAGACAATTACCAGTCCAAGAGTGCTCAAACTCTTTTCAAAGAGACCCTTATAGGCAGCAGAAGCACCTTCTTCCAGTTACCTAGTCTGGATTTGTACCTATGTTTAAAACTGCTGAAACGCATTTAAATTTTTATCTCGATATTGTAAATTCCTTTTTTTTTTAAATCCCTGTTATGGCATGTTATTTCTTCATTACTTAATGTCAACAGTTATTACTCAGTACAAGTGAAATACATTCCAAAGATCATGCAACAACAATTTGCATTTATATAGCATCTTTATCATAGTAAAATGTCCCAAAGTGGTTCACAGGAGCATTATCAGACAAAATTTGAATATTTTTTGCATTTTCCCTTTCTATTTTAAAACAAGTGCCGGACTTACCGAAATATAGGTGTATGGCCACCAGGTTTTGGTTTGTTCCAAGTAAAATGTGAGGGAACAGAAAGAAACTGTTCACTTGACAAATCTTTCTTTAAAGGATGTGGAGAGCCAGAAAGATCATCTCCTGGAGATTCAACTGAAGGTGACAAACTTCCCTGATCTTCTGAAGTCAAATCTATTTTTCCTGACACTGTAGCAGCCTGGTCCTGAGAGGTCTTCCTTGATTTTAAAGGGATATCAGTCTCTGGAGGACAACACTGAAAAGGTATGAGCCCAGGACTTAGATTTGAGGCACCTTGCAGAGCAGCATTACCAAGCCATGTATCCTCTGTGACACTTCCTCTTGGGGAATGCCCTGGAGATGGTGTTGGTGAATGGTGGGGTGAAAGTGAACCTGCGTAACAGATCTCTGCACTTGAATGTCGTCGCTTTCCCCAAGGTGAAGTGGGCCTAGATGATGGCCTTGAAGTTGGGCGAGGGCTGAGCCAGTTTTCATCAGTAACACTAGCTCTAGGTGAATGGCAGGGTGACTGTCTAGGCGATAGCGAATGTGCAAATGCATAATTTGGCTGCCATGTCTCATCTGCTGGGCAACATCTAGGTGACCCACTAGGAGAACTAAGTGTAAACCGAGCAGCAGCTTCATTCAACTCAGAGTCTACATCATCGTATATATGTGAGAAAGATTCACATGATGAAGCATCCGAAAACCAGCTCCTGGAAGAAATGCTGCTAGCAGGACTTGGGCTTAGTGATGCATCTCTGTAATAAGCAGGATCAAGAGGAAGATATAGATGGTCCCTGGATGGTCTTTCCATATAGTCAATATCGGTGCCATTTGCATGCACTTCTTCATTAGGCCCTATTCCTTGGTGACAACTGGGAGAAATAGAGGTGATTTGAATGCTAGGGCATTCAAATGCTTTTGGTGCACCTACAGGATTATATTTAGATTCCTGGTTATTGGACGTCTGCAGCCGATGTGGTGATGAAAATATTGTAGAATGTGCCTGCATTTCATGGTGATGAATGCCAATTGGTTGGATTATACTTGACTGAAGGTTGCCTTCATTAAAGATGTAAAATGATGCAGAATCATCTGGCTCTGTATCTGAAAGAAAAACAAAACAAATAAGCTATGTCTTTCATTTACAATGTGTTTCTTGTGGCTTTCATTACAGAACACAAGATCCGTTGACTACACTAATATAAAGATGAAGTGCACTACTTCGCCTTTTTTGTTTCTTTGACATAAAAGTGTATATTAAACATACCAAGGCTTGTTTCAAAAAGAGGCACATTTAACTAGTACAAACATGTATGTTTGAATCTATTACTACACAAGATATACGGCACAGAAACAGGCCATTCGGCCCAGTCCATGCCAGTCTTATGCACCACACGAGCCTCCTCCCATCTTTACTCATCTAAATCTATCTACATAACCCTCCATTCCCTTCTCCCTCTCATGCGTATCTAATCTCCCCTTAAATGCATCTATAGTATTCGCTTCAACGACTCCCTGTGGTAGAGAGTTCCACATTCTCACCACTCTTTGGGTAAAGAATTTTCTTCTAAATTCCCTATTGGATTTCCTGGTGACTATCTTATATTTATGGCCTCTAGTTATGCTGGTCCCCACAAGTGAAATATTCTCTGTATCCATCCACTCTATCAAAACCTTTCAGAATTTTAAAGACCTCTATTAGGTCACCCCTTAGGCTTTTTTTTTCCAAGAGAAAAGAGATCCAGCCTATTCATCCTTTTCTGATATGTATACCCTCATATTTCTGGTTTCACCCTTATAAATCTTCTTTGCACCCTCTCCAGTGCCTCCATATCCTTTTTATAATATGGCGACCAGAACTGTACGCCGTATTCCCAAATGTGGTCTAACCAAGGTTCGATACAGGTTTAGCATAATTTCTCTACTTTTCAATTCTATACCTCTACAAACAAACCCTACTGCTTGATTTGCTTTTTTTAAAAAATGGCCTTGCTAACCTGTGTCATAACTTTTAGCGATTTGTGTATTTGTACTCCGAAATCCTCCCTGGCTATAGGTGTGGTGCCAGAGGATTGGAGAACTACTAATATTGGACCATTGTTTAAAAAGAGAGGAAGGGATAAACTAAGTACAGGCCTGTTAGTTTAACCTCGGTAATTTGGTGGGCAAATTACTGGAATCAATTCTGAGGGACAGTATAAACCTTCATTTCAAAAGACACAGATTAATCAAGGACAGTCAGCATGGATTTGTTAAGGGAAGATCATGTCTGACTAACTTGATTGAATTTTGTGAGGCGATAACAAGGAGGGCAGTGTGTTTGATGTAGTCTACATGGATTTTATCAAGGCTTTTAACGAGATCCCACATAGCAGACTGATCAAAAAAGTAAAAAGTAAAATGAATGGGTGTGATTCAGAATTACACTTCAAGAGAAGGAAAAATTCTCAGCTATCATAATTGTTCTGTGCCCTGACCCATAATTTAATGTTATGTCAGTATCAATTTGGCTCAGTTAGTTACACTTTCATGAGTCAGATTGTAGGTTCAAGGCTGCTCCAGGACTTAAACTCATAAGTTAGGCTAGCACTTCTGTGCAGTACCGAAAGAGTGCAACATAGTCAGAGGTGCTGTCCTTCAGGTGAGACATTAAACAGAGACTCCATTTAGCTGCTCTGGTGATACAGGGAGACATTTTAAAGATCCCATGGCACTATTTCAAGAGGAGCAGGGAGTTTTTGGTAGATGGATAACACTCACTACAGTTTGTCACAATATGGCTCCCATATTCACCGATATAACAGCGACTGTACTTCAAAGTAACTCATTGTACTTGAAGTGCTATGGGACATTTGAGAGATGTGATAAGGTCCTAAAAATTCTCTATAAAAATACAAAGATCAGAAGCTCCCCTAAACAAAGTTACAACACCTTTATATGTAGTATCGCACTGCTAGGTGACCACAACAGCATTCAATCAAGATGATAAATATACAATTAAAACACAAGGGAATTAATACAGGTAGAGCATCCGAAATCCGGAAACCTTGGGACCATTGCCGTTCCAGATATTTTGGAATGTCTTTCCGACGTCCCGAATCCAGAAACGCCCAGGCCGAGGTTCGGGTACCGACGTCCCGAATCCACAACCCTTCAGCAAAACCTGAGAGAGAGAGAGAGAGAGAGAGAGAGAGAGAGAGAGAGAGAGAGAGAGAGAGAGAGAGAGAACTTTTCTGTGAAAGAGCAGAATATATACAGGTATTGTATTCTTTTCTCTATTGTAATCTTATTCAATTTGATTTATTTTTGTTCAGAAAAATTGTGGTACAGCCTACACTAAAATATTTTTATCAGATGTTAATAGCATGCATGTGGGAGCGGGTCAGATGCAGCCAGGTCGGCTCAGGGTCATGGGGCTTTGCGATCCGATCGCAGCTTCCTATTTGCGCGGTTTGATTTGGGGGCAGGGGCTGGCCGGCTTGGGGAGCCGATTCCAGATGACTGCGCTGTGCGTGTCTGGTTTTCAGACAGCTGTTTTGTGCAGGTGTTGTGCCATTTGGGAAAATGCAGAGCACGCTTTGCGGAGTTTTGCCGGGGTCTTGTGTCGGCGGTTTTAGGCGGACCGCCGGCATGCAAGGCTGGGGGTGCTGCGGTCGCCGTGCTTTGGCCGAGGGAAGACACCCGGGGGGGACCTGCGTTGCAGCCCCAGGAGCAGCAGTGCCTGTGGGTGTGAAGACCTGCAAGAAGAGGTGGTTGGAGTTTTTATTTTTTGGGGGTTTTTTCGGCGATTTAGTGGGTAGAGATTTTGAATGTTTTGAGTTTTTGTTTTTTGTTTTTGGGGGTGTTTTCCCCCCTCCCTGGGCCCGAACTTGCGGCAGTAATTGGTTTGGAAGGTTGTGCGGACTTGAGCATTTTCCAGATTGCCCCTCCACGGATCGGCGCTGTGTCTGGATTTCGGAACATTCCGAATTTCAGAACTCCGGATTTCAGACACTCTACCTGTACCACAAAAAATTTATACTATAATAGCAGTAACATTGCGATGTACCATTATTCAACCTGAGCTTTACTAACCCGAAGTTCAAATGAGAAAAAGAAACGCATCTGAAAAGTTGAACAAGGAGTACAAAGACTGTACAACGGCAGTTTAAGTTTGTATTTACCCAAATGTGTTTCCGCAAGTCTGCCAAGAATATAGATTAAAACTTTAATGGGATTCATAAAAACCTTAAATTTATGGAAAATTAAAGTTGAGCATCTGTTGCAAATGTTAACCCTGTGCACGATCCAAAGCCAGATGTTTAGGTACTGCACATGTGCAGATAACTTTCATAGCGGTTATCATTCATCTAAGCAAGTATTCTTTGCAATTTTCACTCAACCACTTGACTTACATAATTTACTGTAAACTGCTAGCAAGCTGAATTCCAGTTTTGTAACAATGAATGGAACTTTCAAACTCGGCAGAGGTATAAAACAGACAATAGTGGATCGGCCAGCAGTTATACACCCTGTCCAAGTTTCCGAAAACCAGACAGGCTGTATAACAGGTGGCTGATCCGTTATTGCCTGTTTTACACCCCCAAAGTTGAACCTGTCCCAAAATGTAAAGGCACAGCAGAATATAGCCAGTAACTAGTTCTAGCAGGTGCTGTAAATATTGGATTGGGGCAATAATTTATAACTTTGAAAGCCCTTTAGGTAGTACTGTCCATTAAAATGTCAAATACCAGCTCAACTGACTCACTCACTATGTTAGCAGACTGCATTATACCAACAGCTTTCAAGCAATAGTCAATCTAACCACATAGAGCTAACAGAGTGGAATCATTGTTATGTTCAGATGCATTTAAAAATGCACAGTTCTCTCTGCAGTTTCTAAATTGGTGTCAATCCAGAGTTTTCATTTGTCAACCTAGTTATAAAGTCTACTCAATACTATATTCAATAACTCTTAAAATTAAAAAAATCTGAAGATCATCACTGTCTTTGCCCAACTACAGTGACACAGGCTAGCTCACTACAATAATCTCTTTATATTTAATAAAATAAAATAATGTACTTATTGACTGACCAATTTGTTCCAGAATTTATAAGCTAATATTAAACCACTAAAGGAAATAGTTTACAATTTGTATATACTTCTCAGAGCATTTAGGCAGATACAAACAACCATATTTGTAACTCAATCCAAATTCACAGGAGTTCCACAACTTATCAGGACTCAACAATGCTGAGGGGCAATACACAGACTTTTTTGACATTAATACGTAGTTTTACACAAGAGGTGAATTCGTGGAAGGTCCCTATTAGCATTTGTTTTGTATGATTTTTTTGGCAAGGTAGAGGAATATTTTGTTATGGTAAAGGATATCAGTGCTGTGGAGTGAAACAACTTTTCCACTTTTGTCACAAACTGTCAGGCACTTTAGGGCCAGGTTGTAAAACATCAAGCTGCACAGTAAATCTCTCTCTACTGAAATTCTAATTATTTGCCTTCGTGCCAACCCCAGAAGAATGAATGCCCCATACTGTACCTATAAGAATTTTTCAATTTCCATGCTGGCAATCCTTGTAACCTGAATGATATTGTTGATTTAATGACATATCCACAAAGGAATTGGGTTCAAACTATCCAAATACAGTAACAGTTGCAGGCAATAACAGAGGAAACTTTTATCCACTAAATCCAAACAGCATCCAAAACCTTATCTTCCTGATCGTGCTAACTGAAGTTACCTATTAGAACAATAGTATATCGAAAATCAAATTACAAATGTATCCGACAGGCAAAAGTGAATTGTGAGCAGTTGGTGAAAGATAAATCACTTTCTAAAGTGGCCGCCTTTTTCTTCACAAGTAGTTCTATCCAAAGGACTTGCAACTGGTTTCTATATTTTAGCAATTGATGTTTGAAATACAAGTCAATTCCACCATCATATGTGCCACAGTTCTACTACTAAAACAGATCACATCCAAGAATGAAGACAGCCTTATTCACTATCTGGTCCATTGAGAATGATCGACAGATAACTTGTACAGCTGCATTCACATAAACAGCCACACTAACAAGAGACAACTGGTTGATCCAAAGGCATGAGCGTTTCATATAAATGTATAAATGTATATTAAACAATGACTGCTGATGACATCATTGTAGGAATTGAATAGAGTAGTTATTGAGCCCAAAAGTATGAAGGGATGTATTAGCATCTATCGAAACAGTCCATTAAGTCATGCTGATTCAACTGAGTTAATTCAGCTCCCACGTACAAACATAGTTTAATTGAAGCAGCATGGCCTAATGACTATAGTTAATTTAGCTCCCTCACATTGTCAGATTTAATCATTTCTCTAAAATGATTTTCTTCCAGTGATGTCACTGGAGAGATACCTAAATTGCCATGTTAAATAAAACAAATTTTGGAAAAAAATGTTTTTTTTTAAAAAGTATACAAACTTATTCTGGTCAGCTTAATAGAAACATAGAAATTTACAGCGCAGAAGGAGGCCATTTCGGCGCATCATGTCCACACCGGCCAACAAAGAGCCGCACGGCCCTTGGTCAGCAACCCTAAAGGTTACATATAAACCTATGAACAATGACAGAAAGGCAAAGAGCACCCAACCAGTCCGCCTCACACAACTGTGCCACCCCTTATACTGAAACATTTTACACTCCACCCCAACAGGAGCCATGTGATCCCCTGGGAGAGGCAAAAAACAGAAAAACCCAGGCCAATTTAGGGAGAAAAAATCTGGGAAAGTTCCTCTCCGATCCATCCAGGCAATTGAAACTAGCCCAGGAGATCACCCTGGCCGTATTCAATTCCCTGCAGTACTTACCATTATATCTGTGCTGTCTAACAAAAGGTCATCCAGTCTAATCACAATTGCCAGCTCTAGGTCCGTAACCCTGTAGGTTACTGCACTTTAAGTGCCCATCCAACCATCTCTTAAAAGTGGTGAGGGTTTCTGCATCCAGCACCCTTCCAGGCAGCGAGTTCCAGATCTCCACAACCCTCTGCGTAAAGAACCCCCCCACCCCCTCAGATCCCCTCTAAACCTTCCACCAACCACCTTAAAACTATGCCCCCTCGTAAGACACCTCCACCAATGGAGTTAGGCCTTTACTATCCACTATGTCCAGGCCCCTCAATATTTTGTACACCTCAATGAGGTCTCCTCTCAACTTCCTCTGTTCCAATGAGAACAAACCCAGCCTGTCCAATCTGTCCTCATAACTGAGATTCTCCATTCCAGGCAGCATCCTAGTAAATCTCCTTTTCACCCTCTCTAGTGCAATCACGTCCTTCCTATAATCCGGCAACCAGAACTGCATGCAGTACTCCAGCTGTGCCCTAACCAAAGTATTATACAATTTAAGCATAACCTCCCTGCTCTTATATTCTATGCCTCGGCCAATAAAGGCAAGCATTCCGTATGCCTTCTTAGCCACCTTATCCATCTGGCCTGCTACTTTCAGGGATCTGTGGGCAAGCACTCCAAGGTCCCTTTGTTCATCTACACTATTAAGTGGCCTATCGCTTAATGTGTATACCTTTTCCTTATTAGCCCTCCCAAAGTGCATCACCTCACACTTCTCTGAATTAAATTCCATTTGCCACTGCTCTGCCCACCTGACCAGTAGATTGATATCCTCCTGCAGCCCATGACTTTCCTCTTGTTTGTTTACAAATCATTTAGAAGCATTTGAATGTGACAGAGAAATGCATGTGCATTAGAAATACCAATTTGTATTATATAACTAGCAAATGTCCCATTGTGCTGCTGATGGTAAATCAGTTCATCGAGCAGTGGTGCAAAACAGGCGGTATTTGATCGGTCACCCGTTATGCGCAGCACCTGATGTTCAGTTTCATTACAGTCAACCATGCTCTTGATGTAGAACGGGGTGGGTTTGTGGCATCTCAATGTGGAGAATGTTGACTTGACTAGTCATCACTCTGATGAAGTTAAAGTACCACTTGCAGCTGCTGGACAAGAAGCTGCACTAAGATGTGCTCTCCGATAAATTCATGCCAGAATTCCAAACTTTGATGAGATTGCAAAAAAATATGCACAAGAAAAACATTTACCTGTATTATGTGTGAGGTGTTTACTACTAAAATTTGTGCACATAGCTAAAACAGTGATACCGTAGCCAACGCTGTGCCTAGTCAGGTGATTTCTACTGGTCAACACTGCTCTAATATTGTATATTTCAGGAGAGCGATTCTGTACAGTTCATATTACTGCCTTTATTTACACTTTTTTTTTAAAAAGTGTGACAGCAATTTGCATTCAACAGTGTGTAAAGTTTGATTTGTGACATATTTGATATGTGACAGATAGGAAGTGTGCACGCAAGTTTTTATAATATATAGATCTGATATCTAGCACGAGTCCATTGCATTCAAAAATGTCAAAGCATAAGAACAGTGGTCATTTCATATTGGTTTCTTTAGATCTGGAAATTTACATCTGAAGCTTCAAATCTCCCTCATCATGACAAATAATCTCTTATTGACCTCAGCATAAGTTATGCAAGTCTAGAACTAGGTTAGATGTCAGATGGCTTCTCTTTTCACAGAGGGTATCGACTTTTGGAACAGCGAGTGCGGATTTCCAACAAGTGTTCAAAAGGGAGCTGGACAAGTTCCTGGAATATCAATGTATACAAAAGGTAGGTGGGATATGGGGCGAGGTGCCTCCTTGCCACTGTGCTCTTCTGGAACTTGTTATAATTGCATTTGGGGTTCAGAGAGAAATTTCTCAGAAATCTTTTTAACCCTGTATTGGCATACTACTTTATCTGTTCTTATTGTGTCTCCAAAGAGATTACATGGTTGCTAGTGGGTGAGGAACATTGGGGTCATGATTCTTATTTGCAACATTACAGCATGGTATAGGCTCAATTGTTCAGCTGATATTTTCCTGCCGATTAGTTTCATATGTTCTTACAAACAGCAATTAGACTGGTGACCTTAGAGAGACCGGACATCTTAAACAAAGCTTCATATCAGCAGCAAATAATACAAAATGAATTGCATAATATAATGCTCCTACTTTCTAAAATAATCTATCATCTATCAGGGAGGGGGCTGTAAGTTTACATTTTCAAACTTATGCTTCCCAACTAAGATGCTTTGCTTATGAGACCAACACTTCAGGGCTTACCCTAATTGTTCACAACCAGCCACAGAACCCAAAGCATATTCTTAGTGCTTAATCCTGAAGATGATTTTGAACGGATAGGAATGGTCAAAAACTGCAGTGACCATTAACTTTAATTATATATACTTTATGTCTTCCAGAAGCATTTGACAAGGTGCCACATAAAAGGTGACTGCACAAGATAAAAGTTCACGGGGTTGGGGGTAATATATTAGCATGGATAGAGGATTGGCTAATTAACAGAAAACAGAGAATCGGGATAAATGGTTCATTCTTTGGTTGGCAACCAGTAACTAGTGGGGTGCCGCAGGGATCAGTGCTGGGACCCCAACTATTTACAATCTATATTAGCGACTTGGAAGAGGGAACTGAGTGTAACGTAGCCAAGTTTGCTGACAATACAAAGATGGGAGGAAAAGCAATGTGTGAGGAGGACACAAAAAATCTGCAAAAGAACAGACAGGCTAAGTGAGTGGGCAAAAATTTGGCAGATGGAGTATAATGTTGGAAAGTGTGAGGTCATGCACTTTGGCAGAAAAAAATCAAAGTGCAAGTTATTATTTAAATGGAGAAAGGTTGCAAAGTGCCACAATACATCGGGACCTGGGGGTACTTGTGCATGAAATGCAAAAGGATAGTATGCAGGTATAGCAAATGATAAGGAAGGCCAATGGTATATTGGCCTTTATTGCAAAGGGGATGGAGTATAAAAGCAGGGAAGTCTTGCTACAGCTATATAAGGTATTGGTGAGGCCACATCTGGAATACTGCATGCAGTATTGGTTTCCATATTTTCGAAAAGAAATACTTGCTTTGGAGGCAGTTCAGAGAAGGTTCACTAGGTTGATTCTGGGGATGAGGGGGTTGACTTATGAGAAAAGGTTGAGTAGGTTGGGCCTCTACTCATTGGAATTCAGAAGAATGAGGGGTGATCTTATCAAAATGTATAAGATTATGAGGGGGCTTGACAAGGTGAATGCAGAGAGGATGTTTCCACTGATGGGGAAGACTAGATCTAGAGGGCATTATCTTAGAATTTAAGCCCATTTAAAACAGAGATGAGATGAGGAGAAATTTCTTCTCTCAGGGTTGTAAATCTGTGGAATTTGCTGCCTCAGAGCTGTGGCAGCTGGGACATTCAATAAATTTAAGACAGAAATAGACAGTTTCTTAAACGATAAGGGGATAAGGGGTTATGGGGAGCAGGCGGGGAAATGGAGCTGAGTCCATGATCAGATCAGCCATGATCTTATTGAATGGAGGAGCAGGTTCGAGGGGCCGTATGGCCTACTTTTGTTCCTATTTCTTATGTTCTTGTGTATACTGGTAAACCAGAACTCAAACTCCTTACTTCTTCCCAAGAAAATGCAACTATTAAGCTACTATCACAAGATATTGTACACCTTCAGGTTTCAAGTAACACCCTAGGTCACACTCCACAAATGCTCAACCTTACATTGCACACTCACCACAAATACTGTCAAGAAAAAATTGTAATTATATAAAATAAATATTAGGAGTAGAATACAATCTCAGTGTGCAGAAGCTGGCAAACTTCTCTATGATCCCTATACTCTTAAAAGATACAAGCTGCATTTACTATGCTGTAAGTTAGCTACAATATTTCTATTTTAACCTCAACTGTTAATCATTTTAATTAGGAACATTCAATCCACAAAATAATATTTTAAAAGCCAGCATTTTCTGTCTTGTTTTGTCAAAATCCTATTGTTGAACCATATATAAACAGTGTTAAGTGGCAGAGATAGAAATGAACATTTCAGGTGGCAGCTCAAAACAACAGCAAAGTTGTAATTCTCACTTTCTTAAAAAAACTAACAGGCAACAACAGCCAACAACACAAAACCCACACATCATTTTACGGGTAAATTACACAATCGCAACATTCTTAAAAATTTAGCAGCACACAAAAGTGAAAAATACTCTCTCCTGCTCTAAATGTAATTTTCCTATTCCAAAATGATGCCAGACATGAGAAAAGGATTACATATGCATACCAAGAATAAACATCCTCAAAGTAAAATATTAATATAGTCATTCACAAAAAAGAGAGTTAGCACTGTAAAGAATCTCGTGTTAATTAGCAGGATTTTCTCTGCAGTTTGGTGAACTGAGAACAGTTGTTTTTGTAAACACAGCTGTAGATAACAGTTGGCACCAAGGCAAATGACAGTTCAAATACTAGCTCTGTAATTCACAGCAGTAAACAAATAACATGCTTACAATTAATAAATGTCACTGTGACAATAATGTGACATCAATGCCAACCAGGCAAAATTAAAGAGACAGTATACGGAACCCCAGTAAGAGATTTACAAAAACATCACATCTAAAACCCTGACATGTAGCTGAAGCCAGAGTTGATTAGCCCACTCAGAAAATACTCAAGCAATTCTGAATGCTACTAACTGTCAACGCAACACTGATGCACTACTTCAAAATACCACTGCTATAATTAGCAGCCACCTACGCAAAGACTTGCACAAGGCCTGAACATTCCTACTGGTGAACAGAGTTCCATTTTTATTATATCTAAACTTTGTGCTCATTGATAAAATGAAAATATCTTACACAAACAGCCAAGAAAAAGAAACACAATATTGCTTAAATCTGATGTCCAGCTTGAGTGAAGCCAAAATGAAGCCTTGTTCCTATTTCACCAAATGCACGTCGCAATAATCAATTAAAATTGAATGAACGCACATTATCGAACCATTTCATACTATGGGCTGGACTAAGACTCCTCGAAAATCCAGCCCTATGAACTTAGTCCACTGTAACCTGCTGCACAAATGAAACCACGTCACCAAATGATGGTTAGAATTTTGCAAATTATGATTCTAACATTTTCTAAAGCCGAAATCAGTTACACAGAGAGACATACAATGCACTGTTTGCAACAAGTAAAACCATTTTAATATTTTAATAGTAATTTTCACCCCTTCCTGCCCCGCCTCCAAGACTTGCATCATAATTAAGATACACATTATCAAAGGAGGAATGTCAGTCATAAATACCCGAGTGATACAGGACTTTTCAAAATGCTGCTATTCTCCCAAAGCTTGAGAACAGATTTCCTTAAAATATTGCAATATGCCCCTTATATTCATATATAAATTGAAAAGAAGAATGTTTGACTTTTTTTAAATATATAGCGCCTTTCACGACCACCAGACGTTTCAAATGCTTTACAGCCAATGAAGTACTTTTGGAGTGTAGTCACTGTTGTAACGTGAGAAACGCAGCAGCCAATTTGCACACAAGCACACTCCCACAAATAGCAATGTGATTATGGCTAGATAATCTGTTTTTTTGTTATGTTGATTGAGGGATAAATATTGGCCAGGACACCGGGGATAACTCCCCTGCTCTTCTTCAAAATAGTGCCATGGGATCTTTTACGACTGAGAGGGCAGACGGGGCCTTGGTTTAACATCTCATGATGTTAATGTAGTCCCATGTATTAATATTGCAAATAGCTAACCACATTTCAAATGCATAGTCTGGTCAGAGTTACCTCTGTCTTTTCCCACCTATTAAAAGATTACAATTTAGCCTCACGTTCTCTCTCTCTCTCTCTCCTCCGCCCTTTTTTCCATCCACATACAGACGTGCATGTAATCACTGTGCTGTCAGTCAAATTAGAGGCCTACCGTTCACAAATTTTTTTAAATTTCAAAAAAACTCCTGTCCTTTCTAAACAATGAGTGCATCTTCCACGCATTTCTGCTGCATTTGAATTTCAGAGATATCACAATCAAAATTATTCCTTTAGGTATCCCATATAATTGATGGGAGAGTATATAATTAACTGGGGATGTGTGGATAATGTATACATAAGGGCAGAAATAAAACAGGGGAGTTTTTTGTTTAAATCTTCCTTTCTGAATTTTCTTTTGCTTCGTTGTTGTTCAGAAGGCAATGAATATGGACAAATAAATATAGCCGTCTGCACTCCTCTGATTTACAGAATTAGAATTAAAAATTAAAAACACAATTACAAATCTACAGGATAAATATATTAAAGAAACTTAATGGACTTGAGGGAAAAAAGCCGAGACAATTCTAAACTTCTGCTTTTAAGACTAGAATTACAAAGAGTAAGTTGATGTAGTTACTATATTCAGTAACTATATTCCGCATTACTAAGATTGAGCCATATCACTGCACTATTATAGTTACTATTACACTAAATTTAAACTACTGAAGTATCACATAAAAACAAATCTCCTGCTCATTATTTAGCAAAACACACAGTAACCAGTACTTAAACTCGTCACTCTAGAAATGATAGAAAGCTCCCTTCTTATAAACTGACATAACAAATATAATCATATAAAGAAAAAAGGTATAACACAATAAAAAGTGCTCTTTTTGAAAAACTACTGAACTTGGTTAAAAAGTTTCAAGATGCTGTCAAAGCCAACACAGAAACAGCAACTCCAATTTTAATCAAATCAAAATCATGAAATGAAAATTAATTCTTATACCAATGTCAACAACAACTGATCCATCTCAAATGATCAAAAAAACACAAGTGCTAATCCAGAAACTGATGCTCACCTGCTGATGTGGCACAAAGCATCATGCACTTTGTAGTCCTGGCACTGGACAAAATAAACCTGAAGTTTCAAAGAAGCGTACTCCTACAAAGTTTAGGAACCGTGATAGCCCTTTCACAGCAAAGTCAGTCTGATATTTAATTATAATTAACCAGGAGGCTGATGAAATTACAATCGCACAATCACTCAGGCCACGATAGTAGCTCGTACTCCACTTTCTTTTTCGAGTCTTTTACTGTCTATAGCTAGCTATGATAGGGACAGAGACCACTTGAAACAACAAAGACGATGTTATGAAAAGGTAAATAGGTGGGTACATGGCATTATTTATGTACCAACGTTCGCGATCACCTCTAGCAGCAGATTTCTACTATGCCATGGGCTGCTGGAAGTGGATCTATCTTTCTGATCATTTCCCTCGTCTTAAATTCCACTGTCATCTGAACTGCACATGGCGTGTCTAGGCAAATTTGATGACTTGGACGTTGGGCTATCTTCCAAGTCTCTCTTTAGTATATTCCCACGTCCCATAAGAGCTCGCAGAGATACAACACCTTCCCGTATTTACGTTTTGCAGCGTGCCGTCTGATAGGACACTGACGATAAATACACACACACACCCGGCATTTGCCAAACTAGTTTTAAAACAAGTTTAAAGGAGGAAAAAAGCTATCTGTGCAATATCCAGTTATAAATTAGAGTCTGTGGCCAACTAAATTTACATGGGAAACATTCCATAAAAATTGGTGCCAAGCTGAAGATGTTGCAAGTGCATTACAGCATGATTTCGTTTCCCTAGAGAAAAATAATCAAAGCTGGAACTTTTAAAGACCAATGACCTCTATATACAATCAATATGTGTACAGAACACTTGTCGCTAGCAGAGCAAAACATAAACGGCACCTGGTTGTTGTCTGTGTAAATAATAATACAATTCATCGCCACAGGACTCGAGCATATATTCCGCGCGATCAAGTCGGTACAGAAATGAACCTGGCCTTTTGCTTTTCATGTTTATGTCAAAACAGTAACGAAACAAGAATAATGCCCGAAATCTCTCAACATTTAAATTCTGGATTTTAAAAATATTTTTTTTTCTTTTAAAAAAAAATCCAATTTAAAAAACTAAAAGATTGTAACTTTTTGGGGTTGTTTTAATCTGGAAGCGCCCCCACTCTGTCCCTCATACAAACCTGCAGGGCCTAGGCCAGGCTGCGGACCGTCTTCACCAAATATCAGTCTAAAGTCAAACTCGTCATTGCCACTGTTTACAGTAGTCATCGGTTATCAGTTTCCCTTTCCCCTACTTGTTTAATAAGTTCATAACAGAAGGGCTCCGCACTCTCTCCGCCAACTTTCCCGGGGTACTTGTTTTTCTCGCTCTCTCGCTCTGCTGTCCCGTTTTCAAACAGTTAAACCCCCGTCCTCGCTCTCGTGCGCCTCTCAAACTTTGCGGAGCCTCATCTCCTCCTCGCGCGGCCCCCTCGCTCGCTCGCTCCCGCTCGCCCTGCCTCGGCCGTGTTTGTTTAACCCTCTGTGACGCCAGCCGCAGCCACGCCCCTTCCCACACACACTCAACCCGCCACCCGCGCCCTCCTCTCTCACGTCACCAGCCCACGCGCTGACAATCTCCTCCTTCTTCTTACCCGACGCCCCTCCCCCCCCCCAAATACCACCGTCAACAGCCCGCTCGATGCGCATGTGCGACTGCCGCAGTGCGCCATAGGCGTTGTAGTCTTTTTTAATCCCACGTGCTCACTGTTACTCTTACAAAAGCAAAATACAGCAGATAGAAAGAAAGACTTGGATTTATATGGTGCCTTTCACGACCACCGGACGTCTCAAAGCACTTTACAACCAATGAAGTACTTTTGGAGTGTAGTCACTTATTATGTGGGAAACGTGGCAGCCAAGTTACGCACAGCAAGCTCCCACAAACAGCAATGTGATAATTGTTATGTATGTAAACTTTACTAGTGTGTAAGACTTGCCACCAGGGTGCGCACCTGTTGGAGACACCCCAGGCAAGCAGGTATAAAAGGCAGTCTACCATGCTGCTTCCTCTGGAGTTACATTAAAGAGACCAATGTCACAACAGTTTGAGCTTACAGTATACAGTCTTGTGGAGTTATTCTGAACATAACAATTGGCGATGAGTAACAGATCATGAACTTTCACACAGTTATGGCTGCCGTTGGTATTCTTGAGAGATTTGTTGAGGGTGATGGTTGGGAAGCGTTGTTGAGCGTCCTGACAGTGCTTCATGACCAACGAGCTGGATACAGAAGATAGCGCGGTCAAGCGCAAGGCAATTCTCCTCACCGTTTGTGGGTCCATGATATATGGCCTTGAGAAAATCTGCTAGCACCGACGAAATCAACGGACAAGAAATATGCAGAGTTCTGCATGTTGGTTCGGGAACACCTCAAGCCAAAGGGGAGCATCTTAATTGCCAGGTATAACTTTTGCACGCACCATCGCTCCGAAGGCCAGAACATGGTGAGCTATGTCGCCGACTTAAGACGCCTTGTGGGACCGTGCAAATTTACTGGATTTTTGGGGGAATTGTTGTGGAAATTTTCCTGCTTGGAATCGGTCACGAGGTCATCCTTCGCAAACTGCTGTCTGCCAAATTCCTAGATCTGAGCAAGGCCATCACGATAGCCCAGGCTTTCATGTCCACGAACAATAACACTAGATATCTTTGCAGCACCGAAGCTCACCGGCAAGTACTGTGCATAAAATAACGCCTTCAGCAGGCAGAACTGTACATGGCAGGGCCTACACGCCTGCAGAGGCCAGACCTAGGATGACTCAGAGTCCGCTGTGGGGTGTGAATACAAATCCATTAACACCATGTTGGTGCTGCAGGGGTAATCATAGAGCCCATCAATGTCGATTCAAGCACTACTGTGTAAGTGCTGTGGAACAATGGGGCACCTCCAGCAAATGTGCAAACGTACTGCGACTCACCACGTGGCAGAGTCAGCAGAAGATGACCAATCCGGCGCAGATCACGCTGAACGAGTAAGAGAGGCAACTCAACCCGAGGCTGAAGAGGAAGTGTATGGGTACACACTTTCACCACCAAAAGCCCTCCGATAATGTTGAAAGTCAAATTAAACAGCATTCCAGTTCCATGGAATTGGACACGGGGGCGAGTCAATCAATTATGAGCCAGAAGGCTTTTGAAAAACTGTGCACAAAGGCCAAACTAAGCCCAATTCACACAAAGCTGAGCACTCACACCAAAGAGCTCATACCAGTCATTGGCAGTGTGGCAGTGAAGGTATCGTACGATGGAACTGTGCATGATTTATCACAATGGATTGTACCAGGCGATGACCCAATGCTGTTCTGCAGAAGCTGGCTAGGAAAGATCCGATGGATCTGGGACGACATCAAAGCACTGTCTTTGGTGGATGACTCCTCGTGCGCCCAAATGCTAAACAAGTTCCCGTCGTTATTTGAGCCAGGCATCGGCAACTTCACAGGCGCCAAAGTGCAGATCCATCTAGTCCCTGATGCACCGTTCATAGAAACATAGAAAATAGGTGCAGGAGTAGGCCATTCGGCCCTTCGAGCCTGTACCACCATTCAATATGATCATGGCTGATCATGCAACTTCAGTACCCCATTCCTGCTTTCTCTCCATACCCCGTGATCCCTTTAGCTGTAAGGGGCACATCTAACTGGCCTCAATAACTTTCTGTGGTAGAGAATTCCACAGGTTCACAATTCTCTGAGTGAAGAGGCTTTTCCTCATCTTGGTCCTAAATAGCTTACCACTTATCCTTAGACTGTGATCCCTGGTTCTGGACTTCCCCAACATCGGGAACATTCGTCCTGCATCTAACCTGTCCAATTCCGTCAGAATTTTATATGCTTCTATGAGGTCCCCTCTCATTCTTCTAAATTCCAGTGAATATAAGCCTAGTCGATCCAGTCTTTCTTCATATGTCAGTCCTGCCATCCCGGGAATCAGTCTGGTGAACTTTCGCTGCACTCCCTCTATAGCAAGAATGTCCTTCCTCAGATTAGGAGACCAAAACTGTACACAATATTCAAGGTGTGGCCTCGCCAAGGCCCTGTACAACTGGCACGAGCGGTTCCATATATGATGTGAAAGAAAGTCGAGATCGAACTGGACAGACTTTAACGAGAGGAAATCATATTGTCAGTCGAGTTCAACGAGTGGGCCAGTCCAATTGTTCCAGTGTTGAAAAGCGATGGGACGGTCAGAATCTGCGGGGACTACAAGGTAACGATCAACCGAGTCTCGTTACAGGACCAGTACCCACTACCCAAAGCAGATGGCCTGTTCGTAACGCTAGCAGAGAAGAAGTCGTTCACCAAGCTGGATCTAACCTCTGCTTACATGACACAGGACGAGCTGGCTGAACCTTCGAAAAAATTGACGTGCATCAATCAACACGCACAAATCCTTTTGGGGTTCGCTCGCCTGCGGCCATCTTCTAGAGGAACATGGAGAGTCTGCTGAAATCGGTTCCATGCACCGTGGTGTTCCAAGACGACATCTTGATCACTGGTCACAATACCACCGAATACTTGCACAACCTGGAAGAGGTTCTAAAGCGACTGGACAGAGTGGGACTCAGGCTGAAATGCTCCAAGTGTGTTTTCCTGGCGCCAAAGGTCAAATTTTGGGGGAGAAAGATTGTGGCGGATGGCATCAGACCCACTGATTCCAAGACGGAGATCATCAAAATGCACCCATACCACAGAATGTGATGGAGCTGCGTTCGTTCCTGGGACTCCTCAACTATTTTGGTAATTTTCTATCAGGGTTGAGCACTTTGCTGAAACCTTTGCATTTATTGCTACGCAAGGGTGACGACTTGGTTTGGGGTAAATCTCAAGAGACAGCCTTTAATAAGGCCAGAAACCTGCTATGTTCTAACAAGTTACTTGTATTGTATGACCCGTGTAAACGTTTAGTACTACCCTGTGATGGGGTCGGTTGTGTGTTACCACAAGCCAATGTGTCAGGCAAACTGCAACTGGTTGCATATGTGACCAGAAGTTTATCTAAGGTTGAAAGAGCCGACAGTATGGTTGAGAAAGAAGCATTAGCATATGTGTACGGGGTTAAAAAAATGCACCAATACCTATTTGGACTCTGGTTCGAGCTCGAAATCGACCACAAACTGCTCATTTCGCTGTTTTCAGAAAGCAAAGGTATTAACACCAATGCTTCATTCCGCATCCAAAGATGGGCACTAACATTATCTGCTTATGGCCATGTAATCCGCCACAGACCAGGCACTGAGAACTGCGCTAACACCCTCAGTCGGCTCCCATTGCCCACCACCGGGGTGGAAATGGCGCAACCCGCAGACTTGCTTTTTGCAATGGATGTTTTAAGAGCGAGGGGTCACCCGTCATGGCTCGCCAGATCAGGACCTGGACTGGCCAGGACCCTGTGCTATCACTAGTAAAAAGCTGCATCCTTAATGGGAGCTGGTCGGCTGTTCCCAGGGAAGTGCAAGAAGAAATTAAGCCATTCTACCAATGCAAGGATGAAATGTCCATCCATTCAGATTGTCTCCTATAGGGGAATTGCGTGGGTTTGCCAAAAAAAGGCAGGGAAACGTTTTTACACAACTTACACAGTACCCACCCAGGCAGTCATGATGAAGGCTATTGCCAGGTCGCATACTTGGTGGCCCGGCATTGATTCAGAATTGGAGTCATGCATACACCAATGTAACACTTGCTCACAGTTGAGCAATGCACCAAGGGAGGCCCCACTGAATCTGTGGTCATGGCCCTCCAAACCGTGGTCCAGGGTCCACGTAGATTTTGCTGACCTCTTTCTAGGAAAGATGTTTCTAGTAGCAGCGGACGCTTACTCTAAATGGATTGAATGTATAATAATGGCATCATGTACATCCACTGCCTCCATTGAAAGCCTCCAGGCTATGTTCGCCACCCATGGTTTTCCCGATGTCCTTGTTAGTGACAATGGACCATGTTTCACCAGCTCAGAATTCAACGAGTTCATGACCCGCAATGGCATCAAGCATGTCAGGTCTGCCCTGTTTAAGCCCGCATCCAATGGTCAAGCGGAACGGGCAGTCCAAACTAGCAAACAGAGCTTGAAACGCGTGACGGACGGTTCCCTGCAGACTCGGTTATCTCGGGTTCTGCTCAGCTACCGGACACGCCCCCACTTGCTTACTGGTGTTCCCCCTGCAGAATTGCTAATGAAGAGAGCACTCAAAACCAGGCTCTCCTTAGTCCACCCAGATCTCAATGATCATGTAGAAACCCAGCATCACCGGCATAACGTATACCAAGCGCAGCTGTATCGCATGACATTGAGGTTAATGACGCTGTGTTTGTTCTTAATTATGGTCATGGTCCCAAATGCGTTGCTGGCACTGTTTTAGCCAAGGAGGGGAATAGAGTGTTTGTTGTCAAACTTTTGAATGGACAAACGTGCAGAAAGCATTTGGATCAGACCAAACTGCGATTCACTGACAACTAAGAACAGTTTGAAGAGGACATTACCATCAGTGATCCACCTACACACACCCAACCAGCAATCGACCTCGCTGTCAACCACGAGGATGAACCCACCATGCCCGACAGTCCGATCAGACCAGCCACACCACAGTGCAGCAATGATCCAACCAACTCACCCATGCCAGGACTTCAACTCATGCGATCAACCCTGGAACGCAGAGCCCAGGATCGCCTCAAATTGTAAATAACGTATCTAAGACTTTGGGGGGGGGGGGGGGGGGGAGAGTGATGTTATGTATGTAAACTTTACTAGTGTGTAAGACTTGCCACCAGGGGGCACATCTGTTGGAGACCCAAGGGTCACCTGCACACCCCGGGCAAGCAGGTATAAAAGGTAGTTTACCATGCTGCTTCCTCACTCTGGAGTTACATTAAAGAGACCGTGGTCGCAACAGTTTGAGCTTACAGTATACAGTCTTGTGGAGTTATTCTGAACATAACAATAATGACCAGATAATCTGTTTTTGTTATGTTGATTGAGGGATAAATATTGGCCAGGACACCGGGGATAACTCTCCTACTCTTCTTCGAAATAGTGCCACGGGATCTTTTATGTTCACCTCAGAGCAGTCGGGGCCTCGGTTTAACGTCTCATCCGAAAGACAGCACCTCCAACAATGCAGCACTCCCTCAGCACTGCACTGGAGTATCAGCCTAGATTTTTGTGCTTAAGTCTCTGGAGTGCATCTTTAACCCACAACCTTCTGACTTACACCCATTGAGCCACAGCTGACACCTGGAAATCTGAAATATAAAGAGAAATTGTTGGAAATACTCAGCAGGTCAGGCAGCATCTGTGGAGAGAGAAACAGTTAACGTTTCAGGTCAATGGCCTGACGAAAGGTCACCGCCCTGAAATGTTAACTCTGTTTCTCTCTCCATAGATGCTGCCTGACCTGCTGAGTATTTCCAGCATTTTCTGTTTTTATTTATGCTCACTCTTATTGCACTGGTTGCAATTGCCATTACCAATTTAGGGGTAAGCATGTGCCCCGTTCTTAAAGGGGCACAACCAAAAAAACTGTAGCTTGACCAAACTTAAAAGACAACTTAACAAATGAAATCAAAATTCTATTTCCCGGATGCACTCCAGTCCCTCCGATGCCCACCGGTTAATCCCACTTGCTCATTCTAAGTCTGTTAATATTTTGGGATTTTCTTTTCCTTTGCTAAGTTGACATTAATGTTTCCACATCACAGACACAGAATTAAGTGGAAAAACAGATCTCTATTTTAAAATAAAAACAGAAAATTCTGGAAATACTCAACGGATCAGGCAGCATCTGTGGAGAGAGAAACAGAGTTAATGTTTCAGGTCGATGACCTTTTGTCAGAACTGGAAAATGTAGAGATATAGCAGGTTTGAAGCAAGTGCAGGGGCAGGGAAAGGTGAGAGGTGAGCAAAGAACAAAAGGGAAGGCCTGAGACGGGGTCGAAGGCTGTTTCTCTTGCCACAGATGCTGCCTGACCGGTTAATTATTTCCAACATTTTCTGTTTTTATCTCAGATTTCTAGCATCAGCAGTCTTTTGCTTTTGTATTTCTATTTTAAAACACGGGTTTGAAGTCCCATTTACATTAGAAACTTTCAGACAAGTCAACAACAATAACAATTTGTATTTATATAGCACCTTTAACATAGTAAAACATCCCACAGGAGTGTTATAAAACAAAATTTAACACCGAGTCACATACAGAGATATTAGGTCAGCCTTGGTCAAAAAGGTAGGCTTTAATAGGCTTTAATGAGCATCTTAAAGGAGGAGAAAGAGGTAGAGAGCAGAGAGGTTTAGGGAGGGAGTTCTGCCAATGGCCATCAATGGTGGAATGATTAAAATTGGGGATGTGCAAGAGGTCAGAATTGGAGCACAGAGATCTCGAAGAGTTGTAGGGCTGGAGGAGATTACAGAGATAGAGAGGGGTGAGGCGATGGAGGGAATTGAAAACTAGGATGAGAATTTTAAAATAGAGGCGTTGCCAGACCGGGAGCCAATGTAGGTCAGCGAGCACAGAGGTGACGGGTGAACGAGACTTGGTGCGAGCTAGGATATGGGCAACAGCATTTTGGATGAGCTCAAGTTTATGGAGGGAGAAAGATGGGAACCATACAAGAGAGTATTGGGATAGCCAAGTCTAGAGGTAACAAAGGCATGGATGAGGGTTTCAGCAGCAGATGAGCTGAGGCAGGGGCGGAGTTGGGCCCTGTTACCGAGGTGGAAGTAGGTAGGCTTGGTGATGGAGCGGATATGTGGTCGGAAGCTCATCACAATGTCAAATATGACACCAAGGTTGCGAAAGGTTTGGTTCAGCCTCAGACAGTTGCCAGGGAGAGGGATGGAGTCGGTGGCTAGGGAATGGAGTTTGTGGTGGGGACTGAAGACTATGGCTTTCGTCTTCCCAATATTTAGTTGGAGGAAATTTCTGCTCATTCTGTACATTGGACAAGCAGTGTGACAAATCAGAGATAGTGGCGGGGCCGAGAGAGGGGATGGGGCGAGTGGGGTGAGGGCTAGAGCTGTGTGCCATCAACATACATGTGGAACCTGACATGTTTTCAGATGATATCGCCGAGGGGCACCATATAGATGAGAAATCGGAGGGGACCATAGAGGTAACAGTGCGGGAGCATGAAGAGAAGTCATGGCAGGTCATTTTCTGGCTATGACTAGGTAGATAAGAATGGAACCAGGGGAGGGCATCCCACCCAGCTGGATGACAGAGGAGTGGCGTTGGAGAATAATAGTGTAGACAACCGTGTCGAAGGCAGCAGACAGGTCAAGAAAGATGAGGAAGGATAGTTTAGTAAAGTCACACTCACACAGGATGTCATTTGTGACTTTGATAATGGCCATTTCAGTACTGTGGAAGGGTCGGAAACCTGATTGGAGGGATTCAAGCTTGGAATTGCGGGAAGCGACAACACGTTCGAGTACTTTGGAGAGGAAAGGGAGATTTGAGATGAGGCAGTTGTTTGCAAGGACAGAGGGGTCAAGGGTAGGATTTTTGAGGAGTGGGTGATGACAACAGATTTGAAAGAGAGATGGACAGTACCTGAGGAGAGGGAACCATTAATAACATCAGCTAACATGGGGGACAGGAAGAGAAGTTGGGTTGTCGGTAGTCTGGTGGGAATAGGGTCTAGGGAGCAGGAATTAGGTCTGGTGGAAAGATGAGCTCAGAGAGGACATGGTGGGAGACAGGAGAGAAATTAGAGAAAAATGCGAGTTCAGGGATGGGCAGGGGGAACCTTAGAGAAACGGAGGGAACAGATGGCCTCAATCTTTGTGACAAAGAAATCTGTGAGCTCCTCCCACTTGTTGTTGGAGATGAGGCAGGGGAGAGGGGTTTAGAAGATGGTTTGAAATGGGGATGAGAAGCCGGGGTTATCTTTGCATTCCAGGATGATCCTGGAAAAGTGAGCAGTTTTGGCAGAAGAAAGCAGGACCCGGTACTGCTTTATGCGGTCTAGCCAGATCTGGTGATGAATAGTTGTCAGTTGACCGCCATTGATGGTTAAGCCTGCGTCCCTTAAGGGAGTGGAGGTGAGGGCCATATCATAGGGAAGGACCAGGATGAGAGAGAGAGTATTGGTTTTAATGGGGACAAAGGCATCAAAGGTAGAGGTTAGGGTGTTATTGAGCAGATCAGTAGCTTTAACATAAGCAGATAGAAATTTATGAATCATAAAAATATTTAAAACTGTCTTTTGGATGAGATATTAAAATGAATCTTCAGCTGCCCTGTTGGGTGGATGTAAAATATTCTATGACACTACTTTGTGGCAGAGCAGGGAGTTCTCCCGATGTCCTGGTTAGCAGTTATCCTTCAACTGGCATCACAAAAGCAAATTATCTGGTCATTTATTTAATTGCTCTTTGTGGGACCTGGCTGTGCACAAATTGACTGCTGGCAATCCCTACTTACAACAGGGATTGCACTTCAGAAGTACTTCAGTGGCTGTGAAACACTTTGGGAGATCCTGAAGTCATGAAAGCCACTATATAAAGCATTTTTTGTTTCTTTTCATTCTTTCCTGGAGCTTGTTTTGTACAGCTGCGATTTCTAACCCAATACTTCTTGTGCTACCAAACATTGTCTGTGCTGTGTTCATGCAGACATTAAAAGGGAAAATGGGAGCGTTTCTGTTGGAACAAAGAGCATGGTGTCATTTGTATAACTGGGAGCAACCAAAGAATTTTCCTGTCAATAAATAATCCTTGTTTATAGAAACAAACACAACATTTTGGCAACAAAGGTGGTTCAAGAATATTAATGAGAGGATTTTTTACTAGTTTAGGATGATAAGTATGAGGATGATCTTGGAAGTAATGAATTTGGTGAATTAACTCCTATAGGTTACACATGTTTTGCAAGAAAGAAAGAAAGAAAGAAAGATAAAGAAAGAAAAGACTTGGATTTATATTGCGCCTTTCACGACCACCAGACGTCTCAAAGCACTTTACAGCCAATGTGTTGTAATGTGGGAAACATGGCAGCCAATTTGCACACAGCAAGGTCCCACAAACAGCAATGTGATAATGATCAGATAATCTTTTTTGTTATGTTGGTTGAGGGATAAATATAACTCCCCTGCTCTTTTTCAAAATAGAATCTTCTACATCCACCTGAGCGAGCAGATGGGGCCACAGTTTAAGATCTCAACTGAAAGATGGCACCTCCGACAGAGCAGCACTCCCTCAGCACAGCACTGGAGTGTCAGCATAGATTTATGTGCTCAAGTTCCTGGAGTGAGACTTGCGTCCACAACCTTCTGACTCAGAGGCGAGTGTGCTACCCACTGAGCCACAGCTGACACTGGTGTTTAGAATGAGTCAATAACCATAGATCCAGTGTATCCCATGTACAAATAACAATACAATTCTAGTAATATGGCAATGGGACCGTCTTGCAAAACTCCATTCAACCTATATAACAAGTCCCTTCAACATGGGAGAAATAGGTGAAATGGGTGTGCCATTACAGGTATTGAAACATGAAAGAGTTTTGCAGTATAGGGGAGAACATTTTAAAGATCTATTCAACACGTGACTACATATAGTGGAAATAACATAGTCTGTAATAAGGCTAAGACCCGATTTATTTCAATTCCAAGAAAATGCAACTGATGAATCAATCATATTTCAGCAAGCTGAACAATACAAGAATGAATGTGCAATGCCCTTCGGACATGCTCACATTGGCAAGCAACTAAATGTAATGTTACTGATGTCAATCCTGAAATGAAAATATAGATTATCAAAGCTAATGACTGTTATGTATGCAATAAAGATTCAAACTGAGTACTGTTTAACTAAGCAAGGTACAACCTTGGCTCTGCTTTATTTAGGCCCAAAGTGCCTGACTCTCAAAATGGCTGGCCTTTTATAACTCAGCAGCACCATGTGCGTGCTGCTCAATGGCCTCCAACAATGATGCCATCTGGTGGCTACAAACATGACAATACCCCTCCTCTGAGATTTATCACAGTCTTTCACAGGCTGAGACGGTCCGGTGCTTTGCGCTCCCAGGTTGACCGTCTCAGTTCGATTCCAGCCTTGGGTGAGTGTGCGGGGTCTGTTGTGGCTGATGGCTGGATGACTGACTTGTTGGGCGTGGCAGTGGCCATGTCAGGAATTGCAAGTCAATTTTTATTGAACAGGTCTGTGATGTAAATTCCGGGTTCACTGATGGCCCTTGAGTCCTCTGAAGACTGCTGGTAGGTTGGTTGGCCGTCGATGGTTTCTTTGTCTGATTGCTCTGGCTCGTCTGTGTGCCTCAGCTTTGTCTGATCCATGTGTTTCCTGCAAATTTGTCCATTCTTGAGCTTAATAACGAATACTCTGTTGCCCTCCTTGGCCAGGATTGTACCAGCGATTTGGGACCCTGACCATAGTTCAACACATATATAGGATCATTAACAGAAATCTCATATGACACAATTGCGCGATCATGGTACCCTTGTTTACTTTGTCTTCTGTATTCAACATGATTATTTAAATCCAGGTATACCAGAGATAGCTTGGTCTTAAGACCTCTTTTCATCATGAGTTCAGCAGGCAAGACCCTGTGAGTGTGTGGAGTCTTGTCCTGTAACTCAGCAGTATACAGGACAAGCGGGTCTGCAGTTACCCTTGGGTTGTTGGAGTACGCAACCAATTCCTATGACGATGCGTCACAGGCCAAAACTAACGTTTACATGGGTCATAATGTACCAGCAGCTTGTTTGAGCAAAGCAGATTGGTGGCTTTCTCGAAAGTTCTGTCTTGCGATGCGCCCCACACCCAGTTGTCTTCTTTTCTCAATAGCATGTGCAGTGGTTCTAGTAAGGTGCTCAATTTAGGTAGAAAGTTACCAAAGTAGTTTAGTAGAATCAGGAACGAACGCAGCTCCGTCACATTCTGCGGCTTGGGTGCATTCTTGATAGCCTTGGCTTTCATGTCAGTAGGTCTGAAGCCATCAGCGACAATTTTCCTCCCGAGGAATTCAACCTCTGGTGCCATGAAGATGCACTTTGAGCGTTTCAGTCTGAGTCCCACTCTATCCAAATGCAGTAGAACCTCTTCCAGGTTGTTCAGATGTTCCTTGGAGTCATGACCGGTGATCAGGTGACCGGTCATCTTGGAACACGACGGTTCTGGGAATGGCCTTCAGTAGATTTTCCATATTCCTCTGGAATATTGCTGCAGCCGAGCGAATTCCGAAATGGCACCTTTGGTAAATAAACAGTCCTTTGTGCGTGTTAATGCATGTAAGTCTCTTCGACATCTCGACCACCTCCTGTGTCATATAGGCCGACGTCAAGTCCAGTTTGGTGAACGAATTCCCCCCGGCTAGTGTCGCAAACAAGTCATCAGCCTTCGGTAACGGGTACTGATTTTGTTTCGAAACCCTGTTGATCGTTGCCTTGTAGTTTCCACAGATTCTGATTGTGCTATCACTTTTCAGCACAGGAACAATGGGGCTGACTCATTCATTAAATTCGACCAGTGATATGATCCCTTCACCTTGGAGTCTGTCCAGTTCAATTTCAACCTTCTCCCTCATCAAATACAGCACTGCCCGAGCTTTAAGATGGACAGGTCTTGCATCTGAGTCCACGTGGATCTGCACCTTGACTCCTATGAAGTTGCCGATATCCGGTTCGAACAGTGAGGGGAACTTGCTCAATACTTGGGCACATGTATCTTCCTCCGACGACAACGCCTTTATGTCATTCCAGTCGCATCTGATTTTCTCCAAACAGCTCCTGCCGAGCAGCGTTGGGCCATTGCCTGGAACAATCCACAGCGGTAACTCGTGAACTGCACCATTATGGCACATTAATTTGTGCACTGCCAATCACCTTTATCAGTTCTTTGGTGTACGTGTGCAGCTTGGCGTTAACAGGGCTCAGTCTGGGCCTCACAGTCTTAGTATCCCACAGCTTATAAAATGCCCTCTCGTTCATGATCGATTGACTCGCCCCCGTGTCCAGTTCCATCGATACCGATATCCCGTTAAACTTCACATGAATCAAAATTGGTTTACTCTAGGTTATGAAGGAGTACAGTCCATATACTTCCTCCTCTGGCATCTCGGATTGCGTATCCGGATCCGTGCTAATCTGACTCTCATCCTCCACATGGTGTGTCGCAGCTCACTTGCTCATCTGTGGACACTTGTGCTGGAGATGCCCCACTCTCAGACAGCCTTTGCAACTATATTGCTTAAATTGGCACTGCAGGTGCTGATGATTTCCTCCACAACGCCAACACGGAGAAGTCGGATACATTCCTGGTGGCGAACTTTGGGCAGCCACAGGTTTTGCGAACGCAGCCGAATATGCCCTGCCATGTGCCGCTCTGCCAAACGGCGAATCAATCGCATTTACCGAGGTTCGGTTCTTCACCGCTATTTGCTTTAGACTCCTGTCCGTCGTCATACATGATTGAGCGATCTGGATGGCCCTTTTTAAATCCAACTCCTTCACCGCCAGAAGTTTGTGCAGGATCACCTCGTGGTTGATACCGATAACAAAGAAGTCCCGCAGCACAACACCCCCCCGAACTTGCAAGGTCCCGCTAGACGTCTCAGGTTGACAACGAATTCCACCACGCTCTGGCCCTCCGATCAAATGTATGTATAAAACCTGTATCTCGAGATGATGATGCCGTCGTCTGGTTTGAGGTGCTCCCGTACCAATGTACACAACTCCTCGTACGTTTTCTCTGTTGGATCACAAGGCATGAGTAGATTCTTTATCAGACCGTAGATCTTTGAACCTCACACAGTGAGGAACACGGCCCGGCGCCAATCTGCATCGTCGACCTCCTTCATTTTGTTGGCCACTAAGTACTGGTTCAAACGGCTCACAAAGTCTGCCCAATCTTCTCCCTCCACGAATCGCTCTAAAAATCCAATCGTGCTCATTTTGTAAACAAATATTCTTGTATTCTCATCGCCAAATGTTATGTATGCAATAAAGGTTCAAACTGAGCACTGTTTAACTAATCTTGGCTCTGCTTTATTTAGGCCCAAAGTGCCTGACTCTCAAAATGGCTGGCCTTTTATACCTGAGCAGCATCATGTGCGTGCTGCTCAATGGCCTCCAACAAAGATGCCATCTGGTGGCTACAAACAGAATGTACATACATGACAATGACCATCTAAAATGTTGCATTGCAGAGCCCTGGAGGAAGCTTTTAGAACTGGACAGAGTAAGTAATTTGGCTAAATATCATACAGCAGATGTGGAAACTAAGCAACATGTCTCTTTCAGTTGGCACAAACCATGCCATGCCAAGGCAAAGTCATTTTAAGTCAACTCCAATTGAATGCGTTCTTACTACAGCGTAAACTTCCCCATAATGGTGACTGTCCGGCAGAGGACAAATAATGTTATGCATATGAGAAATGAAAGCACTTCGCTTGGTGCTGTCAATCATCTTACAAAAACATGCAATGAAACATTGCTGCTCAGACTGTGATGACACGTTTGTTCACCCTTTCATTACAACACACCATCAAGTCAGTAATCAGCAGCAAGCCAACAATAGCATATTTTCAAGCCACTGTTATTCTGGTTGTCTACAGAACATTATTGATCCAGTTACCAATCTTTTGTTGCTGGCTGAATCCTGAGTGAAACTCTCTCACAAGCTTAGCCACATGTACTTTATACACATTTTTGTCAATAGGCAAACAGCAAACAAAACAATTAATCATAAACAATATGATACTCCAACCCTGAATGAGATTAATGCATAACAAAATGGATTCTGAGTTTTTCAAAGGCCTGAAATAAAAGTATCACCAGCTAGAGCTCAGCAATGAAACCTTCCATATTATAACAATTGCAACACACATCGGGTTGAAGTGTTGCAAAAGACTAACTTCCGTATACTTTCAGTACCTGATGTATTTCAATATAGCACTGATAATCACAAGAATTTCAGTTATCCTGTGTGTAAGGGATGATATACCTCATCATCATCATAGGCAGTCTCCCGGAGTCGAGGAATACTTGCTTCCACTCCTGAAGTGAGTTCTTTGGTGAGTGAACAGTCCAATATGAGAGTAACAGACTCTGTCACAGATGGGACAGATAGTTGTTGAGGGAAGGGATGGGTGGGACTGGTTTGCCGCATGCTCTTTCCGCTGCTTGATTTCTACATGCTCTCGGCTTTGAGACTCCAGGTGCTCAGCACCTTCTCGGATGCACTTCTTCCACTTCGGGACATTTTTGTCAATAGGCAAACAGCAAACAAAGCAATTAATCATAAACAATATGATACTCCAGCTCTGAATGAGATTAATGCATAACAAAATAGATTCTGAGTTTTTCAAAGGCCTGAAATAAGAGTATCACCAGCTAGAGCTCAGCAATGAAAGCTACCATATTATAACAATTGCAATACACATCGGGTTGAACTACAAAAATGTAGTTGATTACCGACTTGATGGTGTGATGTAATGAAAGGGTGAACAAACCTGAGTCAGTCCAAATGCCAGACAGGAGACTCCCAAAGCAAATGCTCTACTCGGTGCTCCCTCACGGCAAACGAGCCAAAGGTGGGCAGCGGAAGCGCTACAAGGACACCCTCAAAGCCTCTCTGATAAAGTGCGACATCCCCACTGACACCTGGGAGTCCCTGGCCCAAGACCACCCTAAGCTGATCGAATGTGGTCAGTGCTTCAATGCTGGGGCTGTTGGCCTGAATGAGGACGCTGATGTTGGTGCGCCTGTCCTCCCAGAGGATTTGTAGGATCTTGCGGAGACATCGTTGGTGATATTTCTCCAGCAACTTGTGGTGTCTACTGTACATGGTCCATGTCGCTGGGCCATACAGGAGGGCAGGTATTACTACAGCCCTGTAGACCATGAGCTTGGTGACAATTTTGAGGGCTTGGTCTTCAAACACTCTTTTCCTCAGGCGGCCAAAGGCTGCATTGGTGCACTTGAGGCGGTGTTGGATCTCGTCGTTGATGTCTTCTCTTGTTGATAGGAGGCTCCCGAGATATGGGAAGTGATCCGCAGTGTCCAGGGCTGCGCCGTGGATCTTGATGACTAGGGGGGCAGTGCTGTGCGGTGAGGACAGGCTGGTGGAGGACCTTTGTCTTATGGATGTTTAGCGTAAGGCCCATGATTTCATACAACTCAGTAAATATGTCGACTAGGTCCTACCCTACACCCTACCAAGCACAACATGATGCATGCCTTACATGGAATTTTAAAACACAGAAACAGGTCATTCAGTCCAACATGTCTAAGCCGGTGTTTATGCTTCAGACGAGTCTCCTCCTACCTTAACTCATCTCACTCTATCAGCGTAACCTTCTATTCCTTTCTCCCTCATGTACATATCTAGCTTCTCCTTAAATGCATCTATGCTATTCATCTTAACCACTCCACGTGGGAGAGAGTTCCACATTCAAACCATTCTCTGTGTAAAGAATTTTCTCCTGAATTCGTTATTGGATTTATTAGTGACTATCTTGTATTTATGGCCCTTAGTTTTGGACTCCTCCTACAAGTGGAAACATCCTCTCTATCTACCCTATCGAACCCCTTCATAATCTTAAAGATCTCTATCAGGTCACCTCTCAGTCGTCTCTTTTCTAGAGAAAAGAGCTTCAGCCTCTTCAGTACCCTCTTAGTTCTGGTATTATCCTTGTAAATCTTTTTTTCACTTTCTAAAATGTTTCTATTTCCTTTTTGTAAAATGGAAACCAGAACTGTGCACAGTTCTCCAACTGTGATCTAACCAAGTTTCTATATAGTTTAAAATATCTTCACTGCTTTTGAATCCTATTCCTCTAGAAATTAACTCCAATGATTTGTTTGCATTTGTATGGCTTTGTTAACCTGTGTTGCTACTTTTAATGGGCTCAATTTTCCCGGATCATTTGCGGCGTTTTTCTGGTGTATTTATTTTTTTCAAAGTTTCCCCCTGCAATCTGTGCCGGCATAACTGACTTAGTTACGATTTTTCTAGGCCAGTTTTTTTTGACGTCCCTCCTATCTGCACTAGTTTTTATAATTTTTTGCAATTTTGCCATAATCTTTTCCTCCTTGGTTGGCGTATCTGGCTACTACCGAAAAAACTTGGGCACTTAAGAAAACCAGCGCACATTGACGAATCTGCGCCTAAAGACCCCATTGTTTTTAATCGAAGATTTTGGAGGGAGTCAAGAACACTGTAAAAATCAATAATAAAGTTCAACTTGTTTTACCTGTCAAAATAGTAAATGGAAGTTTGTTGGATTTCAGAAGTTTTCTCTTTTTTTTTACTCACTCACATGCCACCACCGAACGTCTTGAAGCAGGGCTGGAGGGCCGTAGCTTTGGCCGGCAGAATTAGCCCCACACCCGGACACAGGGGCTGGGAGCTCAGCTGGAAAGGTGCCAATTGGAAGGCTTCTGCAGACTGAGACCCGGGAGCGAGGTGCCAATTGGAAGGCTTCTGAAAACTGCAATGAGTAAGTGGCGGGGGAGAGAGAGAAGGGGAGAAGTCACAAGACTGCAATTAGTTAAGGGGTGAGGGGGCGAGAGGAGAAGTCACAAGACCTTGGGTGTGGTCCATCCATTCAGACCTTGGGGAGAGAGCACTGCGAACCTGTCCTGCCTGCTTTCCTGCCATTTTTAGCTTCTTTCAAAGGTAAAATTTAAATATGGGGGCTATGTAGAAGACAATTGATTTGACCTCATCGCATGAGGAACATCAGAGCCTGTAGGATGCTGGGCAGGAGGACTTACCCACCTCAGGTATATCGAGACAGGCGTTCGTACCTCCACATGAGTGATGCAGACTATGTCAGAAGTCTATGTTTCCGCAAAGAAGTTGTAACTGAGATCTGTGAGTTGGTGAAAGCAGACCTGCAACCTAGAAGCATCAGGAGGACTGCTTTGTCCGTTGAAGTGCCTCCGGCTCGTTTCAAGCTACAACTAGGAATGTGTGCGCCATCTCTCAACATGCAACACATGTCTCCATTCGCCAGGTCATGACTGCGCTGTATACGTGGAACAATGACTTCATAAAATTCCCCATGACCGTCCAGGCAATGCATGACAGGGCTGTGGGCTTCTCCAGGATTGCTGGCTTCCCAAAGGTACAAGGCTGCATTGATTGTACCCACATCGCCTTGCGAGCACCTTTGGAGGATTCCGAGATGTACAAGAACAGAAAAGGCTTCCACTCCATTAATGTACAGCTCGTGTGTGACGACATGCATCATATCATGTCAGTCAATGCAAGATACCCTGGGAGCACCCATGATGCGTTCATCCTACGCGAGAGCGTTATATGTGCCATGTTTCAGCAGCAGCCAGAAGGGCAGAGCTGGCTGCTGGGAGACAAAGGGTACGGCCTCGCCACCTGGCTCATCACGCTCCCATTCGTAACCCGGACGGAAGCTGACTGAGAATACAACATGTCGCACATTGCGACACGCAGCTTCATAGAGAGGACCATTGAAACAGCGTTTCCAATGCCTGGACCATTCTGGAGGCTACTTGCTGTACTCCCCTGAGATTGTCGGTCAGTTCACTGTTGTGTGCTGTATGCTGCATAACTTAGTCATCATGAGGCAGCAGTACCTGGTAGTGGAAGACCCACCTGCGGTGAGAGTGGCTGATGATAGTCTTGCTACATCTATATAAGGTATTGGTGAGGCCACACCTGGAATACTGTGTGCAGTTTTGGTTTCCATATTTATGAAAGGATATACTTGCTTTGGAGGCAGTTCAAAGAAGGTTCACTAGATTGATGCCGGGGATGAGGGGGTTGACTTATGAGGAAAGGTTGAGTAGGTTGAGCCTCTACTCATTGGAATTCAGAAGAATGAGAGGTGATCTTATCGAACCGTATAAGATTATGAAGGGTCTTGACAAGGTGGATGCAGAGAGGATGTTTCCACTGATGGGGGAGACTAGAACTAGAGGGCATGATCTTAGAATAAGGGGGCGCCTATTTAAAACAGAGATGAGGAGAAATTTCTTCTCTCAGAGGGTTGTAAATCTGTGGAATTCGCTGCCTCAGAGAGTTGTGGAAGCTGGGACATTGAATAAAGTTAAGACAGAAATAGACAGTTTCTTAAACGATAAAGGGATAAGGGGTTATGGGGAACAGGCAGGGAAGTGGAGCTGAGTCCATGATCAGATCAGCCATGATCTTATTGAATGGCGGAGCAGACTCGAGGAACCGTATGGCCTACTCCTGTTCCTATTTCTTATGTTCTTATGTGGAAGATGCAGGTGATGAGCAGGAGGAGGAGGAACACGAGGAGGAAGAGGAAGCCATGCAAATGCCTGAGACTGGAGCATGATGGCGGAGGAGGGCAGGCCATCATGCTCCTTTAATGATTGCCCGAGCCTGGTGCCAGCAGCTCAACCCTGAACACTTTACTGCTGCCTGAAGGCTCAGCGACAACTATTCCACATGGATCATGTTTACTGTTTGGACCTGTTCCGTAATGTGTTGTGTTAATGGAAATTATTCTTATTTACTTCAAAAGTTGTTTAATAATCGAACAAATAATGGAAATGATTCTTCTCCAGCTCTACAGTTGTGTTAAGAATGGAACAAATAAAGGAAATTATTCAGTTTTAATGTAAAAGATATTTTATTCAAAAGTTTAACAAACAGTTTTTTTGTACTTAACTCAACTTTAATAAAATTATTCTTGTATCAACCTTTAGCTTAAGATCACTCTTTAAGATCACTTACAAACTTTTAGGCTACACTTTCCATCAGGTTCACCCCACTACCGCCCAGTTACCGCCCATTTAACTGCTAAGGTTTAGTCCAAGACCCATATTTCAATAAAAATGAAAACTAATGCCCAATTATCACCTATTTATCACCAGCATTAGTTTCGGCATAAAGTTAACGCCGAGAATTAGCTGAACCGCCCGCCCATATTCTTTCTTAAAATTAATGACGTCAGCAATCGTGCACCGCCCAGAAGACTGTTTATAATGGAAACTAACGGCCAGAAACCACCCAAATATCGCCGAGCATTACTTTTGAAATCACGCCCATATATCGCCCAAAAGATAGCTTGCCCAAAAAAAGCTGCACTCACCTGACCTTAACCCAGCGGTATGGACGCCATTTTGTAATTCAGAGGACTTTTTATAATAGGCTGCTTCAAGTTCATGGGAGCTTTCAAGTAATTCGTGAGTGCTTTTAAGGTGGTTTTAAAATCTTTTGACAACCATCTATCATTTTGTGGAGAATTTGCATTTTTAATTAGATTTTAGAGGACAATTTAATCATTCTGAATACATATAAATATAAATACATAGTAATAGTAATGGGGCCTGTAATTTCTCAACCAGTATTGATGATTACTCACATGCTACAGACTAGAGATTGGAGAAGGTATATTGAAGAGCATTATGTGCCCAATCAAAGAGGTGGCAGACTGCTGAGGAGGAGGAGGCCTTACACCCAATGCACTTACAGGGATAAGTGGTCATACCTGAACTTGTCCGAAAACACGTGCCTTAGGAGGCTGCGCTTCTGAAAGGAGGTCATCAGTGAGATATGCCAGCTCACTAAGGGAGATCTGCAGCCTAACAGCATGATCAGGACCACACTGCCCATTGAGGTCAAGGTTACTGTGGCACTTTCCTTCTATACATCGGACTCCTTTCAGGCCTCAGATGGCGACATTTGCGGTATCTCTCTGCATGCCACACATTGTTGCATTTGATAGGTGATTGAAGCCCTTTACACATGCAAGATGGACTTTATACGCTTCTCTATGATCAGGGAGGTGCAGACTGAGAAGGCTTTGTGTTTCTTAAGAATAGCAAACTTCTCCAAGGTGCAGGGAGCAATAGATTGTTCGCACATCGCCATGCGAACACCTTTTCAGGATGCAGAGGTATTTTAGAACTGAAAGTGCAACTTGTTGTCGACAACAAGCAAATAATCATGGCAGTAAGTGCTCATTTTCCAGGGAGCATCCATGGTGCGCACATCTTGCATGAGAGCTCTGTCTCTGACCTGAGTCAGCCACAAGGTCACGGTTGGATGCTCGGTGATAAAGGAAATGGCCTTGCCAGCTGGTTCATGACCCCGCTGCATAAGTCCCAGATGCAAAACGAGAAGCACTACAATGAAAGCTGTCGTGTATGCATGCTTGAGGTTACTAGCCACCACTGTCAGAAGTCATTGGACTGTACGCATGTGTGTGCGGCCCAGGTATAAAAGACAAGCCAGCATGTAATGTAATCACTTTGGGCCCTAATAAAGCAGAGTCAGGTTTGTACCTGTGTTCATTTACTGTATTCAGTCTATCAAGTTATTACATATGTAACATTTGGCGACGAGGTAACTTAAGAACTTTCGCATGCAAAAATGAGCACAATTGGAATTCTGGAGAAAGTTGTGGAGGGAAAGGACTGGGCAGATTTTGTAGCTCACCTGGTACTTCATGGCCAACAAAATGGAAGAACCCACGCAGTTAGGCGCAGGGCGGTCTTCCTCACGGTTTGTGGTCCGAAAATTTATGGATTCATAAAGAATCTTCTCTCGCCTGCAAGTCCAATGGACAAGGCCTATGACGAATTGTGTGTTCTGGTACATGACCATCTCAAACCAGAAGAAGGCATCATCATCTCATGATATCGATTCTACACACACGTTCGTTCTGAGGGACAGGATGTGTCGGAATTCGTTGCCGACCGAAGACGTCTAGCAGTACCGCGTAAGTTCAAAAACGCGTTGGGAGACATGCTACGGGACTTCTTTGTAATCGGCATCAACCACGAGGTGGTCCTGCGTAATCTACTGGCGGCGGAGATGCTGGATTTGAGCAAGGCCATCAATGATTGCCCAGGCATGCATGACAACGGACAAAAACTTAAAGCAAATATCATCGAAAAATCGGAACTTGGCAAGTACTGTAAACAAGATTGTATCGTAATTTGGCAGAGCTGCATATGGCAGGGCCTACTCGACTGCGTATGCGAAACCTGTGGCTGCCCAAAGTCTGCCAACGGGAATGAATCCGATTTCACCGTGTTGGCATTGTGGGGGCAATCATCGGCCTCATTAGTGTCGGTTTAAACAGTACATTTGTAAAGGCTGTTCGAGACTGGGGCATCTCCAGCGCATGTGTCCGCAACTGAGAAAGCGTGCTGCGACACACCATGTGGAGGATGATGACCAGTATCGTGAGGATCCGGATATACAATCCGAGATACCAGAGGAGGAAGTGTATGGAATGTATTCATTCCTAACAAAGAGCCAACCGATAATGATTAACGTGAAACTTAACCATGTGCCGGTACCGATGGAATTGGACACTGGTGCAAGTCAATCAATAATGAGCCAGAGGACATTCGTCAAGCTTTGAGATACTAAGGCTGTGAGGCCTAAGCTGAGTCCAGTCAATGCCAAGTTGCTTACGTACACTAAAGAACTCATAACGGTGATTGGCAGTGCAGTAGTCAAGGTGTCGTATGATGGTACGGTTCATGATTTACCGTTATGGATTGTTCCAGGAAATGGTCCAATTTTGGTCGGCAGGAATTGGCTAGAAAAAATCAAATGGAATTGGAACGATATCAAAGCGTTGTCATCGGAGGATGATACTCCATGTGCTCAAGTGCTGAGCAAGTTCCCCTTGCTGTTTGAACCAGGCATCGGCAATTTCCAAGGGAGCCAAGGTGCAGATCCACGTGGACTCGGATGCAAGTCCCATCCATTATAAAGCTCGGGCAGTTCCGTACATGATGAGGGAGAAGGTCGAAATCGCACTGGACAGACTCCAGCGTGAAGAGGTCATATTACCATTGAATTGAACGAATGGGCCAGTCCCATTGTTCCTGTGTTGAAAAGTGATGGCAGTGTCAGGATTTGTGGAGACTACAAGGTTACAATCAACCGAGTTTCGAAACAGGATCAATAACTGTTACCAAAGACTGATGACCTGTTTGCAACGCTAGCCAGGGGGAAGACGTTCACTAAACTGGATCTGACGTCGGCCTAAATGACACAGGAGCTGGTCGAGACGTTGAAGAAACTTACATGCATCAACACTCATAAAGGACTGTTTATCTACAACAGGTGTCCTTTTGGAATTCGCTCGGCTGCAGCCGTATTTCAGAGGAACATGGAGAGTCTACTGAAATCCGTTCCTAGAACCGTCATGTTCCAAGATGACATCCTGGTCACAGGTCATGATACCGCCGAACATCTGAACAACCTGGAAGAGGTTCTACATCGTCTGGACAAAGTGGGACTCAGACTGAAATGTTCGTAGTGCGTCTTCATGGCACCGGAAGTCAAATTCCTGGGGAGGAAAATTGCTGCTGATGGCATCAGGCCTATGGACTTGAAAACCAAGGCCATCAAAAATGCACCCAAGCCTCAGAATGTGACGGAGCTGCATTCGTTCCTTGGTCTACTGAACTACTTCGGTAATTTCCTACCTAGATTGAGCACTTCATTAGAGCCACTGCACATGCTGCTAAGAAAAGGCGACAACTGGGTTTGGGGTGCGTCTCAAGATAGAGCTTTTGAGAAAGCTACTAATCTGCTTTGCTCTAACAAGCTGCTGGTACATTATGATCTGTGTAAGCGTCTAGTATTGGCCTGTGATGCTTCGTCATATGGAGTTGGTTGCATGCTCCGATAAGCTAATGAGTCGGGTAAACTACAACCTGTTGCGTATGCTTCTAAAAGTTTGGCAAAGGCGGAAAGAGCCTACAGCATGGAAGAAAAAGAAGCATTAGCCTGTGTGTATGGGGTTAAAAAGATGCATCAGTACCTGTTTGGTCGTCGGTTTGAACTGGAAACAGATCACAAGCCACTCATTTCATTGTTTTCGGAAAACAAAGGTATCAATACCAGTGCATCATCCCGCATCCAGAGGTGAGCGCTGACATTATCTGCCTATGCTTCTGTCATTCGCCATAGACCTGGCATCGAGAATTGTGCCAATGCACTGAGTCATCTGCCGTTGCCCACACCGGAGGTGGAGATGCCACAACCCGCAGACCTACTGTTAGTTATGGATGCTTTTGAAAGTGAAGGAACCCCTGTCATGGCTCAACAAGTTAAGACCTGGACCAGCCAAGACCCGATATTATCGGTTATGAAACGTTGTGTCCTTAGTGGTGATTGGTCTGCCAAAACCAAGCAAATGGGTGATGAGACCAAATCTTACAATCGTCGGAAAGACAAATTATCCATTCAGCCAGATTGTTTACTGTGGGGTAATCATGTTGTTATGCCTAAGAAAGGCAGAGAGAAATTTGTACATGATCTACATAGCACTCATCCTGGTATTGTCATGATGAAAGCCATTGCAAGGTCTCATGTATGGTGGCCTGGAATTAACTCTAATCTGGAATCATGTGTGCATCAGTGCAACACTTGCATGCAGCTTAGTAAAGTACCAGCGGAATCGCCGCTGAGTCTGTGGTCATAGCCATTTAAACCATGGTCCAGGATCCACATCGACTTTGCAGGTCCCTTCCTGGGAAAGATGTTTTTAGTTGTGGTGGATGCATATTCCAAGTGGATAGAGTGTATAATCATGTCATCCAGCACATCCACAGCTACCATTGAGAGCCTTCGTGTCATGTTTGCCACTCACGGTTTGCCTGAAATCATTGTAAGCAACAACGGATCTTGTTTCACTGGTCTGGAGTTTCAATAGTTCATGAAAATCAATGGTATCAAACATGTGAGGTCAGCACCATTCAAACCCGCATCTAATGCTCAAGCAGAGCGTGCTGTCCAAACCATCAAGCAGAGTATGAAACGTGTAACTCAAGGTTCACTGCAGACTTGCTTATCATGCATATTGTTAAGTTACAGGACAAGCTTATCGGGGTCCCCTGTGCTGAACTATTGATGAAGAGAGTTCTTAAGACCAAGCTATAATTTGTCCACCCTGACTTGAACAATCATGTTAAATACAGACGTCAAAGTCAGCAGTGGTATCATGATCGTGTTGCTGTGTCACGCGACATTTCTGTTAACATCCTGTGTATGTACTAAATTATGGTCAAGGTCCCAAGTGGATCACCAGTACTGTTACGGCCAAGGAGGGTAACAGAGTGTTTATCGTCAAGCTCAAGAATGGGCAAACATGCAGGAAACATGTTGATCAGATAAAGCTGCGGGATACGGATGAACCAGAACAATCTGAGGAAGACACAATCTGTCAGTCATCAGAGGACTCCGCTGTCATCAATGAATCTGGACTTTCAATCCCTGACATGGTCATTGCCACTCCCATCAGATTGGCTACCCAGCCCCCAGTCATAACAGACTCAGAACACTCGCCCAAGGCTAGAGTTGAACTGAGATGATCAACTCGGGAGCGGAACGCCCCGGACCGTCTCAATTTGTAAAAAGACTGTTCTAATATCTTAAAAGGGGATATTGTCATGTATGTATGCTTGTGGTTACTAGCCACCAGGTGGCACCACTGTCAGAGGTCATTGGGCTGTACGCACGTGTGTGTGGCCCAGGTATAAAAGACAAGCCATCATGTAACGTGATCACTTTGGACCCTAATAAAGCAGAGCCAGGTTTGTACCTGTGTTATTTTACAGTATTCAGTCTATCGAGTTATTACATACATAACAAAAGCCACATTGCCACACGCAATATCGTCAAAAAGACAATTGGAGTGCTTAAGCAGTGCTTCAGATGCCTGGACCTCTCAGGAGGCGAATTACAATAATACCCTGAGCAGGTTGCTCAGTTCATTGTGGTGTGCTGCATGTTGCCATGGATCTTGCCAGATGGCACGGCCCTGGACACCGTGGACCACTTCCCATATCTCGGGAGCCTCCTATCAACAAGAGCAGGCATCAACGACGAGATCCACCACCGCCTCCAGTGTGCCAGAGCAACCTTCGCCCGCCTGAGGAAAAGAGTGTTTGAAGACAAGACCCTCAAAACTGCCACCAAGCTCATGGTCCACAGGACTGTAGTAATACCTGCCCTCATGTATGGCTCAGAGACATGGACCATGTACAGTAGACACCTCAAGTTGCTGGAGAAATATCACCAACGATGTCTCCGCAAGATCCTACAAATCCCCTGGGAGGACAGGCGCAACAACATCAGCGTCCTCATTCAGGCTAACATCCCGAGCATTGAAGCACTGACCACACTCTAAAATAACACAGGTACAAACCTGGCTCTGCTTTATTAGGGTCCAAAGTGATCACATTACATGATGGCTCGATCAGCTCCGCTGGGTAGGCCACATAGTTCGCATGCCAGACACGAGACTCCCAAAGCAAGTGCTCTACTCGGAGCTCCTTCACGGCAAACGAACCAAAGGTGGGCAGTGGAAACTCTACAGGGACACCCTCAAGTCCTCCCTGATAAAGTGCGACATCCCCATTGACACCTGGGAGTCCCTGGTCCAAGACCGCCCTAAGTGGAGGAAGTGCATCCGAGAGGGTGCTGAACTCCTCGAGTCTCAACGCCGAGAGCATGCAGATATCAAGCGCAGGCAGCGGAAAGAGCGTGTAGCAAACCAGTCCCACCCACCCCTTCACTCAACGACTATCTGTCCCACCTGTGACAGAGTCTGTGGCTCTCGTATTGGACTGTTCAACCACGGAAGCAAGTCTTCCTCGATTCCGAGGGACTGCCTATGAGGATGATGATGCATGTTGCATAACTTAGCTATCAGGAGGGGACAAGAATTGACAGATGGGCCTGCCAGTCCACTTCAGGAGAGAGGAGAGGTGGAAGAGGAGGCCGAAGAGATGGACGATGACCTCGGGGAGGACAATCAGGCTGGGATTGAAACCATGCCCCCCCCCCGCCCCACCCTAGACAGCAGGAAAAGCCTCGTGCTGGTTATGCAGCTGCAAGACTGTTGCATCAGCAGCTCATAAACGAACACTTTACGTTACGTTGGTGACAGTTACAGTTACAGTTGTGTTATCTTATATTTCATCTTTGCCTTTCCTGGCCTGGCCGCTCCAGTCTTTGCAAACTTTGTACGTGCTTTACGTTTCTGTTATTTGAAGACACTGCACAACAATGTTAAGTTAAATTTTAAAATGTTAATGTTATAAAAGTGTTAAACAATTTTTTTATAAAACAAACACCATTAAAAGTTATCACCCCTGTACCCCCACACCCACCACAAAAGTAAAAATTTTACAAAGAACAAATTAACAATAAAACTCACAGCAACAACAACTTTAAAAAACCATTATAAATATAACACTCACCTGTCATGTATTCAACTGTCATTGTAATCCATGTATAAATTGATCTAAGTTGTACACCGTGAGAACACTGACCACCAGATGGTGAACTTGTGGGAGACACTCCTAACCTGGACTTTCAGGTGTAAAAGGGGAAGCTCCATCCACCTTCATCACTTCAGTGCTGGCTAAAAAAGGATTGGTCACAGAGTGACCTTCTCTCTAGTATGGGCCTCGTGTGCATTTATACTGTATAGTAAGGACATATTATTGGCGACGAGAAACTTGGATTTAACCCATGCGAGCATGGCCACTAGCAGCACAGACGAGAGGTACTGTGTTAGTGATGATTGGGACAATTTTATTGAGAGACTGCAGCAAAGTTTCGTCACTAAGGAATGGCTGGGACAGGATTCGGCCGACAAACGCAGGGCTCATCTCCTGATGGTTTGTGGATCCAGGACGTACTCCCTGATGAAGGACCTTCTAGCACCAGAGAAGCCGGCGGACAAGACTTTTAAAGAGCTCAGTAAGTTGATTGGGGAACACTTTAAACCGGCGAGCAGCATGCACATGGTGAGACACCGGTTTTACACGCATCGGCGGCGAGAAGGGCAAAGCGTTCCAGACTTCGTGGCAGACCTCTGGCGACTGGCGAACCTATGTAAGTTCCCAGATGCATGCAGAGCGGAGATGCTGCGAGACTTTTTTATTGAGGGTATCGGGCACGCTGGGGTTTTCAGGAATCTGATTGAGACCAAAGACTTGACCCTGGAAACGGCGGCTTTGACGGCCCAGACATTTATCTCAGGGGAGGAAGAGACCAGAATGATGTTTGACAAAGATCTTGGTTTAAATGCAGCAAATGGACAGGGAGTCAACATTGTTAACGCGGCACAGAGTTCTCCAGGCAGACAGGGGCAATCGGACATGACCGAGCATGTAGTCGAACCCAAAGGCGGAATTCAAAAGAGACAATGGCTAGCTGAACGGCGATTCACGCCATCGCAAGGGACAATGCGGCCAATAATGGGGCCATCAACACCTGTCAATGGTGCGTTTAAGGACAGTTGCAGAGACAGTCAGAGACGATCGACTGGTAATGGGCCTTTTGTTTCCAACAATAGTTCATGTTGGAGGTGTGGAGGCAAACACACAGCCAGAGCTTGCAGGTATCAGCAATATGCCTGCAGAAATTGCAACTTCATCGGTCACTTGGCGCGTATGTGCAGGAAGCCTGCAGCCAGGTTGATGTACGAGGAGGACGGGCACGATTTAGCCCTACGAGGCCAAATGGACACTGGGAGAAATCGCTGGAAGCTGGAAGCGAGTTCATGTGGAGCACATATACAGTTCATACACCAGGACGCCACTGATAATGATGAAAGTGCTCCTCAATGGCATCCCAGTATCATTGGAGCTAGACACGGGGGTCAGCCAGTCTCTGATGAGTATCAAACAGTTCGACAAGTTGTGAGCGTCCAAGGCCAGGAGGCCAAAATTATTGCCGATTGACGCACAGCTACGGACATATACAAAGGAGATCATTCCGGTGCTCGGCAGCGCCACGGTAGTCGTGACCCACAAAGATTCGGATTGTCCCGAGTGATGATCCCGCACTGCTGGGGAGGCGTTGACTTGCTGTCATGAACTGGAAATGGGGCGATGTCAATGCAATTTCTTGTATCATGCTCACAGGTCCTGGACAAATTTGACTCACTATTTCAACCCAGCATTGGAACATTCATGGGGACCAAGGTAGTGATTCACATAAACCCGGACGCCAGGCCAGTACACCACAAGGCCAGAGTGGTGCCGTACATGATGCAGGGAAAGATAGAAGGCGAATTGGACCGCCTGCTGAGGGAAGGCATCATCTCGCCAGTTGAATTCAGTGACTGGGCGAGCCCGATTGTGCCGGTGCTCAAAGTAGATGGGTCGGTCAGGATATGTGGTGATTACAAGACCACCATCAATCGGGTGTCACGCAAAGACCAGTACCCGCTACCGAGAGCGGAGGACCTCTTTGCGACGCTATCCGGTGGCAAACTTTTTTCAAAATTGGACCTGACCTCAGCTTACATGACCCAGGAGCTGGCGAGTGAGTCGAAGAAGCTGACCGCCATCATGACACACAAGGGGTTGTTTGAGTACAACAGATGTCCGTTCGGGATTCGCTCAGCTGCCATGATCTTTCAACGAAACATGGAAAGTCTCCTCAAGTCGATTCCAAGGACAGTGGTTTTTCAAGACGACATCCTCATCAGGGGTTGCGATACTGAAGAACACCTCCACAACCTGGAGGAGGTGCTACGCAGACTGGACCGGGTAGGTCTGCGACTGAAAAAGGCGATGTGCGTCTTCCTAGATCCAGAGGTAGAATTCCTGGGGATGAGGGTAGCAGCGGACGGGATCAGACCTACTGCGTCCAAACCGGAAGCGATCCAGAGAGACCCCGTAACATGTCGGAGCTGCGTTTGTTCCTGGGGCTCCTGAACTATTTTGGTAACTTTCTTCCCAAATTGAGCACGCTGTTGGAGCCGATTCACGTGCTCCTACACAAAGATCGCGAATGGGTCTGGGGGGTCAGCCAGGGAAGGGCTTTTGATAGAACATGCAATTTGTTATGCTCCAACAATCTGTTAACGCTATGTGACCCATGTAAGAAACTTGTTTTAACGTGCGATGCGTCATACTATGGGGTCGGGTGTGTGTTGCAGCATGTTAATGCTAAGGGTCAGTTACAACCGGTAGCTTATGCCTCCAGAAGTCTGTCCCAGGCAGAAATGGGCTATGGGATGTTAGAAAAGGAAGCGCTAGCATGTGTATATGCAGTAAAAAAAAATGCACCAGTACCTGCTTGGCAGAAAATTTGAGCTGGAGACAGATCACAAACCCCTAACGTCCTTTTTGGCCGACAACAAGGCCATAAATGCAAATGCACTCACATTAGCCACCTATGACTATACAATTCGGCACAGACCGGGCACTGAAAACTGCGTCGATGCACTCAGCAGGCTCCCACTAGCCACCACCGAGGGGGCAACCGAGCATGCTGCTGAGATGGTCATGGCTGTTGAAGCTTTCGAAAGCAAAGGCTCACCTGTGACAGCCCGTCAGATCAAAGTCTGGTCAAATAGAGACCCGCTACTGTCTTTAGTCAAGAAATGTGTCCTGAATGGGGACTGGGCAGCCATGTACGGGGCATGCCCTGAGGAATTTAAACCATTTCACAGGCGCAAGGATGAACTCTCAATTCAGGCAGATTGCCTACTATGGAGAAACCGAGTAGCCATGCCCCAGATGGGCAGAGAGGCATTCATCCGAGAACTCCACAATGAGCACCCGGCATTGTCATGATGAAGGCAATTGCCAGGTCACATGTTTGGTGGCCAGGGATAGATGCAGACCTGGAACTTCGTGTTCGCAGGTGCAGCACGTGTGTCCAGCTGGGCAATGCGCCCAGGGAAGCTCCCCTTAGCCCCTGGTCCTGGCCCGCCAAGCCATGTGGATTACGCAGGTCCTTTCATGGGAAGAATGTTTTTGGTTGTAGTAGACGCCTATTCCAAATGGATCGAGTGTGACATTCTCAATTCAAAGCACATCCTCTGCCACGGTAGAAAGTCTATGGGCAATGCTCGTCACCCATGGTCTACCGGACGTCCTGGTCAGCGACAATGGCCTGTGCTTTACAAGCATTGAGTTACAGGACTTCATGGCAGGAAATGGTATCAACCATGTCAGAACGGCACCATTCAAGCCGGCCTCAAACGGCCAGGCGGAACGAGCAGTGCAGATAATCAAACAGGGGATGCTCAGAATCCAAGGGGGTTCCCTGCAAAGCCGCTTATCATGCCTCCTGTTGGCCAATAGATCCCGACCACACTCGCTCACAGGGGTTCCACCCGCAGAGCTGCTAATGAAAAGGACGCTCAAAACCAGGTTATCCCTCATACACCCACCATGAAAGAAATTGTTGAGAGCAGGCGCCGATCACAATGTGACTACCATGCCAGGAATGCGAGGGCACGATGTATTGATGTCAATGACCCTGTCTTTGTCCTCAACTACACTGCAGGGCCCAAATGGCTTGCAGGCACTGTGATTACCAAAGAGGGGAATAGGATTCTGGTCGTTAAACTTACCAATGGACAAATCTGCCGCAAACACATGGATCAAACAATAAGGAGGTTCAGCAACCCCATAGAAGAGCAGAGGAAGAACACGATGTAGAGTTCACTCCACCACAGGTGACCGAACACCGGAACCAAGTGGAGGAGAGCCCAGTCACTGTGGGCAGTCAGGACAGGCCTGAGGCACCGCAAACAGCAGACACTCAGGCCAGCGGCCAACAACCGGAGCCCCAACTCAGGCGCTCTACAAGGGAGCGTAAACCACCAGAGAGACTTAACCTGTGATCCTAATAAGACTTTGGGAAGGAGGTGATGTCATGTATTCAACTGTCATTGTAATCCATGTATAAACTGACCTAAGTTGTACACCGTGAGAATACTGACCACTAGGTGGTGAACTTGTGGGAGACACTCCTAACCTGGACTTTCAGGTATAAAAGGGGAAGCTCCACGCACCTTCATCACTTCAGTGCTGGCTAATAAAGAACCGGTCACAGGGTGACCTTCTCTCTAGTATGGGCCTTGTGTGCATTTGTACTGTATAGTAAGGACAAATTACCACTCGCCCAAAAATATTTTTAACAACAACAATTAGAATAATCCCCACCCTTGCTACCTGTGACCATGCTGCTACTTTCCTTTATTCCCCCTCATCTTAACCAAACCTCTGCCCCTTCCCCTACCAACTCCAAGCGCTGCTGCTGTGCGGGGGTTGATGGCAGATGAATGGATTGGGCTAGAGATGTTGAGGACATTTATGGAAAAGTCCTCTGAGTCAGAAGCAAGAGCTTCCTCCTGACCCGCATGTGTCATTGGCAATGGCGGTACAGCACCTTGGGGTGCAGTACCATATTCCTGGACCACTGGCTGCCTTCTGGCATCCATGGACTCGGCTATCCTCGCCATCACCGCTACCACCCGTGGCATCTCCTGCGAGACGATCACAGTTAGAGTGGCGACGTGGCCAGTTAGTGCACCCATTGCCTGGAGGTGCTCTCGACACTCAAATCTGCCGGTCTTGGAGAAGACCGACCTCACCAAACCAGCGCAGGCATGAAACCACTCTGGATGCCCTGCTGTAAGGCGCTTGGCCCCACTACCTCCTCGATTGAAGAGGACGTGGCTGGAGGAACACAGGACGAGAGGGCTGCAGGTTCCTCCTCCACGGCCTCACTATCCTCAGTGGATAGGAGGATCTGCAGAAGCACAGGCGAGGCTCTTGCCTCCTCGCCTCCAGAGATAACCACGGGAACCTGGGGATCGCATGCAGGCTGAAGAACCTGGGGTGCCTGGGGAACCTGGAAAGCCTGTGCTATCTCGTGACCTAGAAAACATAAATGAGGTTAGTAGAAGAGAAGGGGATGCTAGGGTCACATGAGAATGCTTATGCTACGCAGGCATATGCACAAGGAGTAACACGTCTGCTATAAATATACTGACAGACATCACATATAATTAACATCATGATCGTACAGAATCTGCATTGCAATACAATGATAGTTCATGATCCCATCATTAATTACGTAACATTGCATAACATCACATCAATCATATATTATACGTAAATGGCATTAAATTACTTTCAATCACCAATGGTTTATACATCACTCACGTGGTGCAAAAATGGGTTCAGCACCACACGGGTGACCGGCCGGTTGTGGACCCCTACCAAGGTCAATGCCCGCTCTTCCAGGTCGGTTAGCGGGGTGACATCTCCTGGTCCGCCACCAGTGCGCCGCTGCTCGGCCCGATTCTTCAAAAGCTTCTTCTGTAAAGGTGACAAGAGCATGGCATGGCATAAGATCATTTCCTTGGTACTATTACAGATATGACACATGTCAGATTACTGACAGATATCATCTTATTATTATTATTACTATTACACAACACAACGCACACAACAACACACACAACACACAGACAATCCACAATTAGTCATCCCATTCTAATCATTGTCAATGTTAACGTTACATGCAAATATGCTTCCCATGCAATTAAATGCATGGTTATATCTACCGTCTGAGAATAACTTGAATAAGATCGAGGTTATGATTAAACACATGACACCAAGATTACCAGCCTAACTACAATACATCAGATCTACATTTAAATTAATCATTGGATCATTACAATTTATTAAATAAATAAATGTAATACTTACTCTGCCGGAACCAATGAGATCGTTCCAACGCTTGCAGCACTGGTTCGGCTTTTTCACCTCGTGTCGTCAACGATATGACCTCTGCTATCTCTGTCCAGATTCGCTGGTACACCCTGGGGAATAGTTTCCCACAACCACCCCGGGTCAATTGGGCCCATCTATTCTCCACCTCAGAGAGCAAGGCAGCATTGGCCTCTTCACTGAAGCGCTTTGCGTGCCTTTGTCCACCCATCTCACCCACTTCGGCCACTTCCTCCTCTTCACTCAGATTTACCTCCTCCATTACTTCTATACTCTTCATTTTGCAAAGAAACTCACCAAATATACCAACAACAATATCATACCAACAGTAATCTCCACCAGTTTTCTCCTCTATTTCTCTCTCTCTCACTCTCTCCTCTTTCACTCTTTCACTCTTTTCTGTGCATGTGCAGATGACCCCTAACCTCCTGAAACGTGGGAAAAGACCATTGCTATTGTCATGTATCTCACACTACTGTATATAACTGTATCTTACCAAGCTATACATGACTGTAACTAGATATGACATATTACCACAAGCATACTTTACCACCAGGGGTGCACTTGCAGGAGACACTGCATACCTGTTCCACACACGTATATAAAGGCAGGTCTCAGGCAAGTGAGGCACTCGAGAGCTGTGAAATAAAGGTGCAGGTCCAGAGTGACCTTGACTTCAGTATGTGCCTCTTGTAAGTCTGTACTGCAGGGTCAGGACTTTACAGTGGCGATGAGTTACGGGATCACAGAATCCACAGAATGGCTACCAACGGCTCAGATGAGAAATACAATGCTGGAGACAATTGGGAGGACTTTATAGAAAGGCTCCAGCAAAGCTTTGTAACCAAAGACTGGTTGGGCAACGATAAGGCAGACAAGAGAAGAGCCCATCTCTTGACCAGCTTTGGCTCGAAAAAATACGCCTTAATGAAGAACCTGCTGGCACCCGAGAAACCAGCAAGCAAGTCGTTTGAGGAGTTGAGGTGAGAGACCAGCTGAAGCCAGCAAGCAGCCTACACATGGCCAGACACAGGTTCTACAACTACAGATGCTGTGTGGGCCAGAGCATACCCGACTTTGTGGCGGAACTTCGGAGGTTGGCTAGTTTATGTGAGTTCTCCGATGAACTAAGGAGAGAAGTACTGAGAGACTTTTTTATTGAAGGAATAGGCCACACAGGCCTATTCCGAAAACTCATAGAGACCAAGAACTTGACCCTAGAGGCAGCAGCACTGGTCGCACAGACATTCTTGGCAGGAGAAGAAGAAACGAGGTTGATCTATACTGCGGGTACGACAACTAACAAAACATCTGAACAAGGGATTCACATCGTGAAACGAGCTGCTACCCCCACACACAGACAAAGGCAGGAGAGCAGGCCCTCAACAGCAGGCAGCGGCGCCAGAAGCCATCAAGGGCCACAGGAACGGCTGTTAACACCTCATCAACCCACAATGCGAACAATCAACTACAGAATGAGAGAAGCTCAAGAGAGATCAGCCAGACGCAGCTCATCCTTTGGAAACAATGGAAGTGGTCTATGCTGGAGATGTGGGGGAAGGCACTCAACAAGGGGATGTCGATTTCAGCATGCTGTTTGCAGAAACTGCAACTATACAGGGCATCTGGCTCGCATGTGCAGAAAAACAGCAACTCGGCTGGTATACGAATCGGAAGGGTCGGAAAGCGGACCAGAAGATGTTGGAGACAGTGCCCGGGACACCGAGGTACAGCGGGTCAACACGATCAATATCCACTGTTCTTACAACAAGATGCCTCCAATAAATGATGAGGGTCCTACTCAACGGGATATCCGTCAACATGGAACTGGACACGGGAGCTAGTCAATCTCTCATGAGCGTCCAACAATTTGAACAGCTGTGGCCGCACAAAAGCAACAGACCAAAACTCACAAGGATCGACACCAAACTAAGGACCTATACCAAAGAAATCATTCCAGTCCTTGGCAGCGCCATGCTCTCAGTCACACACAAAGGGACTGTGAACCGACTTCCCCGGAGATCTCCCAGCACTGTTGGGGAGAAGCTGGTTGGCAAAACTAAATTGGAAATGGGATGATGTTCATGCCATGTCGTCAGAGGAATGGTCCTCCTGCTCAACAGTTCTAAGTCGTTTTGAACATCTCTTTCAGCTAGGTGTGGGCACCTTCAAATGGGCTAAAGTTAAAATCTACATCACACAGGATGCCAGACTAAAGCTCGAGCTAGAGCTGTGCCTTATGTGATGAGGGAAAAGATTGAACACGAACTGGACCGGCTTCTGCAGGAAAGCATTATCTCACCCGTGGAATTTAGCGACTGGGCAAGTCCCATCGTCCCCGTCATGAAGCCTGATGGATCGTACGAATCTGTGGGGATTACAAGTCTACCATAAACAGAGTCTCCCTACAGGACCAATACCTGCTGCCCAGAGCAGAGGACCTATTTGCAACATTGGCTATCGGATATCTTTTCTCGAAACCAGATCTCACATCTGCATAAATGACGCAAGAACTGACTGAAGATTCTAAGCTACTCACCACCATCAACACACATCGAGGCCTTTTTACGTACAATCGATGCCCATTCGGCATCAGGTCAGCAGCTGCTATATTCCAGCGCAACATGGAGAATCTGCTCAAGTCCATCCTGGGGACGGTTGTGTTTCAAGATGACATACTCATCACGGGCTGGGACACCGACTCCCATCTCCGCAATTTGGAGGAAGTACTAAGTCAATTGGATCGGGTAGGCCTAAGAGTTAAGAAATCCAAGTGTCTGTTTCTCACGCCCAAGGTTGAATTTTTGGGCAGAAGGATTGCCGCTGATGGAATCCGCCCAACAGAATCCAAAACTAAAGCAATTCGTCTGGCACCCAGGCCCCGGAATGTCTCGGAACTGCGCGCCTTTCTCGGGCTATTCAAGTACTTTAGGAACTTTATGCAGAACTTGAGCATGCTGCTGGAGCCTCTCCACGTGCTACTCAGAAAGGGGTGCGATTGGTTTTGGGGGGATGGCCAAGAACGCGCCTTCAATAAGGCACGCAACCTTCTATGTTCCAACAGTGTTTTAGCCTTTTTTGATCCAGGTAAAAAGCTAGTTCTTACATGTGATGCGTCAGCGTACGAGATGCGTTTTACAGCATGTCAATGATGCGGGTAAATTACAACCCATTGCTTATGCCTCCAGGTCACTTTCGGGGGGGAACACAGGTGCAGGATGGTTGAGAAGGAGGCGCTCGCGTGTGTGTACGGTGTCAAAAAGATGCACCAATAGCTTTTCGGGGCCAAGTTCGCGTTAGAAACCGACCACAAACCCCTCACGTCCCTGCTATCCGAGTGCAAGGCAATAAACGCCAACGCCTCGGTGCACATTCAGCGGTGGACACTCATGATGGCGTCTTACAACTACACAATAAGGCACAGACCAGGCACAGACAACTGTGTCGACGCGCTTAGCAGGCTACCCCGGCGATCACAGAAAGGTCCGACAAACAGGACTGTGAGATGGTCATGGCAATTAATGCCTTTGAATCCACAGGTTCGCCCATGACGGCTCGCCAAATCAGAGCCTGGACGACCAGCGACCCCACGTTATCCTTAGTCAAAAGATGTGTTTTAACTGGTGACTGGGCAGAGGCTCGCGATGCCTGCCCCGAAGAGATCAAACCTTTCGATAGGCGCATGCATGAACTATCACTACAGGCAGACTGCCTGATGTGGGGCAGCCAAGTAGTTATGCCCTTGCGAGGCAGAGAGGCATTTGTCAGAGAGCTCCACCGCGAGCACCCGGAGATCGTCCTTATGAAGGCCATAGCCAGATCCCGCGTCTGGTGGCTTGGCATTGACGCGGACTTGGAGCTCTGCATCCGGTGGTGCACCACTTGTGCCCAACTCAGTAATGCCCCCAGGGAGGCCCCCCTAAGCCCCTGGCCCTGGCCCACCAAACCGTGGTCGCGGGTGCATGTAGACTATGCGGGCCCATTCATGGGCAAAATGTTCCTCGTAGTCGTCGATGCATTTTCAAAGTGGATCGAGTGCACCATTTTAAATTCGAGCACCACCTCCACCACTGTGGAGAACCTTAGAACCATGTTTGCAACGCACGGAATTCCTGTCATATTGGTCAGTGATAATGGTCCGTGCTTCACCAGCGCAGAATTTCAAGATTTTATAGTTGACCACGGCATAAATCACGTTAAGACGGCACAGTTCAAGCCGGCCTCCAATGGCCAGGTGGAGCGAGCAGTGTAAATCGTAAAACAAAGCATGTTAAAAATCCAAGGTCCCACGCTGCAGAGCTGCCTGTCGCGACTGCTGCTGGCATATAGATCTCGTCCGCATTCATTGACTGGGGTTCCCCCCACGCAACTATTGATGAAACGGACTTTAAAGACTAGGCTCTCGTTAATCCTCCCAGACATGCATGAAATTGTTGAGGCAAAGCGCCGGAAGTACTCAGTACTATGACCGAAATTCGAGGGGGAGGTGGAATGAGATAGGGGACAAAGTGTTTGTGCTAAACTATGGCAGGGGTCCCAAATGGCTTGCAGGGACAATAACAGGCAAGGAAGGAAACAGGCTACTGGTTGTACAAATGGACAATGGCCAAACCTGCCGGAGGCATGTAGACCAAGTAGATTCACCAACAACACTGCAGAATCAGAGGCGGACTACAATATGGAACTCACACCACACCTGGTGGACAGACAGAGGGAACAACCTGAGGAAAGGGCAGTCTCAACAGACAGCCCAGGCGAGATACCAGCAATCATACTGAATGAAACAGACAACCCAGGCGAGATACCAGCAATCACACTGAAAGAAAAACAGGCACCAAGGCAAACAACTGAACCACAACTAAGACGTTCCACGCGAGAGCGTAGGCCACCTGAGAGACTGAATCTATAAAGACAATAAGACCTTGGGGGAGGGTGATGTCATGTATCTCACACTACTGTATATAACTGTATCTTACCAAGCTATACATGACTGTAACTAGATATGACCTGTAACCACAAGCATACTTTAGCACCAGGGGTGCACTTGCAGGAGACACTGCATACCTGTTCCACACAGGTATATAAAGGCTGGTCTCAGGCAAGTGAGGCACTCGAGAGCTGTGAAATAAAGGCACAGGTCCAGAGTGACCTTGACTTCAGCATGTGCCTCATGTAAGTCTGTACTGCAGGGTCAGGACTTTACAGCTGTGGAAGCCGACTTAGCACGATGGAATAAATCGCTTATGTCCATTTCACATCGCTACGGCTAACGCTCAAATTAAAAAGTGGAAACTAGCGGGTTTTAAAATAGGCGAAATTCCGGCGATCACAAAGAAATATATAATCGCTAACGCCGGAAATACCGCCCACCTTTGTGTGATCTGGACACCAATGCAAAGTCTAGCCCTTAAACTTGTAAATTTACATAACTTACAAAAAATTTTTTAATTTGAGAACAGTAACAACAATAATAATAGCAACAAGATCAACAACAACAACAGCAGCAAAGAAAGGCTGCACCCACCCATCTCTCCTCCACCTTATTCTAAGACCGCCCGCTGCGCTTGGTCTTGGACATTCCACCATCCCTGTCCGCTGACGGTGGTGCAGCGTTTCTGGGCTCGGTACTAAGCTTATTCTTTCTAAGATCTCGGGTACTGCGCACCTGGTGGGGGGGGGGGGGGGAGGTGATGGTGGTAGGCGGCAGGCGGCAAGTTGATGGGCACAGGCGACAAGTTGGAGGGCCCAGGCAACAAGTTGGAGTGCCCGGCTTTGGGTTCTTCAGAGGCTGGTGTGGGGATTGGAGTGGGAGTGGCAGTTGATTCTGTCAATGGGCGCGGGGTCTGGGCATGTTTCCTTATTGCAGCAGCTAACTCCAACATGCTGCTCCTCATGCGCCCTGACAGTGTCGCAACAACCTGCAACATTCCCTCCCTCATGGTCAGTGACAGTGTTTGCACTATCTCTGACATTCCCTCCCTAATGGTCACTGACAGCGCATCAGCTACATATGACATTCCCTCCCTCATGGTCACTTTTCCCTCACTGATGGTCCCGGACATCGTTCCCATTTCTCGTGTCATTGCTGTTACTTCTCCCGACAGTCATAATACCTCATCACTCACCCCACTGATGGCGTCCAGGAGTGATCGGGTAAGGTCAGTGCTCTCCACGCTCAATTACATAATCTGAACCACATCTGTTAGATCCTGCACCTCAGGAGAGCGCAGGCGAGCTCTCCTTCCCCTCCTCCCCACAGGTGTGGCTCGCACTCCACCACTGGGACCCGCAGCCTGGGATGGTGAGGCCCTGGGTGTGCCTCGCTGCACCCCACCACTGGGACCCGCAGCCTCAGACATTTGGAAACCATGGAATGTCCCAGCAGCACTCAAACCACTAGTCATGGAAGGGGCTGTCATCACAATGAGCGGCACCTCCTCCAAATTCAGTAAAACAGTGGGGATTTCCTCCAGCTCTATTCCCTCCCCCTTACCCTCACCTCCATGTTCTTGTCTGGAGGGTTGGATTGGAAGATATTCCCCTCTTCAGGCACGTCTGTGTCTGAATCTTCTCCTGCATCGTCAGGGTTCGCCTCAGGTTCTGCAAAATATAACAGAACAGTCAAATGGTTAGCAGCAGAGGAGGGGCAGGGTGGGTGGCATGAGTAGGCTCACACAGCACAGGCTAGGCAGCAGGCTGATTTGAAGGGCCACGATGAATGATAGCACATTGCATCAACCGAAGTATAGCTGATGGAGATATCGCCAGGAACCAAAGCATTGCTAGACCGCATAGAATTTAACATTTAGCAAACCCAGACTGTGGAATTTGCAGGACTTACCTTTTCCCTCGAGTGTGGGCCCAGCTTGTGCAGTGGTGGTTACTTTTCTCCAGGCAGGACCCATCAAAGCAGCGACCCTCTCTTCCAAGGGTGTCAGTGGGTGCAGATTTGCCGGACCTCCTCCTGTTCGAGTTCTTTCCCTTTTATTATTTACCACCTTCCTCTGCAAAGACGAAAACATAACTTTTTGGAGAGAGTGTCTTTCTGCTGGGTGGGACATACAGATGGTCACATTTACAATTGCAATTCCAGTGAATAAATGAAAATATTACTTACACTAAATACTTGACCAAGGTCCTGCCACTTCTTTTTACACTGGCCTCCAGATCTCGTGGTGGTCACCATTGCGCAGTAATCTTCCAGCGTTTCTTCATTTCTTTGGGCGGAACTTTTATGTGACCACTGCTGGTGTTCAGCTCCTGCCATCTGTTTTCAATCACAGTAACTAGTGCCTCCACTTCATCCTGTAAGAAATTCTTGGCCCTTACACCGCGTTGCATCTTGTTTTGCTGCAGCTCCGATTTTTCCAATGCTCTCACAGAGCACTCCCTCTCACAGACACAACTAGCTCTTTAAAAATGGCCGATTGCCAACTCGGAGCTGTACTGCACATGCGCATCCATTGCAATGTCCATTGCAAATACCACAAAAATACATTTTGGTCTAGCATAGTATTACATGATATTTATTGCACAGAAACAGGCCATTCGGCCCAACAGGTCCATGTTGGTGTTTATGCTCCACACAAGCATCCTCCCACCCTTCTTCAACCCTTCTCTTCTTAGGCAGTCCCTCGGAGTCAAGGATGACTTGCTTCCACACTAAAAATGAGTTCTCAGGTGAATGATGAGTCCAATGTGGGACCTGCAGTCTCTGTCACAGGTGCTGCAGACGGTGGTTGAAGGAACGGGTGGGTGGGGGGCTTGGGTTGTCTTGTGCTCCTTCCGTTGTTTGTGCTTGGCTTCCGCTTGCTCCCGGCAAAGAGACCCGAGGTGTTTGGCGCCTTCCCGGATGCCTCTCCTCCACTTTGAGCGGTCTTGGGCCATGATTCCCAGGTGTCGGTGGGGATGTTGCACTTCTTCAAGGAGGCTTTGAGACTGTCCTTGAAGCGTTTCCTCTGCCCACCTGGGACTCGCTTGCTGTGTCAGAGCGCTGAGTAGAGCGCTTGTTTTGGGAGTCTTGTATCCAGCATGTGGATGATGTGGTCCATCCATCGAGCGTGGTCAATGCTTCGATGCTGGGGATGTTGGCCTGAGTGAGAACACTGATATTGATACGCCTATCCTGCCAATGGATTTGCAGGATCTTGTGGAGACAGTGTTGGTGGTACTTCTCCAGTGCCTTGAGATGCCTGCTGTACATAGTTCATATCTCTGAAGCATATAGAAGGGCAGGTATCACTACTGCTCTGTAGACCAAGATCTTGGTGCCAGGTTTGACGTCCAGGTCTTCAAACACTCTCTTCCTCGGGCGACCGAAGGCAGCAGTTACACTGAAGGCAGTGTTGGACTTCGTCATCGACGTTTGCCCTTGTTGACAGTAGGCTCCCGAGCTATGGAAAATTGTCCATGTTGTCCAAGGCCTCATCATGGATTTTGATAATTGGGGGGCAATACTGTGTTGTGGGGGCAGGTTGGTAGAGGATCTTTGTCTTACGAATATTTAGTGTAAGGCCCATACTCTCGTACACTTCGGTGAAGGTGTTGACGATGGTTTGAAGTTTGATCTCCGAGTGTGCGCAAACACAAGCGTCGTCTGCATACTGTAATTTAATGACAGAGGATGGGACAACCTTGGATCTGGATTGGAGGCGACTGAGGTTGAATCATTTCCTATTTATTCTGTAGATTAGCTCCACTCCAGCGGAGAGCTTATTGAGGGTGAGATGGAGCATTGCAGCAAGGAAGATTGAGAAGAGCATTGCTGCAAAGACACAGCCTTGCTTGACCCCGATCTGTACTTGAATTGGGTCTGTGGTGGATCCGTTGGTCAGGATCACGGCTTGCGTGTCATCGTGAAGCAGGCGGAGGATGGTGACAAACTTTTGAGGGCAGCTGACTTTGAGGAGGACGCTCCATAATCCCTCACGGTTGACAGTGTCAAAGGCCTTTGTGAGGTCAAAGAAGGCCATGTACAGAGGTTGGTGCTGTTCCCTTGAATTTGATGCGCAGTGAAGATTATGTCCGTTGGGCCCCTTAGTGGGCGGAATCCGCATTGCGAATCTGGGAGGAGCTCTTCAGCCACTGGGAGAAGGCGATTGAAGAGGATTCTTGCGATGACTTTCCCAGTGGCAGACAGCAGGGAAACTCCTCTGTAATGACCGCAATCGGACTTGTCACCTTTCTTGAAGATGGTCACGATTATGGCGTCTCTGAGATCCCCTGGCATGGTCTCCTCCTTCCAAATAAGAGAAATGAGTTCATAGATTCACGCCAATAGTGCTTCTCCGCCATGCTTTAGTGCTTCGGCGGGGATTCCATCTGATCCTGAGGCCTTGTTGTTCTTCAGTTGTCGGATGGCCTTTTCAACCTCGTGCCGGGCTGGGCTTGTGCTGAGCAGGTGGTGGGTATCAACTAACTTCTTCAACTAAACCTGTCAACATATCCTTCTAATCCTTTCTCCCTCATGTGCTAATCTAGCTTCCCCTTAAATGCATCTATGTTATTCACCTCAACTACTCCTTGTAGTAGCGAGGTCCACCATTCCCTGGGTAAAGAACTTTCTCCTGAATTCCCTATTGGATTTATTAGTGACTATCGTATATGTATGGCCCCTAGTTCTGGTCTCACCCGCAAGTAGAACCATCATCTCTATGTCTACCCTATCAAACTCTTTCATAATATTAAAGGCCTCTGTCAGGTCACCCCCTCAGTCTTCTGTTTTCTAGAGAAAAGAGCCACAACCTGTTCAATCTTTCCTGATAGGTTAATCTCTCAGTTTTTGAATCATTCTAGTAAATCATTTTTGCATCTTCTCCAGTGCCTCTATATTCTTTTTATAATCTGGACACCAGAACTGTTCACAGTATTCCACATGTGTGCTAACCAAGCTTCTATACAAGTATAACATAACTTCTCTATTTTTCAATTCTATTCCTCTAGAAATGAATCCCAGTGCTTTGTTAGCCTTTTTATGACCTTATTAATGTGTGTTGCTACTTTTAGTGATTTGTGTCTCTGTACCTCCAGATCCCTCTGCTCCTCTACCCCATTTAGCTTCTTATTTTCCAAGGAGTATGTGGCCTTCTTATTCTTTCTAACAAAATTTACCACCTCACACTTATCTATATTGAAGTTCATTTGCCAAGTACACTCCCTTTCTACAAGTTTATTAATATTTTCCTGTATTTTACCGCAGTCCTCCTCAATTTGGTGGCATCCACAAATTTTTGAAATTGTACTTTTGATTCCCAAGTCCAAATCATTTATGTAAATGATGAACAAAAGCACCGATCCTTGTGAAACACCCCCTCTCACCTTTTGCCAGTCTGAATAATTACCTTTAACCCCTACTCTCTGTTTTCTATTTTTTAGCCAGCTTGCTATCCATTCTGCTATGTGTCCCCTGACTCCACATGTTCTGGTCTTATTCATGAGTCTACTATGCAGTACTTTATTTAAGGCCTTTTAGAAATCCAAATATATTACGCCTACTACATTACCTTTAGCTACCCTTTCTGTTACGTCTTCAAAGAATTCAATGAAGTTGGTCAAGCACGATCTTCCCTTTTGGAATGCATGCTGACTCCTTTATTATATTTTAAGTTGAGAAATGTTTTCCTATTAAATCTTTGAGTAAGGATTCCATTATGTTTCCTCTCACTGACTTTAAGCTAATTGGTCTATAGTTCCCTGGGCTTGTTCTATCTCCCTTTTTAAATATAGAAATCACATTAGCTGTCTGCCAGTCCACTAGCACGACTCACGTTTCTAATTATTTTTTTTGTGCATAATAGTGCCTTTGATATCTCTTCTCTAACTTATTTTAATATGCGCGGATGCATTCCATCCAGACCATCTTATCCCTTTAAAAGTTATTACTAATTTACTGCTCCAATTCGTTACTGCTTCAATATTTTTCTATGAAATCTATTTATTTAAGCTATTTGTATAGCATTCTTAAACATATACTAGTCTTTCCATGGTTTCATAGATCTTGACAGTATCATAGCTGAAACAGGTACAGCAAAGTTGCTGCTTGCATTGACAAGGACAAGAAATAGCCAAACAAGTGTGGAAGAAATGCCCAAAAGAGATAACATAAAATCTTTACAATTCACCAGTGTCAATGTCCATCCTCCATGCTGTGGCAGTACAGCTGTTTAAATAGACATCAAAAGAAGGCTCACTGCACTCCACGTTATAGCTTATACACGAGATATGGAAAATGGTAAGATCCAATTCAGGCATACGTCAGTGCACAAAACACAAGGAATACAATCCCCCAGAATAGATCATTAAGGCTGGGAGCATTTAGTGGAAGGAAGACCAAAGGTTACCAAAACAAACACTGAAATAGATATCAACAAAGGGAAAGAAACAATCTGGCAGACTGAGGTTTGGGACTGTGTCATGGAAAAGGATTTGCCTTGGATAAATGTGAACCACATATGTCTCCCTCAAATGTACAGTGACAGAATGAGGTGCAACTGATGATGGTCCACTGGACCTCCATCAGTGCATGAAATCTTAAATTGCCTTTAACTTTAAAAATTCTACAAATATACCAATTTTTTTTTTACTGTTACTTCTAGTCTGGTGTGCATAATCTGCTATTAATGATGGAGATATTCTGCAAAGATTTTGTCCTTTGCTATATCAAAACAGACTATTTGGCAGATGGAAGAGAACAAAAATATTCTCAATCCCCCAGTACCTAAAAGAGCTGGGAGTGAAAACTGGAAAATGATACTCCATGTGTGTCGGGATTTCTGATATGCACTCCCAGTGGGCAAGAAGTGCAAAATTAAATAATGACCCTTTGTATCTTTAGCTCAGATGTAAGTGCAAAATTCTGAAATAGAACTCTCTTCAATAATTCTGAGATTGTATGGGAAGAGCTGCATAAATGCATCAGAAAGACTTTTCTTCTTTCCCCAAACTAATTCTAACTGTCTACCTCTGACTCAGGTTGCTAATTTGTTCTGTTGATGTGCAACCCCACCCCCATGGAATCAGGCTGTTTATGTTAAATGTGTTTGTGATCTGAAGCTGTTAAAAAGAGGAAACTGTCATGGAATCTCAATTGAGTGTGAGTGCAGGTGGCAGGGGTGAATGGATCATGTCAAAAGTCCCTAAAGTGTTTCCTTTAAAGAAGTAGAAAAGATTTATATATATTGCTAGTCACAACAAATATTTTAGTCAATTTGACAACAATAGATGTTTTTTATGCTATACTATTTAGTATTTTTTTGATAAATGTAAAAAATATGTCTGCAACCAAATATTTTGAGATTACTTTGACACAATTAAGGAACATGTTTAAATAACAGAGAGCAGAATAAATCTACAAAAATGATACTGAATTTACAATATCATTTTAACTTTCACATCTTCAGAATTAGGTGTCCATAACCTGACTGGAACAAGATTCTGCACTGTTATTGTTTAAAGCAACCAGGATCTCTGTATTTGTACTGTTGGCTATAAAGGCACTTGAGCTGGCTACATGACATGCACATACACAGATACTTTCATCACTGAACTGCTAACTGCTAATATTCTGCTCCACTTTTAAATTAATGTTGGTAGAAGTTATGTGATCAAATGGAAAAATTATTTAAGGTTCTTCAAATTCACCTTTTTAACAAGTGGAAATAAAGCATTTGAGCTATACAAATGAAAGTGCTTTAAAACACCCTTGTGGTGCAGGACAGAAGATGAAGCCAAATGGAGCATCAGGAATTCAATTTTCACCTTCACCACTTGGGCAATAAACTGGTGGAGTAGATCGTTCACCCATTATAGAACTCACACAATTTTAATTTCCATTTTTCATTTGGTGAAGGTGAAAATTATCTCCAGTTTATTTAATGGCCTTAATACCATCCCAGTGTTTTGATCCACTTCTGAGCCACTGGTCAGCAGGCAAGCAGAGCGCCTCAGCTAAACTGATGCTGTTCTCATGCAAGCATTTCACAGAAGGAGGTCACTGGATCAAAAATGGGAACTGTTTTTTTTTCCAATCACTAGCTCAGGTACATTGAAGTCAATTATAGTACCCCCAACAAATTACTATAACAGTTTATTAAATTGTTTTAATCATTTTTTTTCTCTGTTGATTTTCCACCGATATCTCCAATTGTACACAAAGCTAACTCTTAATTTTTAGATATTAAAGAAGTACATGCAGACATTGAATTTCCTTGGGAAGTTCTACTGGGTTCCCACTGTAACTCCAGCAGGGCACCAGTGGAACCCAGTGGTAGTGGCAGGTTTGCACTATTTCTGGGATTTTCCACCCTGCCTTATTAGGGGCTGAATCATCACCTACCCCTGACAAGGCAAATGCCATCATGGCAGACACATGGAGCCAGGGTGGGAGGACATGGTGAAGCTTGCAGAAATACGTCGAACCAAAGTTGGTAACCCTAATTCTGTATCCTTTGATGGTGAACTGAAAAAAATCCCATTTCTCCAAATACCCTTAATTATATTAGGTGGTTAGCCGTTCTTTGTCCCCCCCCAGTGTGAAATATCTGTCATAGTTAGAACTTAATGTGTCATCCATCAAGCCATTAAAAACATCTTGGCCAGGTTTTTTGCTTGTGCTCCTGTCACTTACCAAAAGTGAATGCCTGGAAATTCAGTGACCCTTTCCCTTGACCTTCCAATCATTAATTTTAGTGTTCAGGAAATCATAGGCTGGGGGTGCAGAATTTCCTCTTATAAGAACATAAGAATTAGGAACAGGAGTAGGCCATCTAGCCCCTCGAGCCTGCTCCGCCATTCAACAAGATCATGGCTGATCTGGCCGTGGACTCAGCTCCACTTACCCACCCGCTCCCCATAACCCTTAATTCCCTTATTGGTTAAAAATCTATCTATCTGTGACTTGAATACATTCAATGAGCTTGCCTCAACTGCTTCCTTGGGTGAAGAAATTCCTTCTCAACTCGGTTTTAGATTGGCACCCCCATACTTTGAGGCTGTGCCCCCTAGTTCTAGTCTCCCTGACCAGTGGAAACAATCTCTCTGCCTCTATCTTGTCTATCCCTTTCATTATTTTAAATGTTTCTATAAGATCACCCCTCATCCTTCTGAACTCCAACGAGTAAAGACCCAGTCTACTCAATCTATCATCATAAGGTAACCTCCCTCATCTCCGGAATCAGCCTAGTGAATTGTCTCTGTACCCCCTCCAAAGCTAGTATATCCTTCCTTAAGTAAGGTGACCAAAACTGCACGCAGTACTCCAGGTGCGACCTCACCAATACCCTATACAGTTGCAGAAAGACCTCCCTGCTTTTGTACTCCATCCCTCTCGCAATGAAGGCCAACATTCCATTCGCCTTCCTGATTACCTGTTGCACCTGCAAACTAACTTTTTGGGATTCATGCAAAAGGACCCCCAGGACCCTCTGCATCACAGCATGTTGTAATTTCTCCCCATTCAAATAATATTCCCTTTTACTGTTTTTTTCCCCACACTTTCCGACATTGTATTCCATCTGCCAAACCTTAGCCCATTCACTTAATCTATCTAAATCTCTTTGCAACCTCTCTGTGTCCTCTACATAAACCGCTTTCCCACTAATCTTTGTGTCATCTGCAAATTTTGTTACACTACACTCTGTCCCCTCTTCCAGGTCATCTATGTATATTGTAAACAGTTGTGGTCCCAGCACTGATCCCTGTGGCACACCACTAACCACCGATTTCCAACCCGAAAAGGACCCATTTATCCCGACTCTCTGCTTTCTGTTAGCCAGCCAATTCTCTATCCATGCTAATACATTTCCACTGACTCCGCTTACCTTTATCTTGTGCAGTAACCTTTTGTGTGGCACCTTATCGAATGCCTTTTGAAAATCTAAATACACCACATCCATCGGTACACCTCTATCCACCATGCTCGTTATATCCTCAAAGAATTCCAGTAAATTAGTTAAACATGATTTCCCCTTCATGAATCCATGCTGCGTCTGCTTGATTGCATTATTCCTATCTAGATGTTCTGCTATTTCTTCCTTAATGATAGTTTCAAGCATTTTCCCCACTACAGATGTTAAACTAACTGGCCTATAGTTACCTGCCTTTTGTCTGCCCTCTTTTTTAAACAGAGCCGTTACATTAGCTGCTTTCCAATCCGCTGGTACCTCCCCAGATTCCAGAGAATTTTGGTAGATTATAACGAATGCATCTGCTATAACTTCTGCCATCTCTTTTAATACCCTGGGATGCATTTCATCAGGACCAGGGGACTTGTCTACCTTGAGTCCCATTAGCCTGTCCAGCACTACCCCCCTAGTGATAATGATTGTCTCAAGGTCCTCCCTTCCCAAATTCCTGTGACCAGCAATTTCTGGCATGGTTTCTGTGTCTTCCACTGTGAAGACCAAAGCAAAATAATTGTTTAAAGTCTCAGCCATTTCCACATTTCCCATTATTAAACCCCCCTTCTCATCTACTAAGGGATCAACATTTGCTTTAGTCACTCTTTTCCGTTTTATATATCTGTAAAAGCTTTTACTATCCGTTTTTATGTTTTGCGCAAGTTTACCTTCGTAATCTATCTTTTCTTTCTTTATTGCTTTCTTAGTCATTCTTTGCTGTTGTTTAAAATTTTCCTATAATCTTCTATTTTCCCACTAACCTTGGCCACCTTATACGCATTGGTTTTTAATTTGATACTCTCCTTTATTTCCTTGGTTATCCATGGCTGGTTATCCCTTCTCTTACCGCCCTTCTTTTTCACTGGAATATATTTTTGTTGAGCACTATGAAAGAGCTCCTTAAAAGTCCTCCACTGTTCCTCAATTGTGCCACCGTTTAGTCTGTGTTTCCAGTCTACTTTAGCCAACTCTGCCCTCATCCCACTGTAGTCCCCTTTGTTTAAGCATAGTACACTCGTTTGAGACACTACTTCCTCACCCTCAATCTGTATTACAAATTCAACCATACTGTGATCACTCATTCCGAGATGATCTTTTACTAGGAGATCGTTTATTATTCCTGTCTCATTACACAGGACCAGATCTAAGATAGCTTGCTCCCTTGTAGGTTCTGTAACATACTGTTCTAAGAAACAATCCCGTATGCATTCTATGAATTCCTCCTCCAGGCTACCCCGTGCGATTTGATTTGACCAATCGATATGTAGGTTAAAATCCCCCATGATTACTGCCATTCCTTTTTCACATGCCTCCATTATTCCCTTGATTATTGCCCGCCCCACCGTGAAGTTATTATTTGGGGTCCTATAAACTACGCCCACCAGTGACTTTTTCCCCTTATGCCGGCATGTGCCAGAACATCAGGAATTCCCACCCCATAAAATAGGTATAACCTAATTCCTCTACATTCAATCTATATCAGCATGTTAAAACCACATTTTGTTTCAACAGGAACCAGTCACTGACTTACTAATACATGAGCATTTCTTCATCAATGCCTATTCAGACGCGTTCTGATGAAGGGTCCACATCTAACAGGTTAACGTGTGTGTTCTCTTCATAGATGCTGCCTCACCTGGTGTTTGCCATTTTCTGCTTTTGTTTCCCATTCACACAACCTGTCTGGGCTCCCAGCCACATATAATAGCAGCAATCAGATAATGCATACCAAGGATTCCCAGAACTATAAATCTCTCCACCTTGCCCTGAGGAGTGAATATTAACCATCTTGCACAAAACAGCTAAAAACAGATATTAACCCTGTATTTGTGACTCACATACAACCTTAACTGAATGCCTCATCTTCTGAATCCTCAAAGCCTCTCCAGCACATGCAAGGCACAAGTCATGAGTCATCATCATCATAGGCAGTCCCTTGAAATCGAGAAAGACTTGCTGCCACTTTAAAAGTAGACCTCAGGTGACCGAACAGTCCAATTCAGGAATTACAGTCTCTGTCGCAGGTGGGACAGATAGTCATTGGAGGAAAGGGTGGGTGGGAGTCTGGTTTGCTGCACATTCCTTCTGCTGCCTGCACTTGTTTTCTGCATGCTCTCGGTGACGAGACTCGAAGTACTCAGCGTCCTCCCGGATGCTCTTCCTCGACTTAGGGCGGTCTTTGGCCAGGGACTCCCAGGTGTCGGTGGGGATGTTGCACTTTATCAAGGAGGCTTTGAGGGTGTCTTTGAAACATTTCCTCTGCCCACCTGGGGCTTGCTTGCCGTATAGGAGTTCCGAGTAGTGTGCTTGCTTTGGGAGTCTTCTGTCCAGCATACGGACAATGTGGCCCGCCCAACAGAGCTGGTCGAGTGTGGTCAGTTCTTCGATGCTGGGGATGTTGACCTGGTCGAGGACGCTAACGTTGGTGCATCTCTCCTCCCAGGGGATTTGCAGGATCTTGTGGAGGCATCATTGCTGCTATTTCTCCAGCGATTTGAGGTGCCTACTGTATATGGTCCACGTCTCTGAGCCATACAGGAGGGCAGGTATCACTACAGCCCTGTAGACCATAAGCTTGGTGCCAGATTTTAGGGCCTGATCTTCAAACACTCTCTTCCTCAGGTGACCAAAGGCTCCACTGGTGCTTTGGTGGCGATGTTGAATCTCGTCGTCGATGTCTGCCCTTGCTGATAAGACTCCCGAGGTATGGAAAGTGGTCCACGTTGTCCAGGGCTGCGCCGTGGATCTTGATGACTGGGGGGCAGTGCTGTGTGGCCCGTTCAGCCCCCCTCCCCCCCATTCATCCCTCTCTCCCCTCCTCTGCCCCCTCCTCCTCTCCCCTCCCCTTTCTCTCTCCCTCCCCTCCCCTACACCCCCTCCCCCACACCCCACCTCTCTCCCCCCTCCTCTCTCCTCCTCACCTCTCTTCTATCCCCCTACCCCCTCCCCTCTCTTCTCTCCATTTTATTTTAATTGTCAGCTGACTCTGAATGGAGGCCACGGATTTGGCTGGGCCACCAGCAGGCGACTCGGCACTCCACTCTTGGGTACCGGGCTGCTGGCCCGGCCGAAACCCACCCTGGTGGCCCAGTGGGCTCCACTAAAGTGGCTGAACAGCAGGCCTCTCCTTCAACTGAAGGGGAGGGACATTGCTACATGTCCGCGGGACGCAGCATGTCCGCGTCGCGCTGGCGTACTCCGCGCCCCACTGATGACACCGCCAGCCTTCCGCCCCTATCTCAAAGCACTTCCGCCCGAACAAATTAAAAAAGTTAATGAGGCCAATTTCCCTCTATTCTCCGCCCCATGGATTCAGGCGGAAAATAATCATTTAATTCGAATTTGGGGTGGAGGACAATTTTAGCCCTGCAATATAAATGCAAGTTGTTGTTGTTGAGTACCTTCACCATATGGACTGCAGTGGTTTAAGGAGAAGGTTCCACCTTCTCAAGGGCATCTAGGGACGTGCAATAAATGTTGGCCTTGCTAGCGACGCCCACATCCCCAGAACGATTTTTTTTTAAATGTGTAGCGCAGTCAAAAATAAAGATTATGAAAAATGGACTAAACAAAGATGAAAATGTTTAATTTATGACACAACCAACATATAAATTTCTACTTTTCATACTAAGCTGGTACCAGCCATAATCGTAAAAAAGCACATCATTAAACACATTATAGAATTAGATATTGGGTTTTCACTTTTGGGTCCTGGGTTCAAATCCAGTTTAGATTAACAGGATGAAAATCCCTCTGTCCGCTAACGAAAAGGGTTCTACCTGAAATACACAAACATAGACAACCGTACAAAAGAAGGGCAAATCAAAAACCATTAAGCCCAACTAACTTTGCTCTATCCACTCAACAGTGCAACCACATACACCATTCATCCAACCCTGTAAGCGGTTTTGATCCCAGCCCAATTGCTAGCGGACGGCTCGAATCGCCCACGCCTTATGAAAGTTCTAGACACGGGAATTATTATTTCGAGTGTAAATGAAATGAGTCACAGACAGGAATGCTTCGGTGAAAAATCGTATTTATATTTATTTGGTCTAACATACACTGGCTAAAACATGCACTATTAAACAAAATCACTGTCTCTGTGGAGAATAAAATCCAGGTTACAAACAACATACATACAGTACAGAAATGAGGCCTAGTAACATGCAGTAATTCCCTGGTGGATTCTAACCCTACCCCTACCAATGAATTACTCTCCCCAGAATAGCCCTGAAAAGCTTCACTTCTGAGAAAACCCTGAGCCCTTACCCAGCTTGCCTGGGATATCTGGTTACTGGCTTGGGTCACTCGCGACCATGCTCACCACCACACGCAGCCACTTTCCTTTCTCAGCTCAGCTGTGGGAAGTCACTGCCTGGTCTTCAGTCTCGGTGGCTTCTTCTGCAGTACTGCGGCCCCTTCCTCTGGTCCATCGATCTTGGTGTAGCGAGAGCGAGAGGGAGAGATCTCTCTAGATACAAGCTGCAGGCTGCAAGCTCCAAACTTCAAGCTAAAAATAAAGTGGAAAAGACCCTGTCTTTATAGGAGGCTTGCTACCCCTATCTTTCCTGCCAATCATTAAAATTCCTTTGTTTCTAAGCACGGGCCAGTGATGGGCCATCCAACCCTTATGCATTGGGCTGATGGTCCCTAATCTGGGCATCTCTCTGGGTCTTTGTGTTGGGAAAAATCCAGCTCCCCTTTGGCTGGCCAGGCTAGTGGGTTCATTGTTCTATTTTCCTTCTGAGATGGAGGTGAGAAGTGCTTTTCCATATTAGCGTGACAATTTGCATATTGTCAATGGCCCCCCTTCCTGGCCGACAGCTCTTTTGTCAATATTCATGGCCCCCTTTCTTTAGCTGGGACTGGTGGGCAAACCCGTTCTGGATGACTGACAGTTCTTTTGTCACAGCTAACTGTCATGCGGCCTTTAGAGTTTTAACAAAACCAGCTTTTTCACTTATCTGCACAGGGTGATCCCATCACAGGGAAAATACCCTCAGAAAAACCCATAAAGTCCATGAAATATTCTCGACTGGAGTCCATTCTTTAAACAACAACCTTGCGATCTCTTCAGTCCCCCGTTTGATGCTTTCTTTCCATAAAGCATCACTCGATGAGAGAGCAAAGGCCAATGTCTCCCACAAGTGAAGCTGTTCCCCAGATTTTACGTTTAAAAAACCTCCCCAGGACTGTACTCCTTACTGCGTGTCACAGTTCCCTTCTACTGAGTCAAGATATCAGTAAAAACGGCTTCTTAACACACGGTCGGGTTCCACTCCACGAGACGTTACAAAAAACATCGCGCACATTGCACCGTACAGCATTGACAGGTGGTAACACATTTCAAAAATAACAACAGCGCACATCGCACAATACAGAATGTGAAACTCTAACCAGAATATACAATACACGTGCTGACAGAACTTTGGTACATTACAAGTTTTAGCAGGGAGAAACCATCATCAACATAAATCAATTACACCTCTCCAGGTCGATCTAACACCTAACACCCCTTGCCACTGCGCTCGGAGCATCTGGCTCCGTCACCTGCAGCTGGTGTGAAACAAGTACCCTACAAGCAACAATTGTATGATAACTAATGCATGGGAACAGATGCGGATCCAGGGAGGAATCTCTACACTCAGACCGATGTCCCACCACGGTAGCGAGACAATCCCCTTGATCTTCTCCCCCAGTTCTACTGTCTTTTGCTCTAAAGTGTAAAAATGTTTCTGGGAGAGCTCGACGGCCTTTATTAACTCAGTGAGGTGTTCCGGCAGAAAAGGGATCGGGTACCCGAACTGCTCCACATAGTCCTGGAGCTGCGTGAAGGTGTTGTTCACAGTGAGGTGAATGGTCGAAGGTTCGGGGATGGGAGTAATTCGCTCTTGTGCCACTTGAACCTCAGCCTTGGTTTGAAATAAAAACTCCTGTCGTTCACCGGACACCACATGTCCTGCTGTACCGGTAGCGGAGCGAACTTGTGGTGACACAGTATGTCCCACTCCCACATATGCTGCCTGTGGAGGTACGTGATCTGTTGCCATCACTTCCATGATAGGTTCCGCGCCTGCAGAAGCAAACCCACATTCTGATCGGGCAAAAGCAGTCAAGTGCTGGGGACACAGTATTACGTGTGTACCCTGGCTCTGGCATCCGGAGCTCAGTGTCTGTCATAGCATGCTCCCACTTTATGATATACGGCGGGACCGCTTTAAAACAAACATGCACTCCTCCACGAATGACCCCGATATTCTCAACCCTGCATACTGGTGCTGGCTGGGGTGACTCGCCCATTACCGGAATCCTTACTACAATTCCCATCACTGTATGGTTGGACCGCCCGCAATCTACAGGGACAGGGTAGGCTTCAGAGGCTAAACGAAGCTGGCACGGGCTCAATGAATTGCTATACGGGTGCAGCGCGGCGAGATGCTTGTTGCTTATCCATGAAGGGAGGCGACCTTGCCTCAGGTCCTCCAGGTTACTGTGGCCCTTGCCAGCAACCATGCTCCATACAACACACACACCTCATTCCGTGCAGCCTACTCCGAGACGTTCCTGTCCTCCCGTATCAAATCATTAACAGTTTTAGCGTGCCTCTCCAGCTCCGCAATGACCTCCTTTAAATGAACGGTCATTGCCTGGTCCTCATGAAGCTCTGAACCCACCACTGTATTCTCTTCCCCTAGAATCGTACACAGTTGGTTCTTTAACCCAGTGATCTGCATCTGGAGTTGTACATCATCCATGCTATTAACAATACCTGTTCCTGTACTGAACACTGTGGCTACATCGTCCCAGGTCCCTCTGCTCTGCCTCCCAGACCCCACACTATTCCCAAGATTCAGATCATAAAGCTGTTCTTTATCTGCATTTCCATAGACTGGTTCATAAAATTCCTGAAACATCACTTTTAACAGAGCTTCATAAAGCTTCTCCGTCTTCTTCGGGCACCACACAGGCAGGTGGACTTCAGTCAGGTTCACGATCACGGATGCCACGGCGTAGTGCACATTCTGAAATAAAACTTTGTCAGTAGGGATTAACACCAACCCATTCCCTGGACCCTTGGTGGTGGTGGGACACCTATCTACAGCCGTCTGTACCATCGGGGCTCTGTGCGGGGGCTTCCTGGTGTATGAGATGAGCTCTGTGGCGTTGATGGTGTTCGGGGGATTTGGGATCACACAGACATTGGGACTCAAACCCACACAAACAAACAATGTACACTGGGCCTCGAACTCACACGGACAAGACATTGGGCCTCAACCCACACAGACGCTGGGCCTCAAATTCATGTAAACAAGACATTGGGCCTCGAACCCATGCAGACAAGACATACAAGACATGACATGGATCCCTTGTTTCTCCTTCCACCACTTTTCTCAACACAATCTCGTATCTTTGGCTCGAGTCGCTCCGATTAAGACAAAAAATGAAAGAAAAATCTTTTGCTCTGTTGGGGCTGCCCCCTCACAGGTCCTTCTCCAGTTATTCACATATTTTTCATCTTTAAATCAATTTAGCTAAGTCAAATTTAAATCACAAAACTCTTATGTCCAGCCTTTGTGATCTAAATTACTGGAGTTCACACAGCACTGCCCCATCCAGGTTCAAGTTCAGCTGCACCTTGAGGTCATTTCCATATAAATCAATTACACCTCTCCGGTAATTGCCTGCTTGAAAGAAAAAGAAAAGAATATCCATTGTGGCTTTTCTGTTCGCCCAATGGGCTAATTCTAAAGCTGGTTTTCCCTTCCTGTTACTGAGGGAAAACATCCACTCAAAATATAACGTCAAAATTTTACAAATGCTCAGAATAATACATTACTCTTGACAAGGTGTTGCTTTCTAATTGTACAGAGTGTTACCTTTTTTTTGACAAACACACATACTAATGTATGGTACCAGGCATACCAATAGCTTACACATTACAATGGTTCTCTCTTTCATGCATAATAGCAGCACACAGCCTTTTCTCCACTGGTCACATTCTTGAATTGGTCAGAAAATTTTTATTTTAAAATACCAAATATATGTGATTGCCTCATGTCTGGTACTAGAGGTTTTTCCACACAATTTAAATCAACCAAAATTCCACCATGGCCATAATGAAAGTTTGGTTTTCCCAGGTTAATTAACCTCAACTCCAAATTAATTCAAACCAATTTCAAACTAACCAGTGCCAGTTGAAAAAACCAATACAGACACACACACACTTAAAATCAAGTTACAAACCATCCACATGCTTTTAACTTTACCTTTCACACTGAAAACATCAGAGGTTTTTAGTCCAGCATTCTTCCACCCATGCCCATAACCTGCTGTAATGCAGCCATTAAAATTTGTACTGGGTCGTCGGCTGCCTTCCTGTGGCTCTGTTTTGCCTCAGTACCCTTGTAACCTGGCTTTCGGGAGCCTACAATCCCTGCTCAAGCATCCCAAATTCCCACAATTATAACACTCTTTGGATTGACCCGCATTACCTCCCTTTTGTCTCCTTTCTTTCTTTTACCTCACCTCTCCTTTAACTTCTTGCACCTCCCCTTTTAGTTTGTCATCCTCACCCCTACCATTCTGAAAAGAGAGAGTTAACTGCCAGATCACACTCTCTTCTGTGGTCTGGAGATCCCTCGAATCGAACCACCCCGCTGCTTTGGCCTTGAGCCTGGGCAGGCTGTTCGCCACCAGGGTCCTCAGCCAATGAGCCCTCGGCTTCCCCTGCAGCTGCGTCCGGTCGGGTACCCCCGCACAGGCACTCCGGTAGACGGGCCACAGCCTGTCCATGAAAGCCTGCGGTGTCTCCCTAGCTAACTGCAGTGTGCTTTCCACTCGGGAGAAGGGACTTCCATCATTGAGGCCTATAGCCTCTAGGATGTCATTCTTTATCCCTCCTTGTTGGAGCAGCGCGAGTCCGGGGTCGGAGGCCTATAAAAGGCCCAGCGGGAGAGTGAGGCGGCGGCAGTTGGAGCAGCGCGAGTCCGGGGTCGGAGGCCTATAAAAGGCCCAGCGGGAGAGTGAGGCGGCGGCAGTTGGAACAGCGCGAGTACGGGGTCAGAGGCCTATAAAAGGCCCAGCGGGAGAGTGAGGCGGCAGCAGTTGGAGCAGCGCGAGTCCGGGGTCGGAGGCCTATAAAAGGCCCAGCGGGAGAGTGAGGCGTGCTTGTGCAGCTACAGGGAGAAGGCAAAAAAGAAATAAAAAGAAACAGAAAGGTGACGTCATAGCCAAAGGGGTTAATTGATTGGCTGGTGATTGGTGAGTAGTTTTTCTTCTTTTTTCTTTCTTCTCTTTAACAGTGAGTAAACTTTAACATTATTGTTGCCTATCTAAAGGTTAAGTCATGGCAGAAGAGCTCGGTCGCGTGTTATGCTCCTCCTGTACTATGTGGGAACTCAGGAACGACTCCAGTGTCCCTGACGACTACGTGTGCAGGAAGTGTATCCACCTCCAGCTCCTGACGGTCTGCGTTGCGGAGTTGGAGCTGAGGGTGGATTCACTCTGGAGCATCCACGATGCTGAGAATGACGTGAGTAGCACGTGTAGCGAGTTGGTCATACCACAAGAGAAGGGTCCACAGCCAGATAGGGAATGGAAGACCAGCAGGAAGAGCAGTGCAAAGAAGGTAGTGCAAGGGTCCCCTGTGGTCATCCCCCTGCAAAACAGATACACTGCTTTGAATACTGTTGAGGGAGATGACTCATCAGGGGAGGGCAGCAGCAGCCAAGTTCATGGCACCATGGGTGGCTCTGCTGCACAGGAGGGGAGGAAAAAGAGTGGGAGAGCAATAGTGATAGGGGATTCAATTGTTAGGGGAATAGATAGGCGATTCTGCGGCCGCAACCGAGACTCCAGGATAGTATGTTGCCTCCCTGGTGCAAGGGTCAAGGATGTCTCAGAGCAGATGCAGGACATTCTAAAAAGGGAGGGAGAACAGCCAGTTGTCGTGGTGCCAACGACATAGGTAAAAAAAGGGATGAGGTCCTACGAAACGAATTTAAGGAGCTAGGAGCTAAATTAAAAAGTAGAACCTCAAAAGTAGTAATCTCGGGATTGCTACCAGTGCCACGTGCTCGTCAGAGTAGGAATCGCAGGATAGCTCAGATGAATACGTGGCTTGAGCAGTGGTGCAGCTGGGAGGGATTCAAATTCCTGGGGCATTGGAACCGGTTTTGGGGGAGGTGGGACCAGTACAAACCGGACAGTCTGCACCGGAGCAGGACCAGAACCAATGTCCTAGGGGGATTGTTTGCTAGTACTGTTGGGGAGGAGTTAAACTAATATGGCAGGAGGATGGGAACCAATGGAGGGAGACAGAGGGAAACAAAAAGGAGATAAAAGCAAAAAACAGAAAGGAGATGAGGAAAAGTGGAGGGCAGAGAAACGCAAGACAAAGAACAAAAAGGGCCATTGTACAACAAAATTCTAAAAGGACAAAGGATGTTAAAAAAAACAAGCCTGAAGGCTTTGTGTCTTAATGCAAGGAGTATCCGCAATAAGGTGGATGAATTAACTGTGCAAATAGATGTTAACAAATATGATGTGATTGGGATTACGGAGACTTGGCTCCAGGATGATCAGGGCTGGGAACTCAACATCCAGGGGTATTCAACATTCAGGAAGGATAGAATAAAAGGAAAAGGAGGTGGGGTAGCATTCCTGATTAAAGAGGAGATTAATACAATAATTAGGAATGACATTAGCTTGAATGATGTGGAATCTCTATGGGTAGAGCTGTAGAACACCAAAGGGCAAAAAACGTTAGTGGGAGTTGTGTACAGACCTCCAAACAGTAGCAGTGATGTTGGGGAGGGCATCAAACTGGAAATTATGGGTGCATGCAATAAGGGTGCAGCAGTTATAATGGGTGACTTTAATATGCACATAGATTGGGCTAACCAAACTGGAAGCAATACGGTGGAAGAGGATTTCCTGGAGTGCATAAGAGATGGTTTTCTAGACCAATATGTCGAGGAACCAACTAGGGGAGAGGCCATCTTAGACTGGGTATTGTGTAATGAGAGAGGATTAATTAGCAATCTCGTTGTGCGAGGCCCCTTGGGGAAGTGTGATCATAATATGGTGGAATTCTGCATTAGGATGGAGAATGAAACAGTTAATTCAGAGACCATGGTCCAGAACTTAAAGAAGGGTAACTTTGAAGGTATGAGGCGTGAATTGGCTAGGATAGATTGGCGAATGATACTTGAGGGGTTGATTGTGGATGGGCAATGGCAAACATTTAGAGACTGCATGGATGAACTACAACAATTGTACATTCCTGTCTGGCATAAAAATATAAAAGCGAAGGTGGCTCAACCGTGGCTATCTAGGGAAATCAGGGATAGTATTAAAGCCAAGGAAGTGGCATAAAAATTGGCCAGAAATAACAGCGAACCCGGAGACTGGGAGAAATTTAGAACTCAGCAGAGGAGGACAAAGGGTTTGATTAGGGCAGGGAAAATGGAGTACGAGAAGAAGCTTGCAGGGAACATTAAGACGGATTGCAAAAGTTTCTATAGATATGTAAAGAGAAAAAGGTTAGTAAAGACAAATGTAGGTCCCCTGCAGTCAGAATCAGGGGAAGTCATAACGGGGAACAAAGAAATGGCGGACCAATTGAACAAGTACTTTGGTTCGGTATTCACTAAGGAGGACACTAACAACATTCCGGATATAAGAAGGGTCAGAGGGTCTAGTAAGGGGGAGGAACTGAGGGAAATCCTTATTAGTTGGGAAATTGTGTTGAGGAAATTGATGGGATTGAAGGCCGATAAATCTCCAGGGCCTGATGGTCTGCATCCCAGAGTACTTAAGGAGGTGGCCTTGGAAATAGCGGATGCATTGACAGTCATTTTCCAACATTCCATTGACTCTGGATCAGTTCCTATCGAGTGGAGGGCAGCCAATGTAACCCCACTTTTAAAAAAAGGAGGGAGAGAGAAAACAGGGAATGATAGACCGGTCAGCCTGACATCGGTACTGGGTAAAATGATGGAATCAATTATTAAGGATGTCATAGCAGTGCATTTAGAAAGAGGTGACATGATAGGTCCAAGTCAGCATGGATATGTGAAAGGGAAATCATGCTTGACAAATCTTCTGGAATTTTTTGAGGATGTTTCCAGTAGAGTGGACAAGGGAGAACCATTTGATGTGGTATATTTGGACTTTCAGAAGGCTTTCGACAAGGTTCCACACAAGAGATTAATGTGCAAAGTTAAAGCACATGGGATTGGGGGTAGTGTGCTGACATGGATTGAGAAATGGTTGTGAGACAGGAAGCAAAGAGTAGGAGTAAATGGGTACTTTTCAGAATGGCAGGCGGTGACTAGTGGAGTACCGCAAGGTTCTGTGCTGGGGCCCCAGCTGTTTACACTGTATATTAATGATTTAGACGAGGGGATTAAATGTAGTATCTCCAAATTTGCGGATGACACTAAGTTAGGTGACAGTGTGAGCTGCGAAGAGGATGCTATGAGGCTGCAGAATGACTTGGATAGGTTAGGTGAGTGGGCAAATGCATGGCAGATGAAGTATAATATGGATAAATGTGAGGTTGTCCACTTTGGTGGTAAAAACAGAGAGATAGACTATTATCTGAATGGTGACAGATTAGGAAAAGGAGAGGTGCAACGAGACCTGGGTGTCATGGTACATCAGTCATTGAAGGTTGGCATGCAGGTACAGCAGGCGGTTAAGAAAGCAAATGGCATGTTGGCCTTCATAGCGAGGGGATTTGAGTACAGGGGCAGGGAGGTGTTGCTACAGTTGTACAGGGCCTTGGTGAGGCCACACCTGGAGTATTGTGTACAGTTTTGGTCTCCTAACTTGAGGAAGGATATTCTTGTTATTGAGGGAGTGCAGCGAAGGTTCACCAGACTGATTCCTGGGATGGCGGGACTGACCTATCAAGAAAGATTGAATCAACTGGGCTTGTATTCACTGGAGTTCAGAAGAATGAGAGGGGACCTCATAGAAACGTTTAAAATTCTGATGGGTTTAGACAGGTTAGATGCAGGAAGAATGTTCACAATGTTGGGGAAGTCCAGAACCAGGGGTCACAGTCTAAGGATAAGGGGTAAGCCATTTAGGACCGAGATGAGGAGAAACTTCTTCACCCAGAGAGTGGTGAACCTGTGGAATTCTCTACCACAGAAAGTTGTTGAGGCCAATTCACTAAATATATTCAAAAAGGAGTTAGATGAAGTCCTTACTACTAAGGGGATCAAGGGGTATGGCAAGAAAGCAGGAATGGGGTACTGAAGTTTCATGTTCAGCCATGAACTCATTGAATGGCGGTGCAGGCTAGAAGGGCCGAATGGCCTACTCCTGCACCTATTTTCTATGTTTCTATGTTTCTTAACGTACCCTGTCCCCTCGTGCTACCTGCTGAGAGAGACTGGTACAACCTACTATCCAGGGAAAACAAAAGTAATTTGGCTGACTCAGCATCGTTGCAATTATTGATCTCCTCCACCTGCTCCACATCTGTAAAATGGACAGATGGGTCGCCTTTGCTGGTCAGTTTGGTCAGGTTAGAGACCATTGCCTGCAGCTGGGCGGTCGTATACGGGGCCACGAAGTCACTCTGCAGTGATCCTTGCTCTTGACCGACTTCGGGCGCACCGTATTTCCGCTGCCGGACACGGCACATGGATCCTGGTTCCGGCACTTCAGGCGGTGGTCGAGCGTCCTCCTCTGCCTCACAGTCTTCCTTATCTTTCCCCTGCTCTTCCTCATCTACCAAGCAAACCATCCCTTTGGCCTCAGACAGAGCATCGGTTAAATTCCGGATCTGCTCCTGGCAAGGACCATGATTACCCGTATCAAACCCTCTACAGCTGACGACTCTGTATGCCATCTGAATATCCTTCAACTGCTCTTCCAGCACCTTTACCTCACTCGAAAAATGAGTGTTCTCCTCCCTAACCGCCCTCTCGTTCCCCTTTGCCTCAGTTATCTGGCATTGCAGGAACTCCTTATGTTTATGGAAGGTTTCCTCCTGGCTTTTTCTTCACCTCTTCTCATCCCTTAGCTGCGTGCATAACCTGCTCCCAACTACAGCCCTTGCGTCTGACTGTGCCTCGGACTCCCTGAGCTCTGCCTCTAACTTACCAATCTGCTCATCTAGCAGGTGGACTTATCTTTGTAGACAGACGAGCCATATCGCCTTTTCAATGCTGCGCCTATGCTCCTTGCCCTTTGTCCATTCTGCCGCTGCGTCCACTGGACGCTCAGCATGCAACAAGCCTAGCACCCACTTCTTAGTGATGTTAACCATCTTAAATACATATGAAGAAATCCCTTCCTCCATTTGGGATCTTTCGCCAGAAGCGCTGTCCATGACTGATTTACACTCCTTTAACCCACGTTCTGCCGCAGTCACCAAGAGATGTAAGTGGTTTTGATCCTAGCCCAATTGCTAGCGGACGGCTCATATCGGCCCCGCCTTACGAAAGTTCTAGACATGGGAATTATTATTCAGAGTGTAAATGAAATGATTCACGGACAGGAATGCTTGGATGAAAAATTGTTACTTATATTTATTTGGTCTAACACAGACTGGCTAAAACATGCACTACTGAACAAAATCACTGTCTCTGTGGAGAATAAAATCCAGATTACAAACAGCATCCATACAGTACAGAAATGAGACCTAGTAACATGCAGTAATTCCCTGGTGGATTCTAACCCTACCCCTACCAACGAGTTACCCTCCCCAGAATAGCCCTGAAAAGCTTCACTTCTGAGAAAACCCTGAGCCCTTACCCAGCTTGCCTGGGATATCTGGTTACTGGCTTGGGACACTCGCGACCATGCTCACCACCACACGCAGCCGCTTTCCTTTCTCAGCTCAGCTGTGGGAAGTCACTGCCTGGTCTTCAGTCTCGGTGGCTTTTTCTGCAGTACTGCGGCCCCTTCCTCTGGTCCATCAATCTTGGTGTAGCGAGAGCGAGAGGGAGAGATCTCTGTAGATTTTATTTTTATTTCAAAATATACTTTATTCATATAAAAATTTGCACAATACATTCGAAAGCAGTTCAGTACATTTGGATGCGGTCAGCAATTCCATACATTACATTTGGATGCTGACTGCAGTTCCGTTCAATACATTTCTTTACTTTACATTTCAAGGTACAATTCATACAATACAGGATACATTGTGGTACGTTCATCAAATTACATTACATGTGTCACCATACGGTGCACAGTGAGGGTACAGTTACAGCTTGAAGACGGCCTGGGTGACAAGCTGCAGGCTGCAAGCTCCAAACTTCAAGCTAAAAATAAAGTGGAAAAGACCCTGTCTTTATAGGAGGCTTGCTACCCCTATCTTTCCTGCCAATCATTAAAATTCCTTTGTTTCTAAGCACGGGCCAGTGATGGGCCATCCAACCCTTATGCATTGGGCTGATGGTCCCTAATCTGGGCATCTCTCTGGGTCTTTGTGTTGGGAAAAATCCAGCTCCCCTTTGGCTGGCCAGGCTAGTGGGTTCATTGTTCTATTTTCCTTCTGAGATGGAGGTGAGAAGTGCTTTTCCATATTAGAGTGGCTTTATCAATGGCCCCCCTTCTTGGCCGACAGCTCTTTTGTCAATGTTCGTGGCCCCCTTCCTTTAGCTGGGACTGGTGGGCAAACCCGTTCTGGATGACTGACAGTTCTTTTGTCACAGCTAACTGTCATGCGGCCTTTAGAGTTTTAACAAAACCAGCTTTTTCACTTATCTGCACAGGGTGATCACATCTCAGGGAAAATACCCTCAGAAAAACCCATAAAGTCCATGAAATATTCTCGACTGAGTCCATTCTTTAAACAGCAACTTTGCGATCTCTTCAATCCTAATGAACACATTATCTCCTGAAATGGAAGAAATAGGAATATAAAAAATCTGTGGCCAATAAATAAAAAGTCTGTGAGATTCTGCTCTGATTCCTAAACTAATTAAGTTCACAGCAGTGACCACCACTTTGCATAATCCTAGCTAACTAGCAACTTATCCTCTGTAACTAGAAATGTTTTATTCTCTCGGGAACTTGCCCTTTTAAAGAACTATATTAACTCATTATTAACCATATGCCTGTTTGTTCCTAGGGCAACACTTTGTGAAAAGAAACACTTGCTGCCATGTAACTATTTGCCTCCAGATTTTATCGCCCAGACTTCGAGACCTGTCTTCACCATGTGTGGGAATCAAAACTGGATGCAATACTGCAAGTGAGGACATATATGGACTAAGTATAGTATTGTTTAGTTTGTACTCAAGGGGCCTAGAAATACAACCTAGAATCCATTTACTTTCAGACTTGCACCTTTAATAGTGATCAGCAATTACTCACAGGTCTCTTTCTTGATCTATTATCTTCAATGGCTTCCCATACATGGTATAAACATGCCTAACCCCAACTGCATGGCACTGCACTAGTTCAGATTCAATAATGACTGCTACAACACAAGCTGGTTCATTTAACATGCGCAGAAGAGGAGACAGAGAGAGAGAGGGAGCTCAGAGGCACTGAAAGCGTGTGTGGCTGTGGTGTGTGCTTGTCTGGCTGTTGTGGGAGGCACGAGGGAGATTCACCAGTAGCAAAAAGCCTGCTAAGCACCAAGAGGCACTGAGTTTTTGTTCAACAAATAAGATATAACATGGAAAGGATGGAGGAGGCTCTGGAGCTGGTAGCCAGGAACACTGATGGCAAAGGACTCCCAGTGGTCCCGGGGCGACGCACTGCACTCCAAGGTGCCACCCCCCCATTGCCAACCACACGAGAGCCAGCAGCAACATCTTGCTTCTGGCTCGGACAGTCCTCTCCCATATCCATCCAAGCAGTGTTTCGGCTGTCACCTCCCCACCCCCCTCTACCCCCCCACTCCCAATGAAGCATCGCCTGAGGAGCTCCTCGGCTAGTTGGCTTGGAGTCAGGAGGGGAAGGGATAGAGGTGAGGAGGAGAAGCGAGAAGGTGGGGGGTGAGGGTTGGTTTGTACAGAAATACTGATGATTTCAGACAAATGTTCGGTTTAAATGTTTTTTATTTAACAAAACTTTGTAGCGCATTGGCTCAGATAGCTGCACCATTACACGCTGGTGATTCCTTAACTTCAAAGGGTGTAATTACACTTAACTTCAATCAACTTAAACTTTAACTGTCATCAAGGTGATGCCCACCATTGATGTATGACCTGCACACCTAGCAGTGTGTCAGCCTTGTAAATAACACCAACGTTCTTTCAGGCAAAGCGCTCATTGATGAGCTCCTGACATAAGGCTCTTGCAACTATCATGCCACCACAGGCCCTTTCATGTGGTCTACAGGGGGGCGGGGGCATGGCTTCAGCATCAGCTTGATTGTCTGGGCTGATGTCAGCGTCCGCCTCCTCATCCTCCTCTTTCTCTCTCTGGTGAGGTGGACTGTCAGACTCATCAGACAATTCTTGTCCCCTCCTGATAGCCAAGTTGTGCAGCATGGAGCACACCACCATGAATTGAGCTACCTGCTCAGGGTGTATTGGAGCTCGCTTCAGCACTCCAATGATTTTCTCCACAATATTGCAAGTTGCTCTGTGGTTCTTGTTGTATCGCCACTCGGCTTCGGTATGGGTGTCACGCGGGGGGGAGGGGGGTCATCAGCCAGGTGGCGAGGCCATATCCTTTGTCACCAAGCATTCAGCTTTGACCTTGTGGCTGATTGTTAAACAAGTCAGATACAGTGCTCTCACGCAGGATGTGAGCATCATGGATGCTGCCCGGAAATTGAGCATTCACTGCCAGTATAATTTGCTGGTGGTCGACAACCAGTTGCACATTCAGGGAGTGGAATCCCTTGCGGTTCCTGAAAACCTCTGCATCCTGAAAAGCTGCCCACATCGTGATGTGCGTACAGTCTATTGCTCCCTGCACCTTGGGGAAGTTTGCAATTCTGGAGAATCCTACAGCCCTCTCACTCTGTGCCTCCCTGGTCATAGGGAAGCTGATCAAGTCCCTCCTGCGTGTGTACAGGGCTTCAGTGACCTGTCTAATGCAGTGATGTGTGGCATGCTGAGAAAGTTCACAAATGTCTCCAGCCTGAAAAGAACCCGAGGTGTAGAACGACAGTGCCGTGGTGACTTTGACCTCGACCAACAGTGCAGTACTAATGGTGCTGGCAGGCTGCAGATCTGCCCTTATCAGCTGGCATATCTCAGTGATCAGTGATAACCTCTTTGTGGAAGCGCAGTCTCCGAAGGCAGGTGGTGTCGGGCAAGTCAAGGTAAGAATGCTTCTTCCCTTGTACTTGCGGGGGGTGTAATGTCTGGTCCTCCTCATCAGTCTGTCACATCTTACATTGGGCACATAATGCAGTGGAGCATTCCTTCGGCGATGTTGAGTCTGCTGCATGTAACTGGTCACCAAGAGAGGGTGAGAAAGGACTGGCCCCATTGTAGCAGCTCTCTGTTTTCCACCGATTGGTCACAAACAAGGAATGTCCCGATGAAGACATCTATTCAATTCCAATCGGTCACTGTATGGTCAAGATGTTTTTAGAGATGTTCACATCAACTCCAACGACCTGCAGAGTACATCCAAACTCCACCGAGGTTGAAGCACAGCAGCCTTTTAAAGGACGCGACATGTGATCTAGAACATGGCGTCCATAACATTGTGTTTAGTTCGGGTTAGTTCCACTTTTTCTGGCCGTATTTTTGGGCGAGCGATATTGTGGGTGACGTGTGTGAGGTGGTGAAATTGATGTTGGGCGATCTCAGTACCGCTAATTTGGGTAAATATGCTCTTTACGACAAAAAAAAGTGGGCGGGCGTTAATATTGAATCTCGGCGTTAAATCAGTGCGGAAAGTAACGCTGGCCATATTATGGCCTTTGATTGCACCCATTCTGATGATTTTGCCCCCAAAAAGTAGGTGGGCGGTCATATTTTTTCTCAGCGTTAAGCACATGGGGAAAGTAACGCTCGGCGATAAGTTTCCTAAAAATGCCTGTCAGTTTCCATTTTGTGCCAAAATGGGCAATATGTGGGCGTTATACATCATTTCAGCGGTAAAATGGGCGTTAAGTGGGCGTTAAGCATTCAAAAAAAGTGGAGGTTCTAGCCCATAAAGCCTGTAATTGATTGATTTTTTCTGAATTACTAACCCCAGCACACATTTTTATATAATCTAGGAGGATCTAATTTAAATCGTCCTTGAGATCATAATGAAAATGGTGAACAACAGTATTTCTGACACACAACCTGTGGAACTCCACATAACCAGGTCCCAATCAGGTCCAATCCTATTAATAACTTTCTGTGAATAATTTCAACCAGTTACCTATCCAACATAATATCTGTCCTGTTATTCCATTTTTTTTGATCTCTCACCCATCTATATACTTTATGAATTTTTTTTCTAAATGAAATATACATTTGGGCATTCTCATTCCAGCTACTACTGGACATTGAAGCATAACACAAAACTGTTCCTAATTTTGTAATTCACCTCCAAAGGCCCTAAGATGGCTGGTATAGGAAATGATGTGACAAATGGAAAATTGCAATGCTCTTGCAGAAGTCGGTTCTTTTCTGAGGTTGGGACAGAGTTTTATTCTGCATGCTACCATGCCCCAAGAGTGCTTGATGCTAACATTGGGTGCCTGAAATGTTGTCCGGCTGTGAATAGAGGCAAATAAAAACAAGGAACATTAATGGCATTGGGTCTGGGACATGTGTTAAAATGGTCATATTAAATATATATATATGACTTGTATTTCTACAGTGCCATTGACGACCACCGGACGTCCCAAAGGTCTTTACAGCCAATGAAGTACTTTTTTGAAGTGTCGACACTGTTGTAAGGTTGGAAATGTGGCAGCCAATTTGCACACAGCAAGTCCCACAAACAGCAATGTGATGATGGCCAGAAGATCTGTTGTTTTAGTGATGTTAATTGAGGGCTAAATATTGGCTAGGACATCACTTCTGTTGTTCTTTGAAATAGTGCCATGAGGATCTTTTACATCCACCTTTAACAACTCATCCAAAAGACAACATCACCCAACAGTGCAGCACTGGAAGCATCAGCATAGATGTGCTCAAGTCTCCAGCGTGGGACTTGAACCCCTAACCTCCTGACTCAGAGGTAAGAGTGCGATCCACTGAGCCATAGCTAACAGGCAGATTATGAGTGCTGCCTGCATGCATCTCCATTCGCCAGTACTAACATTCCTCACGTTGATGAGCACAAAAGGTTGTAGTTATTGAGATATTTACTTAATTAGTGGATGACGATTCAATTGGCAAACAAATAATTAAATATTATTGGTTTAGTTTGGGGCCCTTTAGATAGTGTTAAACAAAATAAGATTCCTTACAATCCGTTTCAGTCAGCAGAACTTTACTCGGATAACTATTTACAAAAATATCAGACCATAATTAAATTATTCTGGGCCATGTTCAAGGTTTTACTCTCATGCAAATATATTTGAAGAGGTGATCTTATTATAACGACCCACTTTAAAATAATTAGAAGTAAAGATAATTTAAAAAAAAAAAAGATAGAGAGCAAAAAAAGTGATAATCTCGGGTCATAACAAAATGTTTCCTTTTTATTGCTTTTGATTGTTCTTTTCATTTGTCTCCGGTTTGTTTAACAGTAATACAATTACTCCCCACATCAGAGCAGCTTTAGAACTGTAATATTAAAGTCTGCTTGCACCTCACAATGTCTGAGCTGAATACCTAGAAAAATGTTTGGCTCAGAGATCTTAGAAATTTCTGGAATACTGAGGACCAAAAGTGTATCCTGGTGGTGAGGCTCCTTCTTTTAGAGTATCTATTGGTCTATTATTTACTTAGATTGCTGTTGGTTTAGCTTATCTCGCAGTATTGCTTCTTTCATTGCTTCATGACAGATAAGAATGACATAGATTTCTTATCAATAATAAAGCCTGAAAACATCAGATTATGGAAGAACATAAAATGTCGTAGATAAAGAAAGAATTTCCATTTATATAGCGCCTTTCTTGCCCTCAAGATATCTCAAAGCACCTCACAGCCACTGAATTACTTTTGAATTGCAGTCACTGTTGTAATGTAGGTAAACATGGCAGTCAGTTTGCGCACAGTAAGGTCCCACATATAGCAAATTAGATAACTGACCAGTTAATCTGATTTGGTACTCAAAGTGCCAATCCCCGAGCTTCTGTAGATCAGAATTAACAGCCTCCTGTGAATTTTTTTAAAATTTCAAAATATACTTTATTCATATAAAAATTTGCACAATACATTGGAAAGCAGTTCAGTACATTTGGATGCGGTCAGCAATTCCATACAATACATTTGGATGCTGACGGCAGTTCCATTCACATTTCGAGGTACAATTCAGTACAATCCAGGATACATTGTAATACAGTCATCAAATTACGTTACATGTGGCACTATACGGTACACGGAATGGGTGAGGGTACAGTTACATTTCTTTGCAACATACATTACTAAACAGAACTTGCATTATATATGGCAATACATAGGTGTTTTCAGATCACGGTGCTCTATGTATACAAAAAGTTTACAAGTACAGCCCGAGGGGAGTTTTATACTGATTCCAGCCCCCGGCGGAAGGGCTTTAAACTCTGGCTCTTCCCCACCGTGCCTTTGCGGCGACTGCACCAATTTTTAGAGCGTCCCTCAGCACGTAGTCCTGGATCTTGGATTGCGCCAGTCTGCAACACGCAGACGTGGACATCTCCTTGCTCTGGAAGACTAGCAAATTTTGGCAAAACCAAAGTGCGTCTTTAACTGAGTTGATGGCCCTCCAGCAGCAGATGATGTCTGTCTCGGTGTGTGTCCCTGGGAACAGCCCGTAGAGCACAGAGTCCTGTGTTATGGAGCTGCTTGGGATGAACCTCGACAGCAACGACTGCATCTCCTTCCAGACCTGCCTTGTAAAGGGGCAATCCCGAAGAAGATGGATGACAGTCTCATCCGTATCACAGCCAACTCGGGGGCAGAGTGCCGTGTCTCTGAAACCCCGGCTGTGCATGAAGGATCGGACGGGTAGGGCCCTCCTCACCGTCAACCAAGCTACGTCTTGGTGCTTGTCTGAAAGCTCTGGCGATGAGACGTTCTGCCAAACGAGTTCGACAGTCTGCTCGGGGAACCACCCGACAGGGTCCACCCTCTCCTTCTTTCGTAGGGCGTCCAGGACCTTACGTGCCGACCACTGTTTTATGGCCTTGTGGTCAAAGGGGTTTTTTCTGAAAAACTTTTCCACGAAGGACAGGTGGGCAGGCATGGTCCAACTGGTGGGGGCGTTTCACAGCAGCGTGGCCAGACCCATCCTTTGCAACAGCGGGGACAGGTAGAACCTCAGCACATAGTGACACTTGGTGTTTGCGTACCAGGGGTCTGTGCAGAGCTTGATACAGCCGCACACAAAGGTGGCCATCAGGATGAGGGCCACGTTCGGAACATCCTTTCCTCCACTGTCCAGAGATTTGTACATCGTGTCTCTGCGGACACGGTCCATTTTGGACCTCCAGATAAAGTGGAAGACGGCCCGGGTGACTGCCGCAGCACAGGAGCGTGAGATGGGCCAGACCTGCGCCATGTACAACAACCCCGAGAGCACCTCACTCCTGATGACCAGGTTCTTTCCTGCCATGGAGAGGAAGCGCAGCTTCCACCATCCCAGTTTTTGTTTGACCTTGGCGATACGCTCTTCCCAGTTTTTGGCGCACCGAACAATATTCCCAACACCTTCAGGTAATCTGGCTTAACAATGAAGGGAATAAAGGATCGGTCATCCCAGTTGGCAAAGAACATGGCTCGCTTTTGCTGCGATTGACTGTCGTAACCGAGGCCAGTTGTGAGCAATCTGCGGACCGACTGCGGATCCGAGCAAAAGATGGCGACGTCGTCCATTTACAGGGAGGTCTTGACCTGAGCGCCTCCGCTGCCTGGGATCGTCACCCCTCTAATGCCCACATCCTTCCTGATGGACTCGGCAAAGGGCTCGATACAGCACACAAACAAGACAGAGGAGAGAGGACAGCCTTGCCTGACTCCAGATCTGATTGGAAAGCTTTCAGTTTCATACCCGTTGATTAGAACTGCTCTACTGATGTCTGTAAAGGGCAGTTGGATCGAATTGCGGATACCCTCCTCAAACCCCATTTTGGAGAGCATGTCCATCAGGTACGTGTGCAATATCCTGTCAAAGCCCTTCTCCTGGTCTAAGCTGATTAAGCAGGTGTCCACCCTCCTGTCCCACACGTAGGCGATCGTATCCCTGAGTAGTGTGAGGCTATCAGAGATCTTCCTGCCGGGGACTGCGCAGGTCTGGTCCGCGTGAATCACCAGCTCAAGAGCAGACTTGACCCTGTTGGCGATGACCTTTGACAGGATCTTGTAGTCCACATTGAGCAGCGAAATGGGCCGCCAGTTTTTGATTTCCTCCCTCTCCCCCTTCTGCTTGTAGATGAGGGTGATGATGCCTTTCCTCATTGATTCTGACATGCTGCTGGCCAGAAGCATACCCTCGTACACTTCCAGCAGGACTGGGCCCATCCCGTCCCACAGAGCCGAATACAACTCAAACGGTAAGCCGTCGCTTCCGGGAGTTTTATTTGTCTCAAAGGACCGGACGGCCTTTGTCATCTCATCCAGAGTTAACGGGCGGTCCAGATTCTCCGAGATAGACAGCAGGAAGGACTGGGAGGTCGCGCGGTCTGTGGGCTTGACGTCGTACAGCCTGGCACAGAAGGATTTGCTGATCCTCAGCATGTCAGGCTGTGAAGACATCACAGAACCGTCTTCTTCCTTTAGGCTGGTGATCACAGAGCTCCCCCTGTGTTCCTTTTGGAAGAGGAAACGTGAACACATCTCATCCTGCTCGACGGAGCAGACTCTGGAGCGAAAAATTATTTTGGAGTGCTCTGAGGCAAAGAGCGAGGCTTGCTGGCCCTTCACCTCTTGGAGTTCCTCCGCGACATCGACCCCCATCGACTGCAGCGGGAGTAGGTTTTGCATATTCGTCTGGAGTTGGGATAATTCCCTCTGTTTCCCTCTCGCCTCCTGAACACCTTTGAGGATGAAGAACCTCTTGATGTTCGTCTTGATTGTTTCCCACCAGTGCATCGGGGAATCGCAGAGGGGTTTTACGGTTCTCCAATCTTTGTAATCCCTCTTGAGTTCCTCAACGTTTTCTGGAGTCAACAGTTTCACATTCAGCTTCCATATCCCTCTGCCAACTTTCTGGTTTTCCTGTGGGCGACATTCGGCCAGTAGGAGGCAGTGGTCAGAGAAGAACACCGGCATGAAGTCGGTGGATCTGACCTTGAGCGTGTGGGACACAAACAGGAAGTCTATTCTGGAACAGACGGACCCGTCTAGTCTCGACCAGGTGTATCTGCGCGGTGCTTCGTCTGCAGGGTTGCTGAAGACGTCGCACAGCTTGGCGTCTTTTACCGCATCCATCAGGTGTCTGGACGTGGCAACCAGTTTGCTGTTGGCTCTGCTGAATCGTCCAGTCACATCGATGATGCAATTGAAGTCACCACCCAGAATGACCGGCCTGGACGTTGCCAGTAGCAGTGGGAGCTGCTGGAAGAGGGCCAGCCGTTCGTCCTTGAGAGCTGGGACATAAACATTAATTAACCTGAGAGGGGAATTTTTGTACATTACATCTGCTATGAGGAGGCGGCCGCCCACCATCTCCTTAACTTCGGTGATGGTGAAGTGGCCTCACCGCAGCAGAATGCCCAGGCCGGAGGACTGGCAGTCATTGCCTCCTGACCAGATGGATGGTTCATGGGCCCACCATCGTGACCACTGCCGGTAACTGCTGGAGTGCAGCACTCCTGCAAGAACAACAGGTCTGCTTTGACCTGGCGAGGTACCCCAAGGTGGAAACACATCGCGTAGTGGATTTTATACTACGCACGTTAAGAGATGCAATTTTTAAATCCATTTTAAAGTTAGTGGTTACAGTTCAAAACATTACATTTCAAATAAACCATCCTTTAAGTCGGAGACCTGCCCAGTGGCCTGTTCCTGCATACATATATTAACACTATAAAAGTCTACTTCACCTGGGCTGGGATACGGGTCATCCTCTGCCGTGAGGGTGCTTCAACCAGGGGACTGGTGCAGTGTTGTCAGAAAGTCCGATATGTTCTCTGCGCTGTCCTCGCCTGGTGTTGGTGGCTCCCTCTTTTCATCGCTCACAACGTTCTCGAGCTGGAGTGCTTCAGTCGCTGCATCGCTCCCGGTATTCCGGAGGTGGGGTGTGCTGGGCACTTCACTGCTCCCATTGTCCCGGAGCTGGGCTGCGCCGGTCGCTTCTTCGCTCCCGGTATTCCGGAGCTCGTGTGCGCTGGGCACTTCGCTGCTCCCGGGTTCCCGGAGCGGGGATGCACTAGTCGCTTCACTGCTTCCGGCCGCCTGGGGCTGTGGATTGGCATTTTGCCTCTTGTTCTGGTGGCGGTAGTGAGGGGTTTTGTCTCGCCTTTCGCCATCAGATGAGCTGCTGCCGCTGCTGTCTATCATGGACATTAGCCGCCTCTTCCCTTTCGTTTCAGCAGGGGCCCTTGCTTGCCTCTTTTCCTTATGCTTGCGGGCCTTTTTCTTGACAGTCTCCCATCCCGCTCCATCATTTTCTGCCTCCCCGTTCATGGACTCGGTGCACTGGGGGAGAGCTTCACTGCTGGGTGCTGGTGTCTCTCAGCTCGCAGTAGCAGGCTTCTCTTCCTCCCTGACTTGTTCAGAGTCCATGAGGGCGGTTGCTTCTTTGCACTGCGCGTTGGTGGGGGGGAGGGTGTAGGTCTCCTCTGGAGCGTTGTGTTCCTCAGCTTCCTCCTTCTCTCGTACAATGTTTTTTGCCGCCTGCGCATAGCTGAAGTTGCGTTTGGGGCAGTTCTTGTAAAGGTGCCCAGCCTGACCACAAAGGTTGCAGCACTTGGTCTCTTTACAGTCTTTTGTCTGGTGGCCTTCATTCCTGCAGTTGCGGCAGATGACTGTCTTGCAGCTTGCCGCCACGTGGCCTGACTTGCCGCAGGTCCGGCACACGTTGGGTTGGCCAGCGTACACCATGTAGCCCCGGCTTCTTCCAATGGCGAAGCTGGAGAGGGGGTGCAGGATGGTTCCGCCGGCGTCCACTTTCATGGTGACCTGGATCTGGCGCTTGCTGGTCCAAATCCCATGGAAGTCTTTCAGGTCGATGCCGTTTCCTGCCCCCTCGACATATCTGGCGAGGAATGTCAGCACATCAATGTGGGGGTTGTACATATGCACTGTGAATTGGAGTCTCAACAGTGGCAGCTAAAGTGTTGGCAAGCAAAATTGCAACTGCACTTGAGCCCTGTGTCCTTGGGGGTTCCCCTGCAGGACATCCCGGTGTGGCTCCTCGCTCCATGGTGCTCTGCATGTTAACAAAATCCTTTTGCATGCCTACAAAAATGTTGGAGCAACTTTGTTCCATATGGTCTGACAGATGCCTAAGTGTTCCCTGAATATGGAAAACTATGTAGGGAGATAATGTAAATTATGTTAAATAGTCAACCCATGGAATCTGTGAGGATTAGGCTTCCACACAGCATGGGCTGAATTTTCCATGGTAGTAGCGGGCGTAATCGGTGAGGGGGGTCAGGTGGGAAAGTTGTTCATTTTGACAGAGGACGAAACCGGGGAATTAGTGATGGGGAACATGGAGATGGCAGAAAACTCTGAACAAATATTTTGTATCAGTCTTTACGGTAGAGGACACTAAAAATATCCCATCAGTGGATAGTCAAGGGGCTATGGGGGGGGGAGGAACTTACCACAATCAAAATCACTAAGGAGGTGGTACTCAGTAAGATAATGGGACTAAAGGCGGATAAATTCCCTGGACCTGATGGCTTGCATCCTAGGGTCTTCAGAGAAGTAGCGGCAGGGATAGTGGATGCATTGGTTGTAAGTTACTAAAATTCCCTGGATTCTGGGGAGGTCCCAGCAGATTGGAAAACTGCAAATGTAACGCCCCTATTTAAAAAAGGAGGCATACCAAAAGCAGGAAACTATAGACCAGTTAGCCTAACATCTGTGGTTGGGAAAATGTTGGAATCCATTATTAAAGAAGCAATAGCAGGACATTTGGAAAAGCAAAATTCGGTCAGGCAGAGTCAGCATGGATTTATGAAGGGGAAGTCATGTTTGACAAATTTGCTGGAATTCTTTGAGGATGTAATGAACAGGGTGGATAAAGGGGAACCAGTGGATGTAGTGTATTTGGACTTCCAGAAGGTGCCACATAAAAGGTTACTGCACAAGATAAACGTTCACGGAGTTGGAGGTAATATATTAGCTTGGATAGAGGATTGGCTAACTAACAGAGAACAGAGAGTCAGGATAAATGGTTTATTCTTGGGTTGGCAATCAGTATCTAGTGGGGTGCCGCAGGGATTAGTGCTGGGACCCCAACTATTTACAATCTATAGTAATGACTTGGAAGAAGGGACTGAGTGTAATGTAGCCAAGTTTGCTGATGATACAAAAATGGGAGGAAAATCAACATGTGAGGAGGACACAAAAAACCTGCAAAAGGACATAGACAGACTAAGTGAGTGGGCAAAAATTTGGCAGATGTAGTATAATGTTGGAAATTGTGAGGTTATGCACTTTGGCAGAAAAAAAAATCAAAGAGCAAGTTATTATTTAAATGGAGAAAAATTGCAAAAGTGCTGCAGTACAGAGGAACCTGGGGGTCCTGGTGCATGAAACACAAAAGGTTAGTATGTAATCAGCAAGTGATCAGGATGGTCAATGGAATCTTGGCCTTTATTGAAAAGGGGATGGAGTGTAAAAGCAAGGAAGTCTTGCTGCAGTTATACAGGGTATTGGTGAGGCGACACCTGGAATATTGCGTTCAGTTTTGGTTTCCATATTTAAGAAAGGATATACCTGCACTGGAGGCTGTTCAGAGAAGGTTCACTAGGCTGATTGCGGAGATGAGGGTTTGATTTATGAAGACCAAACCTGCAGCATTGGAGGACGCTATTGAAATCATTATGAGGTACTTTACAGGCACTTGAGCCTTTCCCCCCAACTTTTTAAATTTCCCTGCATGGCCACAGGATTCACACAGCTCGGGAACCACGTCTGTCAACCTAAGGCGTGTGTTCCGTGGCCATTGCTCCAGCTGATTACTTGACAGCGTAGAAAACAAACCAAATTAAAAACATGTTGATTACATCAGCTAACAGTTGCCTTCCAATTGAACAGTAATTGCAATGAATTGATCTGGACTATAAAAAAATGACATAGACCATTTGAATAAAGGTTTGTGTTGTTTCTGGTCAGATTTTTCTCACAGTATTCTGTGATTGTCCACTTACACAATCATCAACCGTAACAATTTTATTCTATCACTCATTCCACTGGTTCAATTTGCTTTCAGTTCCTGAATATATGCGATTTAATTTTTCAGTCCGAGACTTTAGGGTGAATTTCTGCGGAGGTTCTCTCACTTGTCCATTGCTAACTTCAACAGAAGAGCTGCAGAAATCCCAGAAACACATTGTAAGCACCACTTACACAGTTTGTCAGGGATTCTGCAGCTCTTCCACTGAACCTGCATAAAATTGTAAATCCACCCCTTTACGATTATAATTAAAATCTGCTTAATTTTATGTATTACCTATACATACACATCTTTTATTTGTACCAGTTACTGATACAAAAGTCTATAGATTTGTGACAAAAGCACAAATAATGTCCCAATTAATGTACTTTTTGGATTATGTTCTTGATTGTATTTGTAGATGGTGTAATATTATTTAATGATAATTTTATTTAAATATTTCTTTGTCACTCACGTATAACTTTTATTATATTATCATACAGTAAAGATTCAACACCCACTATGTTAGATTAAACTTAAAATTTAATATGGCCAAGATTCAGGTTTAAAATACGTCATGAGTAATGTCATCAGACCTGCTCTATCTAATTGGGCTGGGTAACACACTGGCAGGCTTAATAGGCCCCATTAAGGTAAGTTCATTTTGTACAACGGGATGGAGCCAGCAGTGGGGCCGGGACCCGCCACGGACTCCAGCCGCCCTGGACCAGCAAAGGTAAGGAAAATTCCAGCCCATGTGTGGGTGTGCTTAGAAATGGGAACCATCTTTTGGTCCAGTTCCAGAATGGACCCTATTATGCATGGCTAAGATGGATCAAAATAAAGGGGTTGTGCAAAACTGAGATATTACATAACAACAACATGCATTTTTATAACACTTTTACCATAGTAAAATGCCCCAAGTTGTTGCTGGACTGTACTCACTTAGCAACAAAAAAAATGTGATTTCGGCTTCTGCACAATTAGCCACAATTTAAAAAAAAAATCTGACTTGTAGATAGTTCCACAGCATGCTACGAGGGAGTGGAGTTACAACTCACTTAGCCACAGATTGGCAGGAGGTGGGTTTGCCTCATGGTCCAGCACCGTCAACTCAGCCATTCCAAGGAGGATGCTTGATGACAGTCAGACACTTCCCAACAGGGAGGGAATGCCAGTCAGTTGGTCAGTCAACAGATCTGATGGAACTTACTCTTAAATAACCAAGTATAGACCCCATGGAGCAGGTAGACCCTCTTAGCAGGGAATGCGTGTGGAGACTCCGCTAGGAAAGGTAGGAAAATAATTCTATCAATAAATCAAATAACCAATTTGCAAGTGTTTCTAGTGCAGTTCCTTCAAATAGTCAATCAATAATAGTCTGAATAAAACCATAAAAAATACTCAATATAAATGCATGATAGAGACAGAGAGGTAGATTTTTGTCCTTACCACTTTGCCAATAAGTATCACCTCAGTGAAGCGCAGAAAGGAAAATCTGGCAGGGAGGATTACAGATCTCTTACTGAGCCTACAGGACTTCCCCTACATTCATTTCAACGGAAGGCAGGTCCAGCATGTTCCGTAAGCGTGAGAATATTCCCGCCAGATTTTCCTTTCTGCACTCTGACTAGGTGATGATTAACGTCCAGGCTGTAAAGATGGAAATCTGCTCCAGTGCGTGTTGCTGTCTATCGGGGTGAATTGACAATATTTGGCGCCGAGCATTTAAGAAACAATTTACTGCTTGCCTCAGGCTTTAAATGAAAGTTTTAATGTAAGTTCTGCATAACACAAATAAACAGGAAATGACTCACTCCACAGGGACTTTTTCATTAATCAGTTATGTGTTTTGCAGGAACTGGGGAGAGGGGGAAATTGCCCCGTGCCTCGATTGGGGGCGGTAACCTTCCGGGGCTGGGACTTTTAGCACCCAGTGTGGACTCCCGCCCCCGTGCTCCACTTCCTTGGGGGGCAGTAACCGGAGCGCTACTGGGGCGGGGAGTCGAGTGCTACACGCATGCTCCGTGTAGTGCTGACATGCTTCAATGCCCCTCCCCTTCACTTAAAGGGGAGGGGCGTTGCGCAATCTGTATGGCCTCTGGTGGCCTCCAGTGGGCCACCAGGACAGCATGCGACCGGGCCAGCAGCCCGGCCCCCATCGTCGAGCTGACCTGAGAGTTGGCCGACAAAAAAAGATGGCGGCCCGGGCTGCTAGCACCCTCCCCTTTAAGTACCGCCCCGAGACCGCATGTCAGCCAGCTTCATGGCCCGCAAAGCTGCCATTGACATCCGCTCGTGCCAGCTTCATGGCCCAAGGGGCAATTTCCCCCGGGGCCGTTAAGAGGTTGGTGCAAGGCAGCGATGGGTCGCCGAGCATGGCGATGACATCATTGCCGGTTGCACAGCGGCCCGGTGCGCTAACCGTGGGGCGCATCCGCAAACTCCCAGACAATTTCCCGGGGGGCACTTGCGCCCTCCCCCAGGCGAAAACTGTCTTGTGCCCTGTTAGCACCCCCTGGAGGTTAAAACAAGACTATAAAAAGCGACAATTTTGTCCCCTGGGTGTCCCAAGGAAAAGTTTGGGTGAGAGAATTCGTGGTAATAACACATTCAAGGCATTGCAGAGGTGGTGCAGTTAGTCCAAGGTAGGTTTAAGGAAAATAAAATGAAGGAAAATAAATCACATAATTTTATTTTAAGTTATTATAAGCTTTGAAGTACATGTGATACATGGTGCCACTGATTCAAGTGCAGTGAAACTAATTCTTTCCTCAGTGAGAAGCTCTTTGAGACCAAACCTTCAATTCATTTGTCAGAAAAGTCAAGAAAAGATTTAGGCTAGCTTATATTTTTACATATTAAAAATAACCTGAGGTGTTTAACCCAAGAAAACTTGTTAGCATAATCATGGCAGTGTACTTGAGCTCTGAACCAGAGGCACTGCCAAAGCCACGGTAATGTGTACATGCCTAAGAAAAAGCAACCACAAAAGTTAAATACCAGACATGGGCTGCTTAATCTTTTGGATAATTTTTTTGCCTACACTGAGCTTACAATAAAAGTAAATTGAATTTAAATTAATTCAGCATTGCTTCACATTGACAGATCAACATAGTATACAAAGCAGAGCAGGGGAGTTGTCCCCTGTGTCATGACTAATATTTATCCCTCACCCAACATCACTAAAACAGGTCGGGGATTATTTTAGTGAAAGGGTAAAAACAGGCGCTAAATGGATGCTGTGCTCATAAGACAGACCTGTTTGAAGATCTGGTTTTAGCACACAATTTTGGTCCTAATTGCTGATTACCATCATTGGAACTTGCCTGGAGGCACTAAAACAGGTTTAGCACTCAAGCACTGATTAGATGCAATTTTCGTGACGCAGTATAAGTGGGCTCCACTCGCCCACTTCCATTGAAGGTATAGATTGTGCTGGCTGACACACAGCGGCACATTTCAGGATGACTCAGGGACTAAGTGAGAGGGTGCAAAGGTTCTCAGATGCAGTACTGGAGGCCCTGTTGGAGGAGGTCCAGAGGAGGAGTCCATCTCGTCCTCCTGTCCCTCTCTCCTGCAGCAGCTGGTGCTGCTCTGCCGATCCCATGTCCTTCTCCCATTCCTCCTGCAGAAGAAGGGGGACCCCTAGCAGGATGCCCATGACCAAGCAGGCGCTTTCTCCTGGTGACCCCTATAATGAGTCCAGTAAGGTAGAGTAGCACAGCACTCACACTTTTTAGGTGACGTGCTCAGAGAATTTCCAGAATAAATTTTGAGAGTGTTGGTAAAGTCTTGACAAAGTATCCCAGAAAGTCTCTCGATATGTTTCAAAAGTCCTCTTCAAACCTCCAGCAGCAAGTGAAAAGTATATAGTGATACACCTTTAAGTAGCACTCAAAATCCTCAGCAACAACTTGTTTACTCCCAATCACGTGGTCGCTGTTAGGAGAGGGAGCTAGGTTAAACGCTATTAACCAAAATGCCGTGCAACCCTGTTAATGAGCACTAGCATGCAATTTCAGTGGCAATCAGCCCCTTAATGGTCCTCTGGACAGCCGTTCATTGTGCAAGTTTCGAATCCTTTACCAATATAGTGTCTTGCACTAAACACGTGCTAAACCGGCGTTTCAGCTCAAAACCCCACCTGGGTCACCTCAGAGGCTCTTTAATGCCTGAAGGAACTGTTGAAAATCATCTCCCCCCCCCACTTTATTTGGTCATTATCACGTTGCTGTTTGTGGGACCTTGCTGTGCACAAAATTGATGTCGCATTTCCTACACTACAACAGTGACTACTCTTCAAAAGTACTTCATTAACTGTAAGTGCTTTGAGATGTTCTGAGGTTATGAAATGCACTATATAAACATGAGCATTTGGGGGCAAAAATGCCCCTTTTTATAGCCTCGTTAGTGCCTCCGGGAGAAGTTATTGGGGTGCAAGGCTGTTTTCACGCTACCACCTCCCGGGCATATTCAGCAAATATGGGCGATAGCCTGAATCTCAGTGCTTATATAGGTGCTAAATGGACAATGATCTGCCGAAAGTCTAGCCCCATATCTCTGGATTCGCCTAGAAGCCAAAAATTAATCTATTTCAGCCTCGAATATGTTCAACAATTCAGCACCCACAGCCCTCTGGGGTAAAGAATTCCAAAGATTCACAACCCTCTGAGTGAAGAGATTCCTCCTCATTTCAGGATTAAATAGCCGGGAAATCTGGAGGTTTGGGAGGCGCTGTCCCGACAGCGCCGCGCCCCATGGTTAGTGCCTCAGGCCGCCGTACAACTGGCAATCGCCGTGTGTGGTGACCCCTCACGGTGACCCCTCATCGCTCCTCATGGTGACCCCTCACTGCCCTGTGCCGATCCCTTAGCAGGCCGTGAGATTGGCACACGCGGATGTCAATGCCAGCTTCGCGGGTCGCAAATTCGCCTGACATCTGCTCCGCTGACTTTGAGGGGTGTAAGGCCCAATTCCGCATTGGGGGCAGGACTTCCACATGGGGCGATAAAAATTCCGGCCCCGGAAGGTTACCGCTCCCAATCGGGGTGAGGAGCAATTTCGCCCCCTTTAGTCTTTAAATATATTGTAAAATGCTGGCATAATTCAATGAGCAGACAATTTGACTTGTAGCAAAAGGTTACAGGCTTGAATACCAGAAAGGTACATTTAGATTTCCATTGTTTGGAGGCCAATACGATGAGTAACGCATCACGAATGTGGAAGGTAAGCAGGGTCCAAGTGCAACACTGGCCACGTTGGTATTGAAAGTTGCCAAATGGCTAATTCTGGCATTAAGTCAAAGAATTGAGCTGAGCACCACCCTGTACATCACATCAAAATCCTAGGAGATTAACTTCCTAGGGAATCCTTTCCCTATGTGGCTCATGGGTGAATTTCCCAATGACTTAGCTATAAAACAAGATGCCTTTTCTGTCGTTTTTTTTCAGCATATGTGTGTTAAGTGAAAACATATTCTTGGATTTAATCAAGTGGAATTCTTTGATCATGGCATAAATATTTGGGAATTGTTATTTTCCGTTCACAATTTTAAAATATTTTGTGTCAGAATTATAGACATTTTCCAATACATGGAGCCTTAGGGTTGCACACATCTGAGAATAGAGTCCTATCCTTCCAGACAAACCTGATCATTCCTGGCGTCCATCCATGATCTTTGAGTTTCGCAATCTTCTAGTTCATGCTTCCAGCAGAATTCCCATGCAGAGGCGGTGAATCACAAATGTTCCAACTCTTTTTCCATCCACAGTGTTATGTCTTGAATAAAGAGTCAGACTAGATACTGCAAGCTCAAAGTAAGGTGTGACCGTAGTCCTTTATTACAGATCTCAGAGTGCCTCTCCAGCCTGTGAGGCCTCCTTATATACAGGTGCTCCCAAGGGATTGTGAAATCCCTTGGGACTCCAGGGGATAAGCCCTCTGATGGTTAGACATGGTATTTACAGGGTTACATACATAACATCACTCCCCCACCCCCGCCCCCGCCAAAGTCAATAGTGTAACTATTTACAATGTGAGTCAATCTGGGGCCTTCCTTTCCCTGGTTGATTGTCCCGATGCAAATGTTGGTTTTGGTGAGTCATTTGTTGGGCCCTCGCTGGGCTGCTGCGCAGCTGGCCTTGCTGGGCTGCTGGAGGTGGTGAGTCCTGCTGGGCTGCTGCAGGTGATGCTGAGTCGGTTGCCACTTTGTATGTGTTGGAGGGTTGAAAAAGGTAGAGTCTATTGTGGATTTTTCTGGATAGTCCATAAATCTGACTTTGGTTTGGTCCAAGTGTTTCCTGCAGGTGAGTCCATTTGAGGGTTTGACCACAAACACTCTACTCTCCTCTTTGGCCAAAACCGTGCCAGGAAGCTATTTGGGACCCTGTCCATAGTTCAACACAAATACAGGATCATTTATCTCAATTTCACGTGACACATTTGCATGGTCATGATATGGCAGTCGGAGAGGCGGGAGTCTGGGGAGTCGGAGAGGCCTATAAAGGCCCAGCGGCAGTCGGAGGTGGCGGCAGTCGGAGAGGCGGGAGTCCGGGGAGTCGGAGCAGCCTATAAAGGCCCAGCGGCAGTCGGAGGCAGCGGCAGTCGGAGAGGCGGGAGTCCGGGGACTGGGAGAGGCCTATAAAGGCCCAGCAGCAGTCGAGAGGCAGTGGCAGTCGGAGAGGCGGGAGTCCGGGGAGTCGGAGAGGCCAGCTGGTGCAGCTGCAGCAGAGTGAGAAAGCAAAAAAGTAGAAAGAAATCGAAAGGTGACGTCACAGCCAAGGGGGTAAGTGATTGGCTGGTGATTGGTGAATAGTTTTTCTTTTTCTTTTCTTTATCAGTAAGTAACCATTTAGCAATATTGTTGCCAAACGAAGTTAATCTAGGAGTTAAGTCATGACAGGAGAGCTCGGATACGTGTTATGCTCCTCCTGTAATATGTGGGAAGTCAGGGACGCGTGCAGTGTCCCTGATGACTACATGTGCAGGAAGTGCTTCCATCTGCAACACCTGATAGACCGCATTGCGGCACTGGAGCTGCGGGTGGATTTACTCTGGAGCATCCACGATGCTGAGAATGACGTAAATAGCACGTTTAGTGAGTTGGCCACACCGCAGGTAAAGGATACACAGCCAGATAGGGAATGGGCGACCAACAGGAAAAGCAGTGGAAGGAAGATAGTGCAGGGGTCCCCTGCAGTCATTCCCCTGCAAAACAGATACACCGCTTTGGGTACTGTTGACGGGAATGACTCATCAGGGGAGGGCAGCAGCAGCCAAGTCCGTGGCACCGTGGGTGGCTCTGCTGCACAGGAGGCCAGGAAAAAGAATGGGAGAGCTATAGTGATAGGGGATTCTATTGTAAGAGGAATAGATAGGCGTTTCTGCAGCCGCAACCGAGACTCCAGGGTGGTATGTTGCCTCCCTGGTGCAAGGGTCAAGGATGTCTCGGAGCGGGTGCAAGACATTTTGAAGAGGGAGGATGAACAGCCAGTTGTCGTGGTGCATATAGGTACCAAAGATATAAGTAAAAAATGGGATGATGTCCGACAAGACGAATTTAGGGAGCTAGGAGCTAAATTAAAAAGTAGGACCTCAAAAGTAGTAATCTCAGGATTGCTACCAGTGCCACGTGCTAGTCAGAGTAGGAATCGCAGGATAGCTCAGATGAATATGTAGCTTGAGGAGTTGTGCAGAAGGGAGGAATTCAAATTCCTGGGACATTGGAACTGGTTCTGGGGGAGGTGGGACCAATACAAACAGTACGGTCTGCACCTGGACAGGACCGGAACCAATGTCCTAGGGGCGTGTTTGCTAGTGCTGTTGGGGAGGAGTTAAACTAATATGACAGGGGGATGGGAACCTATACAGGGTGACAGAGGGAAGTAGAATGGGGGCAGAAGCAAAAGATAGAAAGAAGAAAAGTAAAAGTGGAGGGCAGAGAAACCCAAGGCAAAAAGCAAAAAGGACCACATTGCAGCAAAATCCTTAGGATAAGGGGTAGGCTATTTAGGATTGAGATGAGGAGAAACTTCTTCACTCAGAGAATTGTGAACCTGTGGAATTCTCTACCACAGAAAGTTGTTGATGCCAGTTCATTGGATATATTCAAGAGGGAGTTAGATATGGCCCTTACGGCTAAAGGGATCAAGGGGTATGGAGAGAAAGCAGGAAAGGGGTACTGAGGGAATGATCAGCCATGATTTTATTAAATGGTGGTGCAGGCTCGAAGGGCCGAATGGCCTACTTCTGCACCTATTTTCTATGTTTCAATGTCTATGTATTCTGTTGAAGCCGCCTGCTCTCTACCTGTTCGTGTAGATCAGGATGGACTAACGAGAGCCTTGTCTGAAGTGCCCTTTTCATGAGAAGTTCAGTGAATGGGGTCTTGTGCGGTAACTAAGCAGGACTCAGGATAAGCGAGTCTGCAGTGAGCCTTCAGTTGCCATTTTTAAGCTCTGCTTGATTGTTTGAACTGCTCGTTCTGCCTGACCGTTGGACGCTGGTTTAAACGGGGCAGATGTGACATGTTTGATCCCATTGCGGGTCATGAACTCCTTGAACTCGGCACTAGTAAAGCACAGCCCATTGCCACTTGCAAGGACTCCAGGAAGGCTGTGCATGGAAAACATGGCCCGTAGGCTTTCAATGGTGGCAGCGAACGTGCTTGCCAACATTATCACACATTCAATCCATTTGGAATACGCATCTACAACCACAGGAAACATTTTTCTCAAGAATGCGCCTGCATAGGCGACATGGACTCTGGACCATGGTTTGGAGGGTCAGGACCATAAACTTAATGGCACCTCCCTGGGTGCATTACTTAACTGTGAACATGTATTATATTTGTGCACGCAGGACTGCATCGATACCGGGCCACCACACATGGGATCTGGCTATCGCTTTCATCATTACGATGCCAGGGTGGGTGCTGTGGAGATCACTAATGAAGGTGGCCCTGCCCTTTTTTGGCACCACTTCCCGATTACTCCATAGGAGGCAGTCTGCCTGTATAGACATTTCCTCTCTGCGCCGCTGGTACGACTTTATTTCTTCCTGCATCTCTAACAGGACACTAGACCAACTCCCGTGGAGCACACAGTTTTTTATTAAGGACAGTAAGGGGACCTGGCTCATCCAGGTTCTAATCTGCCGGGTGGTAACAGGTGATTGCTCACTCTCGAATGCTTCCATTACCATGACTAAATCTGCGGGCTGTGCCATCTCCGCCCCTGTGGTGGGCAATGGCAATCTATGCAGAGCATCGGCACAGTTTTCTGTGCCTTGTCTGTGGCGGATGGCGTAGTTGTATGTTGACAACGTGAGCGCCCATCTCTGGATGCGAGTCGAAGCATTCGTATTTATCCCCTTGCTTTCAGAAAAGAGGGATATAAGCGGCTTATGGTCGGTTTCCAATTCAAATTTGAGCCCCAACAGATATTGATGCATTTTCTTTACCCCGTAAACACACGCGAATGCTTCTTTTTCGATTATACTGTAGGCCCTCTCGGCCTTAGACAGACTTCTGGATGCATAAGCAACTGGTTGCAATTTCCCAAAATCATTAGCTTGTTGCAATACACACCCAGTACGACAACGCATCACATGCTAGTACCAAACGTTTACATGGATCATGCAACACAAGCAATTTGTTTGAACATAACAGCTTCCTAGCTGTCTCAAAGGCATTTTCTTGGCTTTTACCCCATACCCATTCATCTCCTTTACACAGTAAAGAGTGCAGGGGTTCTAACAATGTGTTAAGACCCGGTAAGAAGTTACCAAAATAGTTCAGGAGTCCTAGAAACGACCGCAGCTCCATCACATTCTGTGGCCTCGGTGTGTTCTTGATTGCCTCCGTCTTCGAATCGGTGGGCCTGATGCCGTCCGCCCCGATTCTTCTCCCCAGGAACTCCACTTCAGGCACCAGGAAAATGCACTGCGAGCAATTTAGTCTGAGCCCCACATGATTAAGCCGACTAAGAACCTCCTCCAGGTTCTGCAGGTGCTCGACGATGTCCCGACCTGTAACCAAGATGTAACCACGGTGCGAGGGACTGACTTCAGCAAGCTTTACATGTTCCTCTGGAATATCGCCGCGACCGATCAAATCCCAAACGGGCATCTGTTGTAAATTAAGAGACCTTTTTGCGTGGTGATACAGGTGAGGCCTTTCGATGATTCCTCCAGCTCCTGCGTCATGTAGGCCGAGGCCAAATCCAGCTTCGTGAACATTTTTCCTCCCGCCAACGTCGCAAATAGGTCATCTGCCTTTGGTAGTGGGTATTGATCCTGCAGTGAGAAACGAATGATTGTTACTTTGTAATCACCACAGATTCTGACGGTGCCATCTCCCTTGAGGACTGGAACAATTGAACTGGCCTACTCATTGAATTCGATCGGCAAAATGATGCCCTCTCGTTGCAACCTGTCCGGCTCGATCTCCACCCTCTCTCTCATCATGATCGATGGGTCACGTCCCCGGGATCAAGTGGATCTGCACTTTTGTTCCTTGGAACTTCCCGATGACTGGTTTGAACAGCGAGGGGAACTTGTTTAGGACCTGGGCACAAAAGATGTCGTCGACAGATGAAAGCGTTGGACGTGTCCCAGTTCCAGCGTATCTTTCCCAGCCAGCTCCTGCCATCGCCCGGTACCACCCAGAGTGCTAACTTGTGCACCACTCCATCATAGGAGACCTTTACGGTAGCACTGCCGATTACGGGAATCAGTTCCTTTGTGTACGTTCTCAGTTTAATACAAATGGGGGTCAGGAATGGCCTTGAGGCCTTGCTGCAGCACAATTTATCGAAAGTCTTTTCGCTCATAATGGACTGGCTTGCGCCCGTGGCCAGCTCCATGGACACCAGGAGTCCATTTAATTCAACCTTCAGCATTATCGGGAGACACTTTGTGGTAAATATGTGCACCTCATATACTTCTGCCTCCTCGGTATGAGGCTCTGGTTCATCGTGATCCACCGTGGATCTGTCCTCCTTTGCAACATGGTAGTTTGCAGGATTAGCAAGGTTTTCAGCTCGCCTGCACATGCGTTGGAGGTGTCCCATTGTTCCACAGTCCTTGCAAACGTATTCTTTGAAGCAGCATGAATGGAAACGATGATCACCCCCGCAGCGCCAACAAGGTGTTAACGGCCTTGTGTTCACCAACCTTGATGGTGGACTCTGAGTCATCTGCGGACTTGCAGCTGCAGGCGTGTAAGTCCTGTCCTGTACATTTCGATTCGAAAACATCGGTACTTTGTTCACAGTACTTGCAGCAGCACTAGTGTGCTGAGAAATTTGTTTCGTATTGTCACCGGTGGCGACAAGCGCCTGGGCTATTGCTATGGCTTTATTCAAGTTTGGGGTCTCTACATTCAAAAGTTGGCGAAGTATTACTTCATGGCCAATGCCAAGTACAAAGAAGTCCCTGAGCATGTGCTTCAAATTCACAACATCCTGCAAGGCGCCTTAGCTCGGCGACTTAGCTCGCCACTTCCTGGTTTTCAGAACTCTTGTACGTGTAGAACCAATACCTTGCCATCAGAACGCTTTCTTTTGGGTTTAGATGCTCCTGGACCAGTGTGCACAACTCATCGTATGACTTGTCTGTGGGTTTCGCTGGAGCGAGCAGATTTTTCATGAGGCCATACGTTGGTGCCCCGCAAACAGTGAGGAGGATCGCCCTTCGTTTGGCAGCGTTCACTTCTCCTTCCAGTTTGTTGGCCATGAAGTATTGGTCGAGTCGCTTCACGAAGATTTCCCAATCATCTCCCTCTGAAAATTTCTCCAGAATGCCCACGGTTCTCTGTTGCGGTGGGGTTCATCATCTGTATTTTGTCGCCAGTTGTTATGTCTTGAATAATGAGTCAAATTAGATACTGCAAGCTCAATGTAAGGTGTGACCGTAGTCCTTTATTACAGATCTGAGAGTGCCTCTCCAGCCTGTGAGGCCTCCTTATATATAGGTGCTCCCAAGGGATTGTGGGATCTCTTGGGACTCCAGGGGATAAGCCCTCTGGTGGTTAAACATGGTATTTACCAGTTTACATACATAACACACAGCTTTCTTAATGAAATGCTGCAGTGACCCTGCTCGTATCACAGCTCTCAGTGCTTTCCCTTAGATCCTCGTTTTTGAAGGACTTTATCTTGTTTCATAGGGCCAGTCGAGGTGGCCCTCCCCATTTCCCTTGATGCACGAGCTGCAATCTAGAACGATCGCCTTCTGAGGTCTTGAAAGTCAACCATTAATTATAAGAAAAACTCACTCATGTGGAATGTATTCTTATGAAATTGTTACACAATCCTAACCACTATAAACTGAGGCAATACACCTATTCATGTCACTCTCACCCCTTGTTATTATGCTTCTAGATTATTATCTTGCTGCACCCATGATTTAAATTCTTGATGCAACTGGAAGGGAACTTCACAATGCCTTTCTACTGATGGCTTTATTTGTCGGTGCTTGTTATGAGAACAGTTTAATTGACTTCATTAGATTCTCATAGTTTGGGTTCTTTGACATAGGTATCCAAGCTAAACATAGCCATTGGCTGGAAGCGTTCATAACTTGTGCACTAATGATAACCTGACATAATAAACATGCTCATTTATAATCCTGACCATTCTAATGGTGTCAGTTATTCTTTCATTTCACTCTGATCCTTGTACAGCAGCACGAACTGTATCTTGTAGTTGCTCCGCTGCCTCCATGCTCTTGTTAATGTCCCGACCTGCCTCTGGTGTTCCTCAGATCAGGGCCGCATTGAATGCTGGGTCCGCTGCCTCCATGCTCTTGTGAAGAGGGTGACTGGATCTGATGTCACCCAAATCCAGGTCGCCGATTGGAGTGCGGGCTGGGACAGTAGGAGCGGCGAGGTCAGAGCGAAGGAGCGGCTAGGTCGGGGCGCAGGAGCGGCGAGGTCGGGGGTCGGGGCGAAGGAGCGGCGAGGTCGGGGCGGAGGAGGGCGAGGTCAGAGCGAAGGAGTGATGAAGTCGGGGCGGAGGAGCGGCGAGGTCGGGGCGAAGGAGCGGCGAGATCGGGGGTCGGGGCGAAGGAGCGGCGAGATCGGGGCGGAGGAGCGGCAAGGTCGGGGTGGAGGAGCGGCGAGAGTTCGTTGAGCGATGTGATCAGGGCCCAGGAGAGGTGTGAGTTCGGGCCCAGAAGAACCGAGGGCCCAGGGGCAGCACAGGCCAGCCCACACTGCGATATGTGTGCGCACTAGGTCCGTGCAGCAGAGCTGGTCTCCAGTCGTCCTGGTTAATTATTGCCACTGGACCAAGAGCTAGCTCTGTCAAGCCCGTGTGGTGGCTGGTGTGCAATGGCCACCACACATTAAAAAAATCCACGCACAGGCATCTTCCGCCCTTCAACATGTAGTTTGGGACCTGGAATAGTAAGTCCTTCATTGAAACACCCGTGAACTCATCCCTTTTTGGCGTGGAAGCAAGTCATCCTCAATACAAGGGACTGCCTATGATGATGATGATCACTGTGATATATAACTCTCTTCCAAAAACACTTTCCCTTACTATCTCTTTCTAAAGCCTCTTCAACTAAGATTTTGCTCCTTCCTCTTCCCTGCCCCCAAATTTGGAGGGGCACAGCAGAATGTTTACCCCTGATGGTTTCTGCTAGTTTTCAACTGTCTCTTTTTGCTGACAGGTAATTTTTATGCTGTTTAGAAAGAAGCAAATAGCAAGTGTTGGCCATAAACTGTCAGTCAGATAGTGGGAAGAGGAGATGAGACCCCAGCCCTTACTTCATTCCCTCTGGCAATTTATTTTCTCTGTCAGTGAGAATCACACTGTCAATGTAGCTAATCACAAAAAGAGGGGTAACTGGAAACACATCCCACCCAAATGAAACCGTTAACATACAAAAAAGGACAGGAAAAGAGCAAATGGTCCTTTGGGCCTGTTCTATCCTAGCATGGTGTAAGCATCTATATGGGTAGAGCTGCAGAACACCAAAGGGCAAAAAACGTTAGTGGGAGTTGTGTACAGACCTCCAAACAGTAGTAGTGATGTTGGGGAGGGCATCAAACATGAAATTAGGGGTGCGTGCAATAAAGGTGCAGCAGTTATAATGGGTGACTTTAATATGCACATAGATTGGGCTAACCAAACTGGAAGCAATACGGTGGAGGAGGATTTCCTGGAGTGCATAAGGGATGGTTTTCAAGGCCAATATGTCGAGGAACCAACTGGAGGGGAGGCCATCTTAGACTGGGTGTTGTCTAATGAGAGAGGATTAATTAGCAATCTCGTTGTGCGAGGCCCCTTGGGGAAGAGTGACCATAATATGGTGGAATTCTGCATTAGGATGGAGAATGAAACAGTTAATTCAGAGACCATGGTCCAGAACTTAAAGAAGGGTAACTTTGAAGGTATGAGGCGTGAATTGGCTAGGATAGATTGGCGAATGATACTTAAGGGGTTGACTGTGGATGGGCAATGGCAGACATTTAGAGACCGCATGGATGAACTACAACAATTGTACATTCCTGTCTGGCGTAAAAATAAAAAAGGGAAGGTGGCTCAACCGTGGCTATCAAGGGAAATCAGGGATAGTATTAAAGCCAAGAAAGTGGCATACAAATTGGCCAGAAATAGCAGCGAACCCGGGGACTGGGAGAGATTTAGAACTCAGCAGAGGAGGACAAAGGGTTTGATTAGGGCAGGGAAAATGGAGTACGAGAAGAAGCTTGCAGGGAACATTAAGACGGATTGCAAAAGTTTCTATAGATATGTAAAGAGAAAAAGATTAGTAAAGACAAACGTAGGTCCCCTGCAGTCAGAATCAGGGGAAGTCATAATGGGGAACAAAGAGATGGCGGACCAATTGAACAAGTTCTTTGGTTCGGTATTCACTAAGGAGGACACAAACAACCTTCCGGATATAAAAGGGGTCGGAGTGTCTAGTAAGGAGGAGGAACTGAGGGAAATCTTTATTAGTCGGGAAATTGTGTTGGGGAAATTGGTGGGATTGAAGGCCGATAAATCCCCAGGGCCTGATGAACTGCATCCCAGAGTACTTAAGGAGGTGGCCTTGGAAATAGTGGATGCATTGACAGTCATTTTCCAACATTCCATTGACTCTGGATCAGTTCCTATGGAGTGGAGGGTAGCCAATGTAACCCCACTTTTTAAAAAAGGAGGGAGAGAGATAACAGGGAATTATAGACCGGTCAGCCTGACATCGGTAGTGGGTAAAATGATGGAATCAATTATTAAGGATGTCATAGCAGTGCATTTGGAAAGAGGTGACATGATAGGTCCAAGTCAGCATGGATTTGTGAAAGGGAAATCATGCTTGACAAATCTTCTGGAATTTTTTGAGGATGTTTCCAGTAGAGTGGACAAGGGAGAACCAGTTGATGTGGTATATTTGGACTTTCAGAAGGCTTTCGACAAGGTCCCACACAAGAGATTAATGTGCAAAGTTAAAGCACATGGGATTGGGGGTAGTGTGCTGACATGGATTGAGAACTGGTTGTCAGACAGGAAGCAAAGAGTAGGGGTAAGTGGGGACTTTTCAGAATGGCAGGCAGTGACTAGTGGGGTACCGCAAGGTTCTGTGCTGGGGCCCCAGCTGTTTACACTGTACATTAATGATTTAGACGAGGGGATTAAATGTAGTATCTCCAAATTTGCGGATGACACTAAGTTGGGTGGCAGTGTGAGCTGCGAGGAGGATGCTATGAGGCTGCAGAGCGACTTGGATAGGTTAGGTGAGTGGGCAAATGCATGGCAGATGTACTACAATGTGGATAAATGTGAGGTTATCCACTTTGGTGGTAAAAACAGAGAGACAGACTATTATCTGAATGGTGACAGATTAGGAAAAGGGGAGGTGCAAAGAGACCTGAGTGTCATGGTACATCAGTCATTGAAGGTTGGCATGCAGGTACAGCAGGCGGTTAAGAAAGCAAATGGCATGTTGGCCTTCATAGCGAGGGGATTTGAGTACAGGGGCAGGGAGGTGTTGCTACAGTTGTACAGGGCCTTGGTGAGGCCACACCTGGAGTATTGTGTACAGTTTTGGTCGCCTAACCTGAGGAAGGACATTCTTGCTATTGAGGGAGTGCAGCGAAGGTTCACCAGACTGATTCCCGGGATGGCGGGACTGACCTATCAAGAAAGACTGGATCAACTGGGCTTGTATTCACTGGAGTTCAGAAGAATGAGAGGGGACCTCATAGAAACGTTTAAAATTCTGACGGGGTTAGACAAGTTAGATGCAGGAAGAATGTTGTCAATGTTGGGGAAGTCCAGAACCAGGGTTCACAGTCTAAGGATAAGGGGTAATCCATTTAGGACCGAGATGAGGAGGAATTTCTTCACCCAGAGAGTGGTGAACCTGTGGAATTCTCTACCACAGAAAGTTGTTGAGGCCAATTCACTAAATATATTCAAAAGGAGTTAGATGAAGTCCTTACTACTAGGGGTATCAAGGGGTATGGTGAGAAAGCAGGAATGGGGTACTGAAGTTGTATGTTCAGCCATGAACTAATTGAATGGCGGTGCAGGCTAGAAGGGCCGAATGGCCTACTCCTGCACCTATTTTCTATGTTTCTATGTTTCTATAAGCACTGCACACCCTTATTCCCCCTCCCATCTAGCCATGCAATGATATTCAAAAATGAATGAAGGGAAAAACTCAAGTCTCTCTCTCCTTCCCCACAAACCAGGCCATGCATGTGATCCAAAATCATTAAACTGCTATATAATGTTTCATGCTATAGAAAAACTAAATATAACACATCCCCATCACATGTATGTTCTTTACCTCTGGTTTAATGTCTCATCCAAAAGACAGCGGGGCTGAAATTGCCCCTTCTGATAAGGACTCTGACCACCTGAAAGCGGCAGCCACAGGGCGGCGCGGAATGGCCACCATTTTTTAAATTACTCACCCTCAGGGTCGTCGCGGTGTAGGGGACCGCTCTGCCTGTTTTCCCGCTGCGGCATGCACGCCTTGACCCCTTACTAACCGGTGGCGACCTCTTCACAAAATTGCCCCGAGGAAAATATCCCTTTTGAGGATTTTCCCCGCGGGAGCGGTGCTGCCGCTGGTCAGTGCCCCTGACAGCTTTTTCTGTCGGTGCACTTCTTGTTGGTCGGCAGCTCGGCCGCCCTTAAAGAGGAGGTGGCACTGACGGCGATGCCATTTTGGTTTTTATTGTCGGCCGACTGCCAGGTGTCTGCTGAGCCAAGCCTGACTTTTAAAGTGTAGTCACTGTAATGTCGGAATCCTAAATCCCTATGTCCACATTTATAATGGAAACTTCCTATGGCTTAATTTCAAGAGTAATAGAATTGAAAAGCAGATTTTATGTTAAATTTGTATAGAACCTTGGCTAGACCATTGGCTAGAGTATTGTGCACAGTCTGATCTCTATATTCCTTGGTTCGATCTCACTTGAAGTATTGTGCACAGTTCCGGTCTTATATTAAAAAAAGGATGTAGAAGCACTGGAGAAGGTTCAAAAAAGATTGACAAAGATTATACCAGAATGGTGAGGTCATAACTACAGGGAAGACTGTACAGACTGGGGCTCTTTTCTTTAGAAAAGAGAAGGCAGAGGGGAGACCTGAGAGATCTTCAACATTCTAAAGGGGTATGATAGAGTAGACGTAGAGAAGATGTTTTCACTTATGGGGGAGACCAAAACTAGCAGCCATAAATATAAGATGGTCGGCAATAAATCCAATAGCGAATTCAGGAGAAACTTCTCTGTGGTGAGAATGCGAAACTCACTACAAAGGGTAGTTGAGGCAAATAGCATTTAAGGGGAAGCTACATAAACAGACAAGGGAGAAAGGAATAAAAGTTATGCTGATAGGGTGAGGTGAAGTCGGGTGGAGAGGAGGCTCGTGTGGAGCATAAATACCAGCATGGACCTGTTGCCTGTACATTTTATGTAATATATAACAAGCTTCTGATTCAAAACAAAAAACACGTAAAGTTCTTAATCCAAACAAAGAAAAAATGACAAACCCTCATTTACAAGAAAATAAACTGGCAGAGCCAAATAAAAGTCTAGCTATAAGAACTTAACAGACTGCAGCAGTCAAAAATAATCTGTCCAAGCTGAACACCAGCCAACAAGCCAAATTCAAAGTTACTCAAAATTAATTGAAGGTCCAATAAAAACAGAACAAGGAAGAATCGACACCTGCTGTTGGTCTTCCAACGCATTCCTGCCTCCATAGGACAATCCCGTTGAGACTTCAGGAATTTGTGCTCGTTTGGTCTGATTAGCCCTTTGAGAATGCTGCATCCTTCACATATGATCAGTAAGTGAAGGGATGGAGGCTTGAAGGAGAGTGAAGGAGAAGAAAGTCCTTCTCCACTAAATAATGTTTGCTGCTTTCGGTGAGGAAAAAGAGTCGTGACATCAGGATGATCCGGATGGAAACATGCAAGTTAAAGTAAAGCAGAGTGTGGCTCGTCCTCACTGTAAACCTGAGAACATTAAATTCTTAGCTGGAATTGAGCAAAATCAGGGAGAAATTTCCATGAAAGTTAATATGCTGACTCTACTGTAGCACTTTGTATTAAAGTCAATCAGTAACAAAGTAGTAAAAATTCTCAGAGGTTAAAAATATTTGCCCCTTTACTCCTCAGAACATTGTCAACTAATCACGTACTGTCCGACAACCACTGCCAAGTCAGAGGGAACCATCAGGAAACTTCCTGTATTAGACTAGCAATATAGATACACCAATATCAATGTAGCTTCCACAGCAAATGAAGGCTGCAGTATGGTTGCAGCTTTAGTGTGGTACAATATAACAAAGCACGACCACCTTGAAACCATTGAAAGCTACAGAATGAGCAGTCAGTGCATGCTGAGTCCCATCAATATTCACATCATGGTTACCAAAGGGCTGGTTATTGCAACAGAAATAAAACATCGGGGTGATTGGTCGAGATTTTTTCTTCGTTAAAGCTGTAGACATATTAATAAAGGCAATTACAAGCTAAAGGGCTTCGGGGGAATGTCACTCAGTGAAATATGGCACACATAGACTCATTATTTCACCAACTACAAGAGTTAAATGATACCATTCTATACTATAGAAAGTCTATTACAGCAGCAAAAGCAATTGTTTGTCCATTATTTTCTAAACTTAAAACAAGATCTGATGCATATTCTACAGCTCTCAAAGACAGGAGTAGTATCTTATGGAGGCATAAGTAAATTCCAGCAACTTAATAAAGCAATTACTAGACAAGGTTTGTTGCTCATTTCCCAGGCACATTACTGAAAGCTCACTTTATTCTCCAGGCAGGAATAGACACGTGTGAAGATATGAGAAGTTGGGCCACACCAAGGGAGTGATCAAAGGTACAAGATATGAACAAAATAGTAAGGAAAGAAATAATCCAAAAACATATCAACAGTACTAAGCCTGTTTGTAACATTCAAATAGCCTTATTACTGTAATATCAGGTTTCCTTTTGGTATTATGTTGCATGAGTTGAACACTTTAAAAGTGACTGAACTAGGGTGCCTGGAATTTTCAAGCAGCTGCCAGGTTAAATTAAATTATGCAAATGACTGTATCATTTGAAAATATGCAAGAAATGGTCCACAGAGGAATTGATTACTTAACGTGACTCCCTCCATCTCCTGTTCTTAGAGTTATGAATGGTGAACAAAACTCCCCAAAAATCCAGTATTGAACCAGTGCGGTACTATAATGAGAAATATATTAGAATCAATGCTTTGCTAGTCAGTACGTGACTCCTTCAGTATTATACTGAGGCCTACAAACCAGGAAGGTCTTAGGTTTGGCCCTTAATGTGGTCGCTACGATAAGAGGCAGCTATGGGGCAACTATACTTGGTCTCCATGTTTCACAAAGGGGATAAAGCAAGCAGGGTTCTCATTTCCGATTGCTATTCAGTGACTCGTGTGTGTGAGGTTGTGGGGAGGGTAGGAGGGCAGGAAGGATGGATGTTAAGTGATGACAGAATTTTGCTCTGCTGTGATGTCCCCATGGATAAATAGGCTCGTAATCCTCAGTGTTGATCCGCCCAGCTGCTGAAGGGCCCCGTGTGTGAGATACATGCCCCAGCCGCAGGCAGTTCTTAGGAAAGGAAAAGAGAAAAGTGGAGAAATATGCAGGAATTCATTGGAGTTCAGTACGGTATACTTTTATATAACATTCCTGTGAAGCACCTTGGGACAGTTTACTATGTTAGAGGCGCTATATAAATGTAAGTTGTTGTTATTATCATATCCACAATACTAACAATGTTTTTTATTTTAATGTGACCACAAGAGCTGTACAGTGTTTAAAGTCTTTATAAGTGATGCAGTGACTTTTTCTGCTATAAATTACAGTTGGGTAAAATAAAAATGATGTCATCATGTTGCTTAGTTGATAAGTACAGTTAGAAAGTTCTGCCATTTGGCTTTCTATCAGTGACTCTGTCCCTTTAAGGGGGCAGTGATACAAAGCGGGCTACTGATAAATGGCTGGAGCAAAATTAGAACAGTAAAATAAACCAAATGAAATCATCATCATCATCATCATCATCATCATAGGCAGTCCCTCGAAATCGAGGAAGACTTGCTTCCACTCTAAAAGTGAGTTCTCAGGTAACTGTACAGTCCAATACAGGAATTACCGTCTCTGTCACAGGTGGGACAGACAGCCGTTGGAGGAAAGGGTGGGTGGGGAGTCTGGTTTGCCGCACGCTCCTTCCGCTGTCTGTGCTTGTTTTCTGCATGCTCTTGGCGATTCAGAAATACATGAGGAAAGGCAGCTGTACTGGTGGAGATAAAGAAATAGAGGGATACAATTTTACACAACAGTTAAGAAGTGATTAAAGGATTAATTCAAAACATCAGGGCAGCCATATAGTAATTGATCTAAGTACATGGCTAAACACAGGGTCATACATAGGATAAGGTTAATGGGAAAAGACTGAGAGCTGTTTGCTGACTCAGGCTGGTAATAGTTAGTTGAATTTCTTTAAGGTAGAGATATCTATATCAGAGAATCCATTTAAAACAGTATAAGCCATGTACTGGATAGGCTATTTCCCTGTAATTGACAGCAGATTATTTCTCAGTAAACCTGCTGATATCACAAGCCCCTCGTAATGCCCTGCTGTGAACGTCACACAGTAGTACTGGCAGATTCAGTTTACCACAGAAACATCCAAGGGACCACCAAAAGACCCCATAAAAATTACAGCACCAAGAAATGCAGTAATTTAAATCTATCAACCTATGCTCTTGATCACTTAAGAAGAGAAACATTTTGAAAAATCTACCAACAGAAAATTTATAATGAATAATAAAAAGAGTTGACGAATGTTAACATGAATCATGCTTATCTCACACAGCTTCCAAATACAGGGCCTCTGGAGAAAGAGCAAGACTGAAAATCTGACTGACATATTTCATAAAATTTATATTAATTTACTACTGTTATCAGATTTTGACATCATCCAATTCCCTTGATTAGATTACAATTTCTTAATCAGTCCCCACATATATACATTTGAAATAAGCAGTAAATGGTTTGGGCTTTTGGACTTCCTACGATTATGAACCAAAATGGAATAATGAGCAGATTTTGTTGTAACAGAGTTTATTCAACAAATATATATTATGAAGAAGAGAGGGAGGGAAAAACCAGGTAACTACAAACCTGTCAGTTTGACATCAATTGTAGGGAAGTTACAGGAATTTATCATCAGACAGAGGGACTGAGCACTTAGACAAATATCAACTGATTAAACAAAGTCAGCATGGGGTTGTGAAGAGTCGATCACTGACTAATCTAGTTAATTTTTTGATGAGTTCATTAGGATAGGAAAACATCTATGGATGTTGCCTATCTGGACTTCCAGAAGGTTCCGCCCAAGAGATTATTAACCAAAATGAGAGTGCACAGAATTAAAGGTAACCTTGTGGCATGGAACGGTAATTGGTTGGGAAGCAGGATACAAAGTGTAGGGTTAAAGGGAACGTTCTCTGATTGGTGGGATGGGGGTCTCAGCTTTTCATCATACTTATTAATGGATGAAGGAATAGAGAGTTGTACTTCCAAGTTTACAGATGACATTAAATTAGGAGGCAGAGCAAGTTGTGTGGATGGGAGCAGGAAATGATAAAGGGCAAAGACAGACCACATGAGTGGACAAAACTACAGCAGGATGGAGTTCAATGTAGGGAGTGTGAGATCATCGACTTTAGACCTGACAAAGACAAATCATTCATTCTTACAAATGGGTAACCTGACCCCAACCCACCGCACGCACGTACTTCTGGTTTAACTGGGGCAGGTTGGGGATCAGGCAAGTAACCTGCTTTCAAGAGGCAGGTCAGGAATTATAATACATTAGTAAGGCTGCGTTTAACAGCAGGGCTCGAGAAACCCAGTAGCTAAAGGGAGGCGAGAACAGCCGGATCCAGCAGTTAAGTGTTTTTCCAGCACTGCTTTTGGACCAGGAGGAGCAGAAATGCTTCCCCTGGATCCCTCCCCCCAGCTAACCTGCCACGATCTGTCTCCCTCCCCGCAATCTCCAGATCCTCTCCCTGCAATCTCCAAATCCACTCCCTGCAATCCAATGCCAGCTCGTGATCTCTGCCCCCACCCCGCCCCCCCCCCCACTGGATTTCTCCCCCCTGTGATCTCTCCCTACCTTCTTCGCTAGTCCCTCGGTGCAGCCATCTACTGCAGGCCTTCCTGCCTAAAAGCCGACCAATCCTCTCAATCTGACCAGTTGCCAGGTGGGAAACAATGGGACATCCACCTTCCATATTTCCTGCTTTCCCAGCTCCCTCTCCACCTCCCCGTAAATATCGGGGCTAGAATATATTCTTAATGGTGGGAGACTAGTGAAGGAGCAAAGGCATTTACCTGTCCATGTACATAAATCACTAAAAGCTAGTGCACAGATACAAAAAGTAACCAAAAAGGCTAATGGAATATTGGTCTATATCTCAAGGGGATTGGAATTCACAAGTGAGGAAGTGATACTTGAGTTGCACAGAGCCTTGGTCAGACCCTGTTGGGAGTACTGTATTCAGTTTTAGACACCGAGCCTCAGGCAGGATATTTTGGCCTTGGAAGTGGTACAGCGCAGATTCAGCAGAATTACGCCGGGGCTTAAAGGGTTAAATTATGATGACAAGTTACAAAAACTTGGTTTGCATTCCCATGATTTTATGAAGTCGAGCGGTGATCTAATTGAGATGTTTGAAATAATCAAGGGACTCGATAAGGTAGGGACAGAAAAACGATTGCCCTTGGTCGACGAATCCAGAACAAGAGGGTATTATTTTAAAATTAGAGCTTGGCTTTTTAGGAGTGAAATCAGGAAGCATTTTTTCATGCAAAGGGTAGTGGAAATCTGGAATTCTCTCATCCAAAAGGCTGTGGATGCTGGTGAATTGAAATTTTCAAGACTGAGATCGATAGATATTTGTTGGGTAAGAGTATCAAGGGATATGGAGCAATGGTAAATGGAGTTGAGGTACAGATCAGCCATGATCTAATTGAATGAGGGAACAGGCTCGAGGGGCTGAACAGCCTACTCCTGTGCCTTTGTTCCTATATTTAGTAATGTGTACTTTGTAGTCATACTGGTATAAGGTGAATGTTTATATTTATTGTAATTTAACAGTAATGTGGGATCAATTTTAGACTACCAGGTAAAAAGGCACATTAGATTGACACATTATTAATTTTGTATACAAAGAAGAATGAAAATGACCATCTACTGATTTTCCTTCTAATTAGGTTTCCCTAGATATATATATTTATATACATTATACAAATAATATGTAAACATCAGTGGTGAAATTATCAGGAAAATCATGCCATTGAAGATCTCTTGCATGAGCTTGGTTTTGGAAGCTAAAGGCTATCTGCAAATCTCCCGCTTTCCTGCAATCAACGTCTACACAATCTAAGGATCTATTTCTAGTTCTCGTGCGTGCAAGCAAATGGTGGGTGGTGAGACAATTTCTAATTTGTGACCAAATTATGCTGGGGATTGTGATTTTGTTATCTTTCCACTGCATACCAGGAACAGTAGCATAGTGGTAGTGTTACGGGACTAATGATCTAGAAATGTAAGTTCAAATCCCACCATAGCAGCTGAGGATTAAATTCAATTAGTTAAATAAACTTGGATCAATAATGATGCCCATGAAACTCGGATTGTTGTAAAACCCCATCTGGTTCACTAATGTCCTTTAGGGAAGAAAATCTGCTGTCCTTACCTGGTCTGGTCTAGATGTGACTCCAGACCCACAGCAATGTGGTTCACTCTTAACTGCCCTCTGAAATGGCCTAGCAAGCCAATTAATGAAATTGCAGTGGTACAAACGCCTCTGACCTGAAAAAAATCTATGAAAGTACCTGGTTGTCCCGTAGGATCCCGATCAGATGCCTAGATTTGCTGCGCAGCGCATGGGGAGAGGTCTTTTACATACGTACAAGCTGGAGTCACGTAGGCCTGGACTACCAATATTCAATATTCTCATTGATAAAAATGGGAACTCGATTTGTACGAGTTCCCATCACTATCAATGAGAATAACCCCTGAAACACAGCATAGTAAATAAAACAGCTCACATATTTGTAATTAAATGTTTTAGAAAAATTTTTTTTTTTTAGAATTTTTAAAAATATGTTTTAATAGGGTTAAAATTAAACTTATCTTAATGGACAGGGTTTTAAATATAAAAATTAGTGCTTAAATTTAATTTTTACATGTTTTAAAAGTGTTACACTGGTAAAGGTAAGCTATGCATCAGCTTTTACCAGGTGTAAAACTTTGAAGGAGATTCGCTGGGCATGAGTTGGGCAAATAGCCCGATCTCTCCCGCACGGAAGTCCTTCTCCTGGGGATGTGGAGGATCTGTCAAGAGAAATCTTGACAAATCAGAAAAGCCGGTTTTCGGCACATGCACATCGCATCTGGCGAGGCCAGAATTTTCAGCTGAATAAGAATAATAAAACTGGACGGTCCACCCGCCATCGATCTCGGCATCGGCTGTGGACACGACCCAGACCAGTTGACCCTGCAAAGTCCTCCTCACCAACATCTGGGGACTTGTAACAAAATTGGGAGAACTGTCCCACAGACTAATCAACAACAGCCTGACATAATAGTCATATTCAGAGAATCACACCTTTCAGCCAATGTCCCAAACTCCTCCATCACTATCCCTGGGTATGTCCTGTCCCACCAGCAGGACAGCCACCATAGGTGGTGGCACAGTGGTATACAGTCGGGAGGGACTGGCCCTGGGAGTCCCCAACATTGACTCCGGACCCCATGAAGTCTTGTGGCTTCAGGTCAAGTAGGGATAAGAAAACCTTCTGTTCATTACCGTCTACTGTTCTCCCTCAGCTGATGAATCAGTACTCCTCCATGTTGAACACCACTTGGAAGAAGCACTGAGAGTAACAAGGGCATAGAATGTACTCTGGATGGGGGACTTCAATTTCGATCACCAAGAATGGCTCGGTAGTACCGTCACTGACTGAGCTGGCCAAGTCCCGATGGACATAGCTGCCAGACTGGGCCTGCAGCAGGTGCTTCATTGGATGTGGGCATCACTGGCAAGGTCAGCATTTATTGGCCATCCCTAATTGCCCTTGAGAAGATGGTGGTGAGCTGCCTTCTTGAACTGCTGCAGTCAGTGTGGTGAAGGTACTCTCACAGTGCTTTTAGGGAGGGAGTGCCAGGATGAACGAATGGCAATATACTTCCAAGTCAGGATGGTTTGTGACTTGGAGGGGAATGTGAAGGTGGTGGCCTTCCCATGCACCTGCTGCCCTTGTCCTTCTAGGTGGGCTTGGGAGGTGCTGCCGAAGAAGCCGTGGCGAGTTGCTTCATTGCATCTTGTAGATGGTACACACTGTAGCCACGGTACACTAGTGATGGAGGGAGTGACTGTTTAAGGTGGTGGATGGGGTGCTGATCAAGCAGACTGCTTTGTCCTGGATAGTGTCGAGCTTCTTGAGTGTTTGTGGAGCTACACCCATCCAGGCAAGTGGAGAGTATTCCATCACACTTCCAACTTATACCTTGCAGATGGTGGAAAGAGTTGGGGAGTCAGGAGGTAAGACACTCGCCGCAGAATACCCAGCTTCTAACCTGCTCTTGGTGGTGAGAGAACCAACACGAGGGAAATGCTACTTGACCTCTTCCTCATCAATCTACTTGTCGCAGATGCATCTGTATATGAGAGCATTGGTAGCAGTGAACACCGCACAATCATTGTGGAGACGAAGTCCCATCTTCACACTGAGGACACCCTCCATCGTGTTGTGTACCACTGAGTTAAATGGGATAGATTCAGAACAGATCTAGCAGCTCAAAACTGGGCATCCATGAGGTGCTGTGAGCCATCAACAGCAGCAGAATTGTATTCCACCACAATCTGTATATCATGACCCGGCATATCCCTCACTCTACAATTACCATCAAGCCAGGGGACCAATCCTGGTTCAATAAGGAGTGTCGAAGAACATGCCAGGAGCAGCAGCAGATGTACCTAAAAATGAGGTGCCAACCTGGGGAAGCTACAACACAGGACTACATGTATGCTAAAAAGCAGAAGCAGCATGCTAAAGACAGGCTAAGCGATCCCACAATCAATGGATCAGATCACAGCTCTGCAGTCCTGCCACATCCAGTCATGAATGGTGGTGGACCATCAAACAACTAACGGGAGGAGGAGATTCCATGAATATCCCCAACCTCAATGATGGCAGAGCCCAACACATGATTGCAAAAGTCAAGGCTGAAGCGTTTGCAACCATCTTCAGCTAGAAGTGCCGAGTGGATGATCCATATCGGATTCCTCCTGAGGTCCCCATCATCGCAGAAACCAGTCTTCAGTCAATTCGATTCACTCCACGTGATATCAAGAAGCAGCTGAGCGCACTGGATACAGCAAAGGCTATGGGCCCCGACAACATCCCAGCTGTTGTGCTGAAGACTTGTGCTCCAGAACTAGCCATGTCTCTACAACACTGGCATCTATCCGACAACGTGGAAAACTGCCCAGGTATATCCTGCCCACACAAATCAGGACAAATCCAATCCAGCCAATTACCTCCCCATCAGTCTACTCTCAATCATCAGTAAAGTGATGGAAGGTGTCGTTGACACTGCTATCAAGCGGCACTTACTCACCAAAACCTGCTCACCGATGCCAGGACCACTTGGCTACAAACCTCATTACATCCTTGGTGCAAACATGGGCAAAAGAGCTGAATTCCAGAGGTGAGGTGAGAGTGAATGCCCTTGACATCAGGGCAGCATTTGACCAAGTGTGGCATCAAGGAGCCCTAGGATAAGTGTAGCTCCAACAACAATCAAAGAAGCTCGACACCATCCAGGACAAAGCAGCTGGCTTGATTGGTACCTCCTTCACCACCGTAAACATTCACTCCCTCCACCACTGGTGCACCATGGCTGCAGTGTGTACCATCTACAAGATGCACTGCAGAAACTCACCAAGGTTTCTTTGGCAGACCTCCCAAACCCACAACCTCTGCTACCTAAAAGGACAAGGGCGGCAGGTGCATGGGAACACCACCACCTCCACGTTCTGCTCCAGGTCACACACCATCCTGACTTGGAAGTATATCGCTGTTCCTTTATCGTCGCTGGGTCAAAATCCTGGAACTCCCTAACAGCACTCTGGGAGTGCCTTCACCACACAGACTGCAGCAGTTCAAGAGGCGGCTCACCCCCACCTTCTCAAGGGCAATTAGGGGATGGGCAATAAATGCAGGCCTTGCCAGCGATGCCCACATTCCATGAACGAATAAAAAAAAAATCATTTTAGGAATCAGCTGGTTTACTGAGGTAGTTCCATCAACAGCAAAGGTGGACTAGTCAGGTATTAAGGAGACCGAGAGTTGGTTTTATCAACAACTATGTTCCCTGTAAACCATTGCATGATAAATGTTTCTGGGGAAGACCAAGAGTTTCCCTTCAATTCTAACACGCCTCTACACTGAGGTTTCGCCAGAGGTCATTGTGACCAACTGCATTACTGCAGCCAATGATAAGCCACATTCAAATGAAGTACCCATTCAAAACCCAATTCATATAAAGCTATCAACAAGTTCTGGATTAATACTAATTCAGATTACAATATTAGCATTCCTATGTAAACTTTTTCTATCATCACATTTTGATTACTTGTTGAATGATTGTGCATCCCTTTCCATCAACACACTTTCCACAGATAAAGAGGGATTTTATTACATCCCTCAAATTTCACTTTAATTTTACAATGAGTACAGTTCTTACCATGTTTGTCACTCAATAAGCTACATAAAGTCAGTCTGTTTATTTTTAATTTTGTGAACAAGTTTGTAAGTGTTTTGAATTTGTAAATGGAGTTTTGAAAAATCAAGTTATGTCTAAATTTGAAACTGCCCAACACCAACAGACAGGTCAAAAATACAAAATGGGGCCAAATTAGGACAATGATTCTCGGAATTCTGCAACATTTCATATCACCTTCAACTAACAAGCTGTGGTTCATGTTCAACTATTAACTGAAATGATCAAGGAAGCATTGTATCAGCCTGTGGCTCTGTGGGTAGTACACTTACCTCTGAGTCAGAAGGTTGTGGGTTTAAGTCCCAGTCCAGGAGCTTGAACGCATAAATCTAGATGTGCAGTGCTGAGGGAGTGCTGCACTGTCTTTCGGATGAGACATTAAACCGAGCTTCCTTCTTCTCACTCAGGTGGATGCAAAGGATCCCATGGCACTATTTCAAAGAAGAGCAGGGGAGTTATTCCCGGTGTCCTGGCCAATATGTATCCCTCAATCAACATAACAAAACCAGATTATCTCGTCATTATCACATTGCTGTTTGTGGGAGCTGGCTGTGTGCAAATTGGCTGCCGCATTTTCCACATTACAACAGTGACTATGCTCCAAACAGTACTTAATTGGCTGCAAAGCGCTTGGAGATGTCCGGTAGTCATGAAAGGCGCTATATAAATCCAAGTCTTTCTTTCTTTTTACATAGCCAAGATGAAGTGGCACGGGACAAAGAAGTGATCGTTCAAATCTTTTATTCCAAACAATATGGAAAACATTCATTAGTAAAGCTATATCTGAATTGTAAACTTAAAAATTAAAGTTGCATTTGCTACAAAATTAAAAAAAATATACAGGTTGAGCCTCCCTTATCCAGAACTCCCTTATCCAGAACCACCCCTCATCCAGAATAATTTCTGGCCACCGGGTGGCGCATGCGCAGAAATCTAACATGAACAAATTGAAGTCCTTCCTTGCTGTCGACTCCCGCAATCGCTGGCCTGACCCCGCAATCCACCGCCACCCCTCCCCCCACAATGATCTCTCTGCCGCACTCCCAGCCCTAGGCCAGCCAGCCCCGATAGCCCCTTGCTCAGTACCTGTACCATCCAATTTAACGTGACCACCACGCGTCCAGAAAAATCCCTTATCCAGAACAGGCTAGGTCCTGAGGATTCCAGATAAGGGAGGTTCAACCTGTATTAGCAAAAAATACTTGTTCAGTACTTGTACTGTAAGAATTTTGAAGTATTAAAGTACCTTACAAATCAGTGCAATAACAAAGTTGAAAATACAAGTTGCATATATAACCATGAAATATTAACTTACAGGTACGCAAATATCATTGTGGAAGCCAGATTGAAGTGGTCTGGTCTATATGGTGTTTATTTAACAGATTTCAGGTATCACTGTCCGAAGAGCTTAAGAGGAGTCCTTTGATCCTTCTTCGGGTCAGCATCAGAATGTACTGACACACTGGTACCAAACGTGACCTAAACATTTCTTTCAATATAGCCCTCAGCTAGAAGTGGGATCTCTGTACAGTAAGGAGGAACACTGCTGGATTCTAAGAGTATCAATTGGAGAGACAAGTAATGACAATGGGCCCTATGCTTTGCCAAAAATGTTGCAATATGCTCATTTCCCTGTATATGTTATTGAAACCATGTTGCACACTGCACAAAATTATATCTAGGTTCTGACTTATGGGAGTAAGTTCTCCCTCCTCTGGGACTGTGACAACACCAGTGAACTCTGGCCTATATGTCCATTTTAGCTCCATATTAAATGGTTCCACTGCGCAATCATACATTGGGTGCCACACAATCTAGCCACATCAGGTACACTCTGGATAGACACCTTTCCTCTGAGATCACAATGATTCACTGTTCTGACTCTGAGCACATTAATGTGGTATAATTATCTGTTATAACGTTACATTAATTTTAGATTAAAATACATAGAAATTACACCATGGAAACAGGCTTTTCGACCCAACAAGTCCATGTCGGCATTTATCCTCCATGCGAGCAAATAGTTCTAATCACATTAACCTGCCCTGTTCCCAAAACCCTTCAACACTTTTTCCTGTATTCACCTGTCCAATCTAATCATGAATATTGACAGTTTCTACCTCAATCACAGCCTCACAACTCTGTGTGAGAAGTTTCTCCTGCCCTCAGTTCTAAATCTCCTACATTTAATTTTATGGATAAACTTAAGAGTATATCACAATAAGACTGCAAAAAAATTGAACCTCAAGGATGACTTATATTGAATTTATACAAAAGTAGCTGATTATGGACTACCATTACATATGGTTTAAAAATCAAAGAGCAAATAGAATGCGGGATCAAGCAGCATAGTTGTGCTCAAATATAGTGCTCTATTCAGACTGCATCTTGACTACTGTGTTTAGTTCTGGTCACCAAGATGAAAGGGACATTCAAGCACTGGAAGTGATTCAAAGAGCCACAAGACTGGTCCCGAGCATTGGAGGACTGAGTTATGAGGAAAAACTTGGGCTTTTCAGCTTTGAAAGGTGATGACTAAAAGGGGCTCTTATGTAGAAGATAGTAAAATGTATAGAAATGGTACAACCAAAGCACTACTTCAAACCATGAGAGCAGGAGTGATGCCAGGAAATTCTTCTACACAGAAAAAGACTGATTCCATGACTGGGTAGGGGCAACGGTTCCAGGGAGCACAGGTTGGAAAATCGCAGGTCGGCAGCTCATGATTTCCTGCCGTTAAATTTTCCTGACTTGCACTTGCTGTGAGCTGCTTCCTGTTCGGAGTACTTGGTAACAGAATCATGCCTGAAGAGTGATCAATACAAGGAATGGGCTTACAGGTAGGGCAGAAACCCTGGAATCATTTAAGAAACAGTTGGATGACACAATGAGTGGGGGACGTGGGGGGCGAGGGGGGAGGAGGGTGGGGTGGGGGGGGGGGGGGGGGGGAGTGTTGATGAAGGAGGAACTACAGGATCATTCTGAATGGATCAGCTAAGATGGGCTAAACGGCTTTCCTCATCTGTAAGCATCTTGTTAAGAATTTACAAAGATTTTATGATACAATAAAAGCAGAAACTATAATATCTGAAATAATATACTATGGGTTTAACAAAACAACACTCACTAGAATCTCTGGAGAATCTTTGTTCTACAAAGGAGAATGTTATGACCATACTTTGTTCTGATTATGTTGTGTAGGTCTTTTTATTTTCTATTGGTCTGTTGCAGTTTACCAATATTCTTTACACAGTCCTTTGGAGTTCAAGTGGCATTAGAAACTTCTGATGGCCTTTTTTTCCTGCAATAATATTCCAATCACTTTCAAAAGCTTTCAATGGCAGGCATTTTGCTTTTTGTGCCTAAAAATAAGTACTGTAATTTTGTAAATGGTTCACTGATAATCCAAAACAGATTATTTAGGTTTCTGCCGGGTGCTTACAATAAATACCATTTTCCTTTGATTACCACTTGTTTGGAATGGAAAAGTCATTTACATAGATCAAGTGCTTTGCTTCATGCACTTAAAACAACAATTTTCAATTATTACATCTGAATTTGGATTGATTGCCTTGTGTTCTGTTTACAGGAATTTTTATGCTATTGTGGTATGTGATTCAACAGAGATTTTCGGGGTGAATGCTCCCCCACCCCCACCTAAAACTAGTTGAAAGGTGTTTTCCTGTCTGCCCACAATCAGGAGATTATCCACCATCAGGAAAGTCATGGAAGTATATAAATTGCTGATGTAAGTACCACCAACAATTATTCATAATTGCAGAAAGCAAATAGATTCACTGTTATGATACGAAATAACTGAACACAAGGACTCCATAGAGTTTTATTTACTGACACTTATGCATCTTGTAATCATTGGTATTCCTGCACTAAATTCAAAATATAATAGTTTTTTTCCACTCCTGCAGTTATTTTTCTCCCCTTTTTGAGGTTACCCTCACATCACACATCATTTTCCCAAATAACATCTGAAAGGTGAGTTCTCTCAGATTTCTGTCAATGAGAGTGAACTATGATGGCTTCTCCTCTGACATTCCCTCCTTCTAGAGTAATACATGGCTTCTGCTCAGCGCCTCTCTCTGAGATCTGGCACTCGCAGTCGTGAAGTGGAGCATGTGCCCTCCCTCTTTATGGTGTAGTGTATATGAGTATCAGTGATGCATTATATGTGCAGTATATTGCTGCATCAATGCTGCATCACCACTCATTGCATCTTGGCTCATGAATGGTGCTTCATCGTGCTGACTTCAATAACAGTTTTAAAAGCCTTTTGAATTAGTTAGTTTTATGACTGACAAGGACCTTTGACAGAGAGTACATTGATATTATGGATACATAAAAGACATAGCAGTCACAACATGAGAACAGGCCATGCGACCCAACCAGTCTATTTTGGTGTTTACCCTTCATGCGAGCAAATAGTCTTAATAATCCTAATTACAATTACCCAACCTGTTCCCATATCCCTTCAACTCCTTTTCCTTCAGAACGCAAGGAGAACTAGTTGAAAGGTGTTTTCCTGCACACAATCAGATTATCCACCA